>NW_023494808.1:11938642-12103642 GCF_904425465.1 Colossoma macropomum | reverse complement strand
CGGGGCTACGCACCTAAGACTTTCACTCACCTTCGCACCTGTGTAAATGTGATGTGACAGTAAACGTGATTTGATTTGAATGTTGCTGGATACCCCGAAAAGACCCCAAACAAAACAGTAAGCTTTGTGAAATGTGGTGGTTAAGTTGCTTTGGCAGTAGTAGCCTACAGTTTGAGTAGCTGATGTTGGCCGATAATAAACTCAAAGTGTAACACTAGATGCTTCACACTGATACGCAGACGCTTCACGCCACGCAAGCACGAAATCATGCATCGTTGAGCAGAGGCGTTTTTGACTCAACTTCGTACGTTCACCATCATTTTGCCATCTTTACAGTAAACTTTGTTCAGCTTGGTTGCTTCGGTTTCTGCTGTTGTCTAAATTCAGTTCAAACTAGTTGTTGTTTTTAGTTGGCTGAGCTAGTTTTTATTTTAATCCTTTGCGCCCAATGTTTCCAAAAACATGAAGTTTTTTAAATTTCAGTAGTTTTTCAAATTCTTTTCATGTGTAGTTGCACTACTCTTTGTGTATACAGTATGCCTGTTCTCTGGTTCTCTGTGTACCATGGATTTTGTATTTTAGTTGGAAGAAATAAAAAAAATAAAAATTATAAATATATATATATTAATCTACAGCCACACACTGCTAACGTGCTGTCATTAAAAGGCTATAGCACTGTTACCATTATTTAGTGTTATGGCCTTAAATTAGCTGAAGAATGCAGACAGACTTGTTTAGGACTCAAGGATTAGGACTATTGACTTGGGACTCGACTTGAGACTCGCCTTCACCGACTCAGGACTTGACGATCTTGACTCGGGACTTGAGTGTCAAGACTTGAGACTTACTGGTTACTTGCAACTTAGTGACTTGTTCCCACCTCTGTCGTTGAGTTTTAAAGTTTGACGCAATGCAAGCTGCATTCTGCAGTAAGAGGCACTGTAGTGAAAGCTAATGCTTTCCTGCAGTCGACTGACATGGCAGTTTGATGAGTCAACTGCTAAACTGGTTCACATATATATATATAATATATATATATATATATATATATATATATATATATGTGTGTGTTTACACATATTTATACATATATCACTGTTGTCAGAACAAAACCTCTCCATCTCCAAAATGGTAACTTTACAGGAGAAGGAAAAAAAATACTCTACTTTCAGTGTAAGTCAATGGAACCAGACATTATTCCAAGTAATTTTGGCTGGTTTCTTTTGGGGAAACAGGTATTGTCAAATTTAAAAAAAAAATTTGAAAAACGACAAAAATGCAGATACAAGGTTTTCTTCCGACAGCAACGATATATATATATATATATATATATATATATATATATATATATATATATATATATATATATATATATATATAATACATCATTACCTCTTCATTGCATTAAAACAAGTAAAGCTGCGCACTCCTCTGTTGTCCATGTTAGATCCTGTTTACAGACACTTGCAGTAATGCATATTGCATTTATATAAGAATTAATCATCAGCAAAAAAAAACATAATGGTGACTCATCCAGAGTCAGTTCACAAGCTCTGTTGTTAGGTTGAATTTCCCCACTTAAAACTTTCAACACTTAACACAGCTCTTGCAATTTGACAATTGGACTTTCAAATTGAGGTTTCAATATAAAACGGTTCCTCTTTCAGATCTAATTCTGAGGCTGACAGCTTATGCAACCAGTTGCATGTTGCGAGTTGCCTGCAACTTGAACATCACACAAAGCACAATCAAAGTTGAATGCAACACATTCATTTACTCCACTGGTTGGATAAATTAATAGCTTGTATTTTTGATACACCACATCGTTCTAGCTGTATAGTCATCTGCGAGGTGTAATTTACGTTTGCAGCATTTTATCATCTTCGTATATTTTTTCAGCTGTCATTGCTGTTTCTTCTATATCTATATATCTGTCTTTCATCTATCTACAGTTCTTAAATGTACATTTGAGTTCTTTAACTGTTGTATGATAAGCCTTTGAAAATGAATATTTAAGTGTCCATTACAGTCATAGCCCACTTCATCTTGCTCACACATCTTGTCCTAGAAGCACAAAGAGTTCATCAAAAAGCACATCTCACTCTCTCCTTCCCTGAAAATTTCCCACATTTGAATCCCAAATGAATCTGAACTCTGTGTAAAATTAGGAGGCCTTAAAAGAGGAAAAAATTAATCTAGCCACATAAATCACAGTAACAGCAGGCTAGAGAATAAACAGTGTCACAAGCAGTCAACAGCTGTTAGTGTTAGCTGGCTAGTTAATGCAGCTGGTCACAGAAATGCTGGCTTGTTGTTGCGGCTCAGGAAACTGACATAGTTTTAAAAAACTTTGATTGAGTCAAGGGGGTGTCTCTTTTTTAGCCACCCAATAAACCAGCCATGTCAAACTGGGGACCTTCCGGGCCAAAGTGCTGCGGAGATTAGCGTTTACCCTCATCTAACACTGAATTCAGTTCATGAAGTCCTTGCTAATTAGCTGATGAGCTGCATCATGTGTGTTTAATGAGGCAGTGTACTGAAGTCTGTAGTGTTTTGGCCCACAAGGACTGTAGCCTGACACGTGTACAGTAAACCGTCTGCTTTTCTTGTCCACTGATCTGGGGAAACCAGCGTTTAAAAGGATGTCCTTCGCTGTGATCATGGCTGTTTTGATTTCATGAGACAGTTGCAACTGTTTCGAGTAAGTTACAGAACATTTTACTTTATGCAACTCAGGTGCAATTCATGTAGGTTTCAAGCAACTAATGTTGCAAGGAGGTTTCACTGTGTAAAGCCAGACTAAGGGCTAAGAGAGGTTGGAAAATGGTAATGTAAAACTGAATAAAACCACACACACATATATATATATATATATATATATATATATATATATATATATATAATATATATATATATACATATATATATATATGTGTATATATAGGTAGAATGAAGGTGAAAAAAATGAATATACAAGGAAAATGTAGCATATGGGCCCTGTAAGTGTTGTTGGTCTTCATGTTGCGTGACTGCTGGTGTCAGTTTCGAGATTGCTGTATTCTCGTGGGAAATCACACAGCTAACACTGGACTGGAACTGTGTTTGGAGTCATCTGCAGCTCACAGTCTACTCACAGTCCTGTTGTTATTATTGGCAGGATTGCTCTCCCAGCAGGACTCTTAAAGCAGATATTGGCTCACACAATGCTGGCTCTAAACACAGACCCCAGACGACAGGAAGCATTGCAGGAACAGGATAGTTCCAATTCTGGAGGTCAGAGGTCACAGCTAATTATGAAGATCATAATGTTCAGGCTCTTTATTTACTCAACACCCCGTGGTCACCCACTCAAGTAAAAGGTCAAAAACATGGAAACGGCTCTGAGATCAGCTTTATAATTCAGCTTATAGTAGATAAAAGGACGTTTTACAGTGTTTTCAACACTTAGCCCAAAATTAATCAGTGGGCAAAGGGCTAAAACAATCATGGAACTGTGAGTCCTGGCCATCGTACTGTTAAAGAAATAGTTTCAAATATCAGATGTACTTGTTTCCCCCCCCCCTTACCCCAAATGTAGTTGATCAGCCAAGAGACTAATGTAGCTAACAAGCAATGGAAGATTATTCCGTACCCATTAATCTAGCCCAGGGCTCAGCAACATGCGGTTCTGGAGCCCCATGCAGCTCTTTTACTGCCCTGTTGTGGCTCCACAGCAGAATTAGATATTAGGAAAAAATAAAATAATCCTCCTTTGCAGTGAAATAAAGCTCTGCTGATCATTCAAACACAGCTTTAACAATAAATTGTCTTAAACGCTGGACTTAATGTAGCCTACAACTGGTAATTCACCCTTTCACCCTGAAGGTTTGCACGCAGACTGCTGGTCACTATAGCAAGGCAGACAGTCTCACCTAGCTAGTAACTAACGAAAAGGCAAAGAGAAACATCCATAATTCAGAGACAAACTGACTTAATTGTGATTATAATCACTCCAACTGGTTTCCAGATACATTTAATCTGCAGCGAGAAGCTCTTAAACACTAAAAAGTCGCAAAGCTGAAGTCAGCTTCTTGTTTGAATTTTCTCGTTCCACCTTAAATGCTGTAGCAGTTACATTCTGGCCCCTCAGGCAGCATTTAAGGTGGAACGGGAAAATTCGAACAAGAAGGTGGCGAATGAGAAGCTGACTTTAGCCTCGTAAAAAGTCCAACATCGAGAGACAATTTACAAGAAACTATTTTACTTTTGCTGAAAAGTTTCCTGCCAGAGATGTGAGAAAAGCAGCTATAGCTGAGATAAAGCTTGAAGCAGAGCAAAGTAAATCTGCGTTTTCGTTTATATTATTTGAGATATATATATGAGACATATTTACAGCCAAGATGGCAAAATGGCCATAAAATGTTGTGGCTCCCAAAGTGGTTTGATTTTTGTTGAAAGGACAAAATGGCTCTTCTTAAAGTTTGAGTTGCCGACCCCTGATATAGGCCCTGTCACGCAAAAAAAAAAAAAGCTAAGGAAAAAAAAACATGCAAAATTTCCATGTTGTGCTGCAATTATAAATTTTTAAAGTTTAAATATAGAGGAGCTGCTTTTAGAATGATTAATCTGAGCTGAAATATTAGCTGGGTATCTATACAACACTATGAATGACATTTCACTTTAAATCAACTTGTTTCATACCAATAAATAGGGATGCACCAATATGGGAATTGTGGGCCGATACCGATATCCTGTACATTCCCCGTAAACATCAGCTGACGCAGCAATATCCATTTATACCATGTAGAAACTGACGCTAAATCTATCTGCATTAGCATTTCAAAGAAATGTAACATTTATTTGTATAGCGCTACAAATGCAGTAAAACGAATAAAATAGGCCAACTTAAGCAGCGCACAGTCGGCCAGAGCCCAAACATGCGCAAAAACAGAAGCAGCAGGAATCTTGAAGCTGGAAAATCATCTCTGCTGTTTTTATAGATAACAGTGTGTTATACAGTGTCAGAAACCACTTGAGCTCGTTTATTTGAGATCACTTAACAGCGACGTTGTTCTGCTCTTCCGAAATACGAAAACACGTCATCAACTGAAATATAGGTCATCTGGTTGATGGCCATAAGTTTCTTAAGCAGTTATCTTCTGATACCGATATGATTATGATGTCATCGTTCAGATTGATTTATTGGAGGATGTACTGTTTTCATTTTTAATATAATTTTTACAAAACACATCAAGTTGGATTACATCAAATCTATGCATAAATGATTTCGCCGTGCAATATTTGAACCTACAACAGAAGTTCAAAATGCCTTCACCCTATATTTTAAAAAAAAATCTCCCAAAAAAAAAAGAAAGTTTAAAAAAAAACTGATGCCAAAATGACAGCGTTTTGAGTGCGGCTGCTAAACAGAGCTCCTAATCACTGCAGTGTTTGTTCTGAGACGCCCACCCTGACTCTGATTAGTCCACATGATGTCACATGGCTGCTTGCATCACTGCATGGAGCCGGTGTTGCCAGATCGGACAGGTTCCCAACAAATCGGGTGGATTTTGGTTAAATTTGGTGGAGAAATTTATTTAGGCCTATTCCTTTCAGCTACACGGTCATTATTTTTGTGGGTTTTAAAAAAGTATGATGTATCAAAATGTATCAATTGCAATACTTAATAATGTAGCTGAAATTAAAAGGCCTGACTTCCAATCAAAACTTTGACAGACATACATTTTAGTCACTCCTTTTGAGAGGAGGCTGTTGCCCCATCCATCTGTATCATTCACAATTGATATCAGCAGTTAATGTAGCCAGAAGCTTATTATTCATGTCAGGGCTGTATTATTTCATATTACGGTTAAAAAGACCATAGACTGTTTTTGATGTGTCATTTTCTGGGCAGGTTTTTCATGAATTTTGGCAGGTTTTGAAGACATTTTGGCTAAAAAGTATAGAAGCAATCTGGCACCCCTGTGCAGAGCTCCTAGCGGTGCTGAGATGTACACTGAGTTTGTTTTTAAATATGCTTATAACAGCGTGTCAGGCGGTACTTCGATTGCAACATTTATACTTCTTATTCATTGTATTATTTGTGCTTAAACAAACGATGAAAGAATTGCGTAGGTTTTTTGTTGTTTGAAGTATACTGACAGCTTAAGACCCACAATATTAAAGTAGTAAAGCTCTAAAAAGAAAAAATGCTCCAGAAAGTCTTGAGTAACAGCGTCACTGTTACGTAATCTCAAAGTGGCTTCTTACAGTGTATGACTTACTGTTAACTATCAAAATTGACACATAGCTAAAAAACCGCAACAGCAGCCTGAAAACTGTGTGTACTGTACATTTCTTATAGATAACAGCATAAACCACAAGTCTATTTGAGATTACTTAACAACTCATCATGGTTTGAGGCCAGTGTGTGATGATTTAGGTCTGCGGTTAGTGCTAGCAGATGGCTATTAGCTTGCATTATTTGTTAGCTACATTAGCCTCGAAGCGGCAGTTTAAAGCTACAGAAGTGAACTTCACACACTCAACACATCCTGGCTGATTGACTACATATGGGATAAGGGGAGCTTTGTGGAAATTCCTAATAGCATTACTCATCTCTGTGTCTTTTTGGTCAGCTGGAAGAGAGACAGAGCGCTTTCATGGACCTCTGCCGTGTCTAAGCAGCGAAGGTCAACTACAGCTTTGCGCTGGAGGAGCTGATTGAGCTGCTCAGAAACTCGTGTGATTGTTTGTTGTGTTTCATAGTTCTGTGTTGGAGTTTGCCTGATTGTCTCCCGTTGCTCCCTGACCGCTCGGATGTTTCTCATACCGGATCATACTCAAGGGAGGAGCCTGAAGTTTGTTTGTGACTGCTCTGTTGAACCTTCTTGGATGAACCTCTGTGTTCTTTATTATTCTGTTCCAAAACACGAATTGCAACTTCATTCGGCCAAATTATAGGCTGTATTTCAGCTGATCTCGTGGGGTTTGAGCTTGCAAATAAAGAGGGACCAATCAGAGCGGGTTTTGTAGTGCTCACCAAACATTTACATCTTAGTTTTCAAAATGTTTTTAAGACAAATGAGCATGTTTTCTTTGTCAGTTTGCAAAAACAAAGTTTTTCTTTCTAAAAGAGCAAAACATTATTACTTTGAGAAAACTCCAAACGGCACCCTTTTAATCCTCTTGTTGTGATGTCAGCGCTCATCAGCACCCAAACACCTTTGGACCAGAAACGTTTCAACATGTATTTAGGTCAATCTTGCTTTTTATGGAAGACACTTTGATAAACATGAGGTTGAGTTTTGAATCCAAATATACCCAAAGTATTAGCAAAATAAAGTAGTAGGGTGTGAGAGGCCACAGTGATTTCACAAGGTTAAGGGGTGTTGTTAGGCAAGATATAGAAACAGCAGAAAAAAAAAAAAGAAAAATACACATACACACACACACACACACACACGTATATATATATATATATATATATATATATATATATATATATATATATATATATATATATAAAATTTAATTAATTAATAATTGTTACAATAAACAGTTGGCCATTTGCGAAAGTCTTGACTAGTTACTAGTTCCTAGCAGTTACTATTATGTCCATCAAACGTCCAGTTCAGGCCACCTGGTAGCATCTGTAGCACTTGTGCTAAAAGACTAAAAGTTAATGTTAGCACAAAGGAAAATTTAGAAGCACTCAGAGGACTGACATAAATTCAATTGATCATTTGGCAACTGACCGTTAAAGCGGTCAGTTTTTAAAACTGCCAAAATGACAGCGTTTTGAGTGCTGCTAAACAGAGCTCTTAATCACTGCAGTGTTTGTTCGGAGACCCCCGTCCTAACTGTGATTAGACCACATGATGTCACATGGCTGCTTGCATCACTGCATGGAACCAGTGTTGCCAGATCGGACAGGTTCCCAAAAAAAAAGGGTGGATTTTGTTAAATTTGGTGGAGAAATTTATTTAGGCCTATTCATTTCAGCTACGTGGTCATTATTTCTGTGGGGTTTAAAAAAGTATATAAAATGTATCAATTGCAATACTTAATAATGTAGCTGAAATCAAAAGGCCTGAATTCCAATCAAAACTTTGACAGACATACATTTTAGTCACTCCTTTTGAGAGGAGGCTGTTGCCCCATCCATCTGTATCATTCACAATTTATATCAGCAGTTAATGTAGCCAGAAGCCAGAATTGATCATTTGGCAACTGACCATTAAAGCGGTCAGTTTTCATGTCGAATAAAGAGGAGGTTTTAGCAACACAAACTGCCCCTGCAAATGAGCTAATGCTAAGGCTAACACTGAACCTAATCCAGTGCAATGTTAGCCGCTGAGGAGGACTCACTGTTTTGTACACGAGGTCTTTATGCAAACTTTAATTAAACAATTCAAATGATGACATGAGCACAAGATTAAAATGTCTTTTCACACAGTGTTTTAATCACAAATGTGATGCGCAGTCTTGTTTAATTTGATTGATTTATCAAGGTAACTGTCAGCAGCTAATAAAATACGTTTTGCCAGAGTTTTTCAAGCTGTAAGGCGTGTAAGTCATTGTTCTGCATCATTAACTGTTGACTACAGTTGCCAATCAACATAGTCAAAGGCTGTCAAAATTCAGTTAAAGTGTTGATCAGATCGTACAACCGGAAATATCTGCTTTATTACAGTTGTTTCATGTTAGCTTTTGCATTTTTTCCTCTCCGTCAGAACGCCACAGACAGCTCGTCTAACTCGTCCCAGAAGAGGGAGCCCTCCGTGCAGACGCTTGCACCAATCAGCTTCTGTGAGCCGCGGCGACACCACCACTGCATCCTGGGACATTTCTACGAGCCACACAGGCACTCTGACCATTACTTTCTGGACCAGGTCAGTACGTTTCAGTAACCACACGTGTGCTTATTCTCAGTTCTGCCTACCTTTGTATGCAGTTTTATTATATTCCATCTGATTCTGCTCTTCAGGTCTTTTCTATTCCATCCTGTTCTGCTCTATGCAACTATATTCTGTTCTATCATATTCTACGCTATGCAATTCTATTTCATTGCAATTGCATTACTTTTTATGTTGTTCTGCTCTATGCAGTTCTATTTTATATTGCTCTATACTATTAACTATACAATTATTCTCTTCTATTTCGTTCTGTTTGATTCGGTTCTATTCTATAGTTTTGCGTTCTGCTCACTCAGTTTTCTCCTGTGCGTCTGTTTTTTCCTTCCAGACGGCACCCATGTTCCCCCGTCACGTGACCTTCCCTCCAGAGGAGGAAGAGATAGTGCGGATAAATCCGCGCGAGCGTGCCTGGCTAACGGGTTATGAGGACTACCGTCACGCCACCACCGCCACGCGGGACAAACTCCTACTACGCCCCGACCCCACGGACGCTTACGTCACTTTCGCCAAGAGCGAGGCGCCCAAACACGACTATACTTATCCGTACCCACTGGGCGGAGACTCGCGTGACCCGTCACGCAACGGTAAAGTCGGCATCAGTGGTGGCGTGGTCACAGGCCAGCCCACGGCCAAACGGGAGGACAGCAGCCAGCGCCTGCGCTGCATTTACTGCCGGGACGTTTTCAACCCGGCACAAAACCGGCGCGGCCATTGCCAGGAGGCACCAGACACAGTGGACACGTGCATACGCCGCGTGAGCTGCATGTGGTGCGCCGATAGCCTGCTGTACCACTGCATGTCGGACCCAGAGGGCGATTACTCGGACCCATGCTCATGTGACCCTGGCGAGGAACACTTCTGCCTGCGCTGGACGGCTCTATTGGGCCTCTCGCTAATCGCCCCCTGCATGTGCTGCTACGTTCCGCTGCGCGCGTGCCACCGCTGCGCCATAGCGTGCCACTGCTGCGGGGGCCGACACAAAGCCACGGGCTGAGCCACAGCAACTCTTATACACACCAGCAAACAGCCAGGAGCAGAAACGGAAAGGGTGGAGGCAAAAAAATGAAAAAGCCCTATTTAACCTGGATTGGTTTTACCTAGAGAGCTGACCCATCTACGCTCTGCTACAAATACTAGTGCTAGTTTGGAAAGGTTTAATAGAGTGTCCCTTTCAACTTGTAGTGCACAGCTGCTTTTGGTCAAATACGTAAATGTAGAGTGCATTATTAAGTTCAAATGTTATTTATCTTTTATGTGTGTGAAAAGTCACACTGTAACAGCTGATCAGGTGTAGTTCTTTTTGTTGCATACTTGAGCTGTTTTAGGGATAAACATTTGATTGATGCGCGAAGCAGAAAGTTCACCAGGTTCAGCTGTTTTAATGGCGCTAGCTTGTAGCTCTAATCAGGCCTAAACCTTTGGTCTGAACCTGAATACAGCCCAAGAATTTCTATCCAAGACAAACTTGACCTAAACCACATGATCAAGTTTAGAGTCTGAAAATAAAATTCTGTCTGAAACTGACCCAAACCAGCCCATCACCACAGAACAGTGCAGAATAAAATATTTCCATATTTCAGCCTGTAGATAAATTACCATATAGTGACAGTAACAGCCATGATTAGATCACAGCTAAATAGAATAAAAACAGACATTAGCCTTCACCTGTTTAGTCCTAAAACCTTATTTCTTTATGTAGAACATGTTACATACCGCTGTTGTTGTTGCTTTTAAAATAAGTCAATGGAACTGGACTTTTTTCTACGTCATTTTGGGTCATTTTTTGGTCCATTCATCATGAAATTTACATACAATGTAAGGAGCAACAGGCATTTTCAAATTATGTCAAAAACTGAAAAATGGCAAAAAAATTGAATAACTTAAAATGTACTTTCGGAAAAAAAAACAAATTAAATCTAAAGTGCACTAAAGTACACTAAACTCTCCTGAATCAATTTACGGTTATATTGTGTGCCAGAAAAGTGGGCCTCATGGACCTCGGTGCTAAGTTCTGTCAACAACATGAGTGACTCCATTGTGGCAGATTCAAAACTGCTTCAAGGTAACAAAAGCAGAGAGGAGGAATAAAGTACGAAGTAACTAAAGCAGGGAAATGCAGGTAAAATCTCAGTCAGGCTCTGTTGGGTTCAGACAAACATTTTAAGCTACCTAGCAAATTAACGTCATAGCCATGATGGCAAAAACAGAACGCTCAACAATTGATTACTGTGAGCTACAGCATAAAGCATAGGCTTAACGTAGCTCATTTACACATTAAAAGGACTAAAACTGATCTGTCCCAACTGAGTAGCCTTTCAGAATAATTTGAAATGAATAATACAAGCTAGATTGAGGTATTTTGACAAAAAAAAAAACAGTTGTGCGCTACCATTTCTCTCACAAATGACCTTTCAGTCTGGGCGTATTTGAGGAAATTACATGGATACTTTATCCTGAACCAGTCAGGCAATCAAATTCCTTACAAATACGTTACACAACATCCTCTGGTAAAACTAATCCAGCTCCAGTAGTGCTTAAGTGGAGGAGCGCTGGAAACGAAACGGTTGCTGGCAAACTTTTTGTTGGAGCTTTGTTTACGCTGGACATCTCTCCTGGCCTGTTTTTATTCTCTTTTTTTTGTTTTGTTTTGTTTTTTTTTTGTGCCCCTCAGCTTCTATGACATGCATTTTAAAAGATCACAGTAAAGGCATTTATATATTCATTTATATATAATAAAATAATTATATAAATATATAAATACAGGTACTTTTATGTTTTTACAATATTCTGATTTGCTTCCTGTCTGGTTTGTGTTCCATACGAGTGTTTTTGTTGTTTATTTTTGTTTTTGTTTGCTGTTTGTTTTATTGCCCTGGCTTGCCAAACTGACTCTGAGGTGGAACTCTCCTGTCTGAGGCACTTAACACATGTGTGACCATCCCCAGTCTGAACCGACAAATCTGTGCGTGAGTGCGTGTGTGTGCGTGTGTATGTGTGTGCGTGAGTGTGTGTGTGTGTGTGTGTGTGTGTGTGTGTGTGTGTGTGCGTGAGTGTGTGTGTGTGTGTGTGTGTTTGTAAGAATGCAGATAAAAGAATGAATATTTGATTAATGAAGCCAAATCTATGTTTGACTATGTGTAGAGAATAATTGCTGTTTCGAATGTTTGGTTAACATCCAGCCTACATTGCTGTCAAACTGTATAGTAAATGTATGTGTGTGCATTAGTAGGAATGTTTGCAGCCGCATTTACACTGTGTATGTTCGGAATTGAGAAACCAGCCTCAAATTAAAGGAACACTCCAGCGTTTTTCGACCTAATCTCCATCAGCCCCACCTGTAGTAAACGGCTGATTACTGCAGTTAGACGTCATTTAGGTCACTTAGTGAAAGAACAGAAAACCACTTGACCTAAAAGAAGCTGATTGGCGGGGGGTGGCGTTTCCCTCTCAACAAGATCTCCTTTAGTTTGCTTCCACCATAGTTATCCTGTGTTATATATACTTATCGTGCTATAGTTATACATTGGTATATACCACAACGTACCGTCTTTGTTGTTGGCTGGATAAAATATGTGGGTGGGTGGACCGTTTGATTTGACCACACATCTTTGTTTAGCTTGAGAAACTAAGTTGATAGTCCAGTCTTAAAACAAAAGAGGAAAGATGTAGGATCTGTATGAAACACTGTGGCAGGCCACGTCGCCTATTAAAATCGCCAAAAATTCTAGGTTTTATGGCTTACCTTACTGAGTCTGGCTAGCAAACCAAGTCTTTTTTATTAACTCATCAGATTTTGTGTTGTGGATTAACCTCGCCCTCAAAAACAGCTGACATGCAGGCCTCAAAACTTAGCCAGACAGAGCAACAGCAGTCACAGAGGATGAGGTTAACTGTACTATGTCATCGTTATGCTTTTGATGTAGGCCTGTGTGATAATGCTGCGGCGCAGTGATTTCATGCAGATCACGTGGGCAGTAATTATCACCACCCCCTTCTAGAATTCCCCACCTCCCTCATTCACTCTGCCCTGAGGCAGGTGCTTCAGTTTCAGTTTCAGCATCTGGCTTCTATTATAAATGTTTTTCGACTCAACAGTTGTCTGTTATTTTATTATGTATAGAGAAAGACGTCACAATTATTTTGGTAATTGACCATATAAAGGCACGTGCACAGATATACCCTGACGTTTGGGTGGGGGGGGGTGGGTTGAGCCCCTGCCCTTTTGCCCTCAGACTGTGAGGTGCCCTCTTGGTATAAAATAATTGTTTTATGTGTCCATTCTTCAAGGACCGTTTCCCTGAGGCTCAGCTCAGCCTCGGCCTGGGAATAGAGCTAGTGGATCAGCTCAAGTTCCACAATTGCAATTCGGCGCCCCCTCTGGCAAAGCGGTGGTGCCTGCAGAGGTCTTCTCCTCTCAGAAACTTAGATGCATGCATCACCACAGAGCTGGAAATACAATCACAAAGGCACCAATAATCTCTTTAAGAAAGCGTCGCATAGCATAATGTGGTAACTTTGAACAACAATCTAACAAATGAGTGTAAGGACCACTAATAACTTGCTATACCAAGTTTCTCTTATTGTAAAAAGCAGCAATTTATTCCAGGCTCTCTGGAAGTTCACAGCAAGTCGATAGCGGGTAATGTTGCAGGGTTCAAATCTCTGCTCGGGCAGTAATGCTAGTATTTTTGTATGGGGGGAAAACGCTTAACACAATGTTTAGTTTCTTCTGAAACTGTCTCTGTTGATAAGAGTGGTTGTAGTATGTTGTAAATGAAATTAAGTTTGATTCACATTGTCCCTTACACCCTCAAAATGTCGGTGCACAAGCGTGACCTTCGACTACAGACGCAGCACACCGAGATTAGGTTGAAAAACGTGGGAGTAATCTTTTAATTCAATCTATCTACAGGATGAAAAACAAGGTGTCGTTTTTGCCTTTTTGTCTATAAGCACAACACTAAACTTTGACGCATACGAACACTTCTGATAACCTCCTAAGACGCGTGTCCACGTCTCGCAGCCTGAAAATGTCCGACAACTCACAGCCAGTGGGAGGACTGTGGCAATGTTTTGTGACAACAGGGACTGTGAGGTTCTGTACATTATGTCTCTTTCTTTCTTTCTTTCTTTCTCTCTTCCCCTTCTCCATTTCTTTCCCTTCCTTTTCTAGTTCTGTTTCTTGCCAGCTTCTGCAATAAATGTCATTCATTCAGTGTAAGAGAGAGCAAAAAAAAAAAAAGAAAAGAAAATGCAGTTATATTTTTCTAACAATATGGACCCCCTGTTCAAATACAATGAAATATTAAAGAAAAGTGCCTGAACCGTCTGGTCCTGTTACGGTTTTTTGTGTCCACTTGAAAAACATGGAAGGACGTGGCATATCAGCATCAATGGCTATCAGCGTCGGGCTGATGTGAATGAATATGATTAACAGATGCATCTTGAAACACCACTTACCCTCACTGTGACTGTTAGCAGGGTAGTTTTTCCTGTGGGACAGTAGCATCATGGCCTACTTTAGAAGCTCATCTTAAAAAAAAATAGTTCGGCAAAAAAAATCTAATTTTAATCAATGCTTTACTTATCCCAGATGTAACAGCTAGCTGCAGGGCTAAATCATCACACACTGGCCTCAAACCATGATGAGCTGTTAAGTAATCTCAAACAGACTTATTTATGTGGTTTATCCTGTCATCTATGAACAAAACTTTTCTTTAAAAACATCCCCAAAGCGTCTCTCGTCCCTCTCAAAGCACCCAGATCTTCTTTAAGGGCGCACAAACTTGTGGTTGAGAGCACAACATGACTTACTGTGAGCTATGAACATAAACAAAACCTCACCCAGTAGCTGAGCGCTGCAGGCCGCCACTTTAGACAAGAGCTGTGCTAAAATATGATCAGCCATCACGGGCATACGGACGCTACAGATCATATTCACGATTTCTCTTTCATTTTATACATTACTGTTAATAAAGTTTGTGTTTAAAAAAGAAACAAACAAAACCGCGAATGGAATCTAGCATACACATGCCTGAATGACGTGCATTGACACGACACCTGTTGACATGCTTTGGCACGACACCTGTTGTCTAAAACTGTTGTTTTGAGCATTTTTATAGCTCACAGTAAGTCAAATTGTGCTTTAAACCACAACAACAAGTCTGCTCGACCTTAATGAAGACCTGGACGTGGTTTGAGCAGGTTGAGAGATGTTCTGGGGACGTAGTTAAAGAAAAGATTTGGGCGACTATTGACTTCTACACACTTAAAAAAGATAGTTCTTTAACAGTTTAGTAAAGGAAATGGTTCTATTTAGAACCATGAGTTCCATATACAACCATTTCATGCTTAAATGGTTGTTCGCATGGTGAAACGGTCCATCAGACTGTTGGAGAATGTGTTGTACATGGTTCTAAATAGAACCATTTTTGAAAATTGTTCTATATAGCACCAAAAAGGGTTCTTCTACTGTTACAGGCTTGGTGCTGGAATAACAGCAGAAGCCTTTTTGCTGTATAGAGCCATTTTCAACACATTATCAAACTGAAGAAGCATTTCACCATGCAGAGAACCACTGACTTTACTAAAGAACCCATGAAGAACCATCTTTTTTTAAGTGTGCCGTTTTTGTTTTGTTAGCAATGCTAGCCATAGTACCGGTTTTAACTAGAGAATCTGACACCAAAAACGTCTTGGCTAATTGACTACACGTGGGGTCAGTGTACAACTGTGTAAACTTGACTTCTCACCAAACCATTTAGTTGAGTGAAGTGCTTCAATAGCACATTTTAAAGCTTAGTAGTTCTAAAGAAGAAATATTGGTTTCAACATTGGAAAAAAAGTGGTATTGTGCCTTCGGTACGTCTAACAGATTTATTTATTTTTTTTTACATTATACACTAACGTAATGTATAGTCTTTACTATATGATGTACGTTTGTAGTTCATTTTGTATTGCTGCTTTTCAGACTGTATTCTGAGTTTGGCAACGATACTGAGAATAAGAAAGCAGCAGCGTATGCGTGTGGGACAGAAATCGTTGGCCTTTCTGCCTGGCTGCTCTCACTTCCTGTCATAATGCAGAAACCCATACATGGATCGTGCATGATAAGGCCCAAGGGTGTGTGTGTGTATGTACTGTTGCGCATACTAGCAGAGTAGCATGTCCCACATTAAAACACTGCAGCATGTCCCGATCAGCTGTTTTGCAAATGTGTGCATGTACACATCTGAGATACACTCCAACAGCTTGTGTATATACACTTTCTGTCCAAAAGTATCCAGACATTCCTTCTAATTAATGAATTCAGCTACGTTAAGGTGCACCCACTGCTGACACGGATGTTCACACAACTTTTAAAATCTCTCTAAATCCCTCTAGAGGGATATAAAGCCCCCCCAGCACTGGCCTGTGGAGCAGTGGAACTGTGTTCTCTGGAGTGATGGAGCTCCATCTAACACCTTTGGGATGAGTTGGAGTGATCCAGAACTAATTATCCAACATCAATACCTGACCTCACTAATGTTCTCGTGGCTGAATGCAATCAAATCCTCACAGCAATGTTCTAACATCTAGTGTAAAGCCTTTCCAGAAGAGTAGAGGCTGTTACTGCAGCAAAAGAGGACAAACTCTCTACAAAGACACTGGATTTCAGACAAAACGCTGGATGCCAAATGTAAGTTACTGTGAGGTGCTGTTCTACACTTTTTGGATGGTTTTGGTCTGAAACAAAATGATAAACCTCAAAGTGAGAGGTGGATCACAAAGCTGCACAGATGCTGTCACCAAAATAGCAAAAAGAAATGAGCAACTAAATGGTAATGATTAAAATGTAAATTCCTGTTCCCACTAATATACAACACTGTGACCACCCTTCACTACATTTCCAGTCAAAACAGCCATTAAGATATTTTTCAACACCTTCAAAGTTCAGTCTTAGACGTTGGTTTAACATTTTCTGCTTCGCACCATCCAATTAATCCCAAACACATTCAGTGATGTTGAGGTCGGACTCTGGGGTGGTCAGTTAATTGTCCTGAGGATACTTCTTGACGGCTTAATGCTGAGTTCTCTTCTTACAGTGGAAAGATGGACAGAAACTTGTTTTTTTAACAGTGTTTTAAGAATGTTTAACTGACCGTGACAGTTTTGGTGGCCTACCAGGTCTTGCACAGTTGTTAGAAGACCAATTTTCATGGGTACACAAACTGCACTACTGGCATCACAATGGTCCATACGTGACAGACTGCACTGATGGCATGACTGCACTCCTGCACTCCTTAGTAGATCAGTTTCACAATGGTGCCATAGAGGCGCAGTGTCTGCTTAATGGAAACGCAGCGTTTCCGAGTGCGCCCATCCTTCTCCCGGAGCCGCAACGGCGGCGCCCTCGGCTCCGTCCCATGCTGTGGGGGTCTCCGGACGAGCGTGTGTGCCGCCACACTTCCTCCAAGGCCGGGAAACACACAGACACACAGCCCACAGATCAGGAAGTTGTTGTGCGTGACATGCAACAATCAGGGTGGAGGGAGTTAGCATGAGAGAGAGTGTGTGCTTGTGTATGACAAAACAAGGGAGAGTATGAGTGTGTGTGTGTGAGTGTCAAGGTCAGGTCACGAACCCTGGTATCAACAGAAGAGAAAGAACAAAGAGCAGACAGCTAGGGGAAAAAACGGATACAGACTGAGAGAAGACAGAGAGAGAGAGACTCCAGCATCCTTCAGACGAGTTTTCCCACACTACTCAGGGGGCCTTGGAGAGAGCAGGGTGTACATGCACCCCTCAACCCCTGTATACTGCCACTCTACTGTCAGTCAAGTATTATCTGCAATTAATCCGCCAAACCCAAGTTCAGCTCTAACTAGAAGAGGAAGAAGGCAAACTTTTAGAAAATCTGATCAGTAATTAGTAAATCCTACGTCTATGACCAGTGTACTGTAACAGTGTACTGTACTTTATATGACTATACTGTACATCATAGAGCAGCACAGCCTTCTTTAGAAGGTGATTTTAAAGAAATAGTTTGGCAAAAAGTCAAAATTCACACAATGTTTTACTCATCCCAGATGTACCTCATCAGCCAGGATATGTTTAGTGTCCAAACTTTGTTTAATTAGTTTCTCACTGGAGCTACGAGGCTAATGTTGCTGACAAACATGAAGTCAATAGTCACCCAAAAATCCCCAAAACGTCTCAAAGTCTATCCGTCCATCTGACTTTTACTGACTTTTTAAAATTCCTGATTCCTTTATTACTCGGCTACACTGTAAATGAGGGTCTCCCTCTATGTATTCCGAGTTGAAATAAAGGTTGATTGATTGATTGATTGATTGATTGATTGATAAAGCATCCAGGGGACGTATTACAGAAACGTCCTATCTTTTTGTCTTAACTTCAGATCTGACAGGTCAAGATAAGAATTTTCACAAATTCATATTACAGAAGCAAATCTAATCTTGATTTAGGAATCTTATGTCATTTCTGTTACCTAGCAACCGACCATAGCTGAAACATAAACACGTAATCAAGCTAGTTAGCCAGGCAGCTAACGTTAGCTACCATCACTGATGTACAAAAAAGGTCAAACCAATTAAAACACGTGAACTGAAAGTTAAGAATATTGTGTCAGCGCTTCGTGCTGTTTATCAGTGTCGCCACTCCCCAGCTTCAGTTTCATTTCCCTAACACTTTAGCCGAGCGCGCTAACGTTATTCCTCCTAATAAACAGACACACATTCAGCTCTGTCTTCTCATTATTCACCACCATCACTGTAATATTTTATTTCTATTGTGTCTGCAACGTAAAAAAGTCAAACCACTGTTTTCAGTGTAGATAAACGTAGCGTCATTATGCTAATTAAATGGAACTCTGCTGTCTGTCACTGCACAAAACAATAGACAGTTAAATCAGAAGGTAAGACAGCTCTGGGGTGTCTTTAAATTAAGACAGAATTTAGGAAATTTTGTCCAGTTAGGATGTTTCTGTAATACTGTTTTGCTATCTGGAGTGAGGATAAGATTAAGAACTAAAGTTGTCATGGTGACTAAGCAGATAAGATTTCAGACTTAAGAAGTTTCTGTACTACGGCCCCAGATCTTCATTAAGGCCACACAAACATTGGCACAACACCTGTTGTCTAAAACTGTTGTTTTAATGATCATCATAGTAAGTTATGCACTTCGGGAAAAGAGCTGGAAAGCTTGATAACAGTATCTTGAAAACTCAAGGAGTTACAAATCCAATGTGCTTTAAGAGAAAGAGAGAGGTACAAAAGTGCCTCAAGTACATAGACTGCACTGATGACATCACAGCTCTATATATGTGGAAACTATGCTGATGACATCACAATGGGCCATTAGTACACAGAATGAACAGATGACATCACAATGGGCCATTAGTACATAGATTGTACTGATGACATCACAGTTCTCTATATGTGGAAACTATGCTGATGACATCACAATGGGCCATTAGTACATAGAATGAACAGATGACATCACAATGGGCCATTAGTACATAGATTGTACTGATGACATCACAGTTCTCTATATGTGGAAACTATGCTGATGACATCACAATGGGCCATTAGTACATAGATTGCACTGAAGACATCACAATGGACCATATTTGACAGACTGCACTGACTTATCTATATGTGACTGACTCTACTTACCCCAGCACAAAGGACCATAAGGAGACAGACATCACTATGTGCCTATAAATGACAGTCTGCACTTGGTATTTTTTTTCAGAAGTAGTCAGAATGGACCACGGATAGCAGACTACACTGATGACGTCACAATTCTCGGTATGCGACAGACTGTACTGATAATAGCGCAATGGACGTAGTACACAGACTGCACTGATCACATCACAGTTCTCCACGCGTGAAAGACTACACTGATGACATCACACCTCTCCATTTGCGACAGACTCTACGTGACAGTCTGCACCAATGACATAACAATGGACTACAAGCACACAGACCGCACTGATGGCTTCACTATGCCCCATAAATGACAAACTGCACTAATGACATTACAATGGACCACACTGATCACATCACAACTGCTTTTTTTCATAGACAAGGTCGCTGTACAATATAAAACATATAAAAACACATTGTTTTACCATGCAGTTGTTTAAGGCACCTGAAAAAAACTATTAAAATGAATCAAAATGCTGTTAATCTGGCAGTGAGCGTTGATTTGCTCAGAAAACTAGTATCAACACCTCAAAATACATATTAAGGCTTATTATTCAGCGCAGCTATTCAACTACGGGGACTTTAATACAAACTGGCTAAGCTATTCTTAGCTTATTGAAGTGTGTAATAAAACTTTGGGCCCGTTGGTGGGGCCTGGCCTGTTAAAATAAATAAATAAATAATATAATAAATATGCTGACAAATAATAGCACCAACATTTCAATCTCAGCAGCAAGAAAAGAACCAGCAATTATCTCCTCTATAGCAGCGAGAAGTGTGCCAGGTTTCATGCATCCAATTATAAAGCTGTAGAACAAAAGAAGAAGAACTTTGAATTTATAGCTTGACAAGCCAATAAGTTCACTGATAGTAATAATTAGTTGAAGCCTTGTTTGCAACACCTCACAATTGAGCATTTTCCCTGCCTTAATACATATGAAAAGGAAGTTAATGACATGAAGCAAGTGTGCTGGGAACAAGGACTAAACAATTCATTTCAAATGAAATTCAAGAATGGGATTACGTTAATCACTCCCATTCTTTCGGTTTTTCCGTAACTGCTCCAGACTGCTTCGCTGAAACACTGGCCAACTTCCTCCAGCCAAGTCATAAAATAACGCTAAGATGGCTAACAGGGCCTCTGCTAGCTTTTACACCGTATTTGCAACATTAGTGCCTCAGGGTAAAGTATCCCTTTAATCCAAAGCGCCTAAGACAGGGTGTAAAACTAGTCTTAGCTCAGCACATACGAACAGGTTCTACCTGCAGGGTATTGGCATGCACAGGAAATGACCCGGAACTGGGCCAGAGGGGCAGTTAGAGGAAGGAAGAGCACGCGACACACACCACGCGCACATAGATTGCGTGCTAACTTTACACTTTGCACATCTCCTCTATATTTGTTTGTCCCTTCGAGTGTTTGTATTTAGGAGCTGCTATGTACTGTAGGTTTCTCTCAGGCTCCAGTCAGTGAGAATAACACTGAGATGAAACGACAGGCAGAAAAACACGCTCCAGATGACAGCCAAGAAACAGAGCCCTGCATGCTGAACCATTTAGCTTGGAACAGCTAGTGCACAGTATGGAGCCTGTAGTGTAGGTTAGCAGTAGGCTGTGCAGCTTGTGGCTTGAGCAGTGGCGTTTCTAGTACGCAGGACGTAGTATGCAGTGTGCAGTGTGCACTACATGTGACATGTAGCTGTCTGGCCTTAATTTAAACAGGCCCCACTGAGTCTGACTGCCTCCGCTTGTTTACATGGACGAAATCTGAAACAAATGTGAACACAGCCCCCTCTCATTCATACAGCCCGCTATTTGAAACAGAACCATTCGTGCAGCTCCAGAGAGACTTCATTTATTTTATTAATTACTTTAGTTTATTATTTTCTTTCATACAATCCTGTGGAAATGTCAAGAGGCCACCCCTCATTCATTTGGTTCATTTCCAGTCAAAACAGCCATTAAGTAGAAGTTATTCATTTTTAGAAGATATTTATGATGAGATTAGATATAAGATAATCTGCTCTAGGAAAGACAAAGGAAAATAACAGGAATTTCCAAAACTGGAGTTTAAAAAAATGACTTTTCCTAACAACAATGTAAGACCTGGTAGACACCAAAACTGTCCCCATCAGCACTTTCATCTTTGGGAAAGAGGAGAAAATCAATTCTCCACTCTTGATTCAGGTCTGAAAACATCCACAGGAGTTTCTGTCCATTCTTCCACTGTGGGACACTCAGCACTATGAGTCTGAAAGGATGTGTAGCTGTTAAGAAGCTCTTCCTGAGAAAAGGAGACACATCAAACAAAGAAGCTGCTGGTGTTTCTCAGAATAATGGACTGACCACCCCAGAGTCCAGACCTCAACATCACTGAATGTGTTTGGGATTATTTGGATCGTGAGAAGCAGAAAATGTAACCAACTTCTAAGACTGAACTTTGGAGGTGTGAAAAATATCCCTGCAGATTTCTCTGAAACACTGAAAATGAGCCTCCTGAAAAGAACAGAATCTGAAGAGGAAGGTAAAGAGAGGACATAATAAATACTGAAAGATCTGATATTATATTTAGCTGTTGAAGCTTTTGTGTAAATATGACTGTTTTAAATAATAATGGCCATTTTGACTATAAGAGTAGCCTCTTACTTTTACACAGTACTTATATCTTCATACAGATGAACAAGGGTTACATTTACTCTACAACATGTACGGCTTAATTTGAACTAGTAACTATGAACTTCCTGCATTTATTGTATTGGGACAGTTTTTCTTCACTTTATCTCAGTTATATTATCATACAGATAAACAATGTCATATCTCAATAGGTCAGCTGGTTGATTACCTTTATTATGTTTTCTGTGAGTGTCAGAATTTGTGTGAATTTATTTGACTGCATATTTAAAAAAGTACTCTAATCCTTGCACCTCCCACAAATGTGTTTTTTCATAGCAACTGTTGCTAGGTTGGACAGGCTTTACACAGTGTTGGCACAAATCTCATTCAACCAAATGAGAAACTGTAGCGCTCAACTCAGTTCTTTATTAGAATAGCTACATTCAGAGATTTACTGGGTGTAGTTTTTTTGTCAGTTAATCAAGCTAAAGTTAGTATGGTGGCAAATTTGTTATAATTTCCAACCTGAATAGTCTAAGTTAGCTGCAACTAACAGTCCAGCTCAGTAGCATAGCATTTCAACAGGAAACTCAACGTCACATGGCAAATCTAAAAAAAATACAGTTTCATTAGGTTGAACGGGATTTTTGCTGAAGTTCTGTAAATCCAAATTTTCCAAAAACTGCTAAGAAGGAACATACACTACATGGACAAAAGTATTTTCTGATGTCCCATTCTAAATCCATAGGCATTAATATGGAGTTGGTCCCCCCTTTGCAACTATTACAGCTTCCACTCTTCTGGGAAGCTTTCTACAAGATTCTGGAGTTTGTCTGTGGGAATTTTTGTCCATTCATCCGGAAGATTATTTGTGAGGTCAGATATTGACGTTGGACGAGAGGGCCTGGCTCCCATCTCCGTTCTAGTTCATCCCAAAGGTGCTCGATGGGGTTGAGGTCAGGGCTCTTTGAGGGCCAGTCAAGTTCGTCCACACCAAACTTACCAAGCCATGTCTTTATGGACCTTGCTCTGTGCACTGGGGCTCAGTCATGCTGGAACAGAAAAGGTTCTTCCCCAAATTGTTCCCACAAAGTTACCGAAACATACAGTTAAAGAAACATAAATTGTCCACAATGTCTTGGTCGGCTGAAGCATTAAGATTTCCCTTCACTGGAACTAAGGATCCTAGGCCAACCCCTGATAAACAACCCCATATCATCATCCCTCCTCCACCAAACTTTACAGCTGGTACAATGCAGTCAGGCAGGTAACGTTCTCCTGGCATTCGCCAAACCCTGTACGCTTCAGCACTTGGCAGCCCACCTCTGTGAGTTTGGTCTAATGCGTTGTGGCTGAACTCAATAATTAGGAGGTGTGTTCCAATACTTTTGTCCATAAAGTGTATTTGTGGGCGGAGCCTGGATAGGTGTACAGCTTTGGCAATATATGTTTTTTTCCTCCATGTCAGTAAAGCAGAATGGATATGGTAGACTCTGAAAGAGGTTCCTGTTCTCACCATTTTCTCTTTTCAACATGTCAATGTGTGCAAGTTGTAGGTCAAAGAAACCCCTGTGACGCACAAGTTGGGACTCAGAAAAGCCTTGTAGTTGCAGCAACCAGCAGCTGACCCTAAAGCATCGGTCATTTCTGTAACCTTCTCATGGTGAGTTGTCGTTATGAGAGAGGACGGAGAATGGCCCTGCTGCTGAACAATAAGGAGTATTATATTACATCAGGAAACAAATACATGCACATAAAAATGTTAGGAATATCTTACACACATTAAGTGGGTAGCAACCAGAGCTGAACTTGTACATGATGAGGTCGAGTTTTAAAACCCCCATAATGTTGGGTTTTACAACTAAGCTGTGTGTCACCAAGGCTCTTAGGCATCAACAAACAGCTTCTACTGTATGGGTAGTTAACAAATGGATGTCACGATCAGTAGAGGTGGTATGACTGGGCTGTAGAAAAACTCTTAAAATATGTGACACATTCTAATTCCTGTTTACGACATCAAAATCCCAGTTTAACCAACAGACATTACTAAGACACATTTTCTAAGCCTTTTGACCTTGGATTGACACAAAAACTTGGAAGTTTTTCCAAAACCATCACGGCTGCATATGGACTGGAAGCATGAACACTTATTCAACGCACAAACCCAACCAAGCGCACCACATAACATTACAGAAATAACTGTTATAATAACAGTTATACAACTTAAATCTGAACACATAAATGCTCAGTCTTAGTTGGTTGCATCGCCTGCTTCTCACCATCCAAGCAATCAGTGAATCAGAACATTCAGTGATGTTGAGGTCTGGACTCTGGATTGGTCAGTCCATTGTTATGTGAACATCAGCACTTTCTTCTTTTTTGTCTATTTTCTTTTTCTGTTTTGAGGGGAAATTATATAAATAATGGGTGGTCTCTGACTTTTGCACAGTACTGTAATGATAGTGTAATACTTACACAGCTACTCATTGGTCTTATGTTAACATTAGGTGTTATGTGGCTGATCTACTTCATGTTGCACTACAAACAATTCTGCGATTTTTAGACAATATTTGTTACAGAATTGGATCAGATTTGTTCTTTTTCCCTCCAATTTTCTTCCAGGTTCAGCCCAGTAACATAACTGGGTTTTAGACTGTTGCTGACTTGTGGAAGTTCATTTTGAGTTGAGTATCTCAGGCCTTGTTCACTTGTATCCAAATAAGTTTCCCCTCTGTTTTCAACACTTTCAAAATCTCCCCACTCAAGCTAAAGGTGCGATTTCAGTACTTTCAAAATAAGTTGCATTTTGCCGCTCCACACAACCACAAAACAGAAAACAGAGCATTTTAAAAGCTCACTTTTCAGTTATGTGCAGCAGCCCCGCAATTTTCAAATCTATTTTGTCATTATTTTATTCAAAACGATTGGTCGAAAAAGTACAGACATACACTTTGAGATTTCATGACTCTCGCATGGCCATCTCAGTGCGTTTGACTTTGTTTTTATGTCTTCCAGCCTTTCATCAGTGGTCAGTTTCTGACCACAGGACCACTTCAGCTGGGTAGTTTTGGTCAACTGACTGTTTAATGTACAAAAGGAGTAAAATGACCTGTTCTGTGCCTGAACACTTTAAACATGTCACTCGCAACATGAATAGGAAAGCAAGAACAGCCGTATGCTCACGTTTTACACACCCATGTTTAGATGAAAGGCGGCCGGTTGAAACGTAGTAGAAAAACAGACACTGCAGATCTTCATTTTCCACCTTAAAGCAGCTCCAGACTGTAGAGACCTTTTTGTTATCTTTTGAAAATGCTCCTCACTGCTGCAGGTTGGGGAATAATGTTTATGGTGTCTCTACAATAGTGGAGTAAAGAGAGTAAACAAAAACGGATTGGAACTGGATCAGGCTTATTTTAGCCGTTACCTGATCCACTGAGATTTCTGGGATCAGTCGGCCGCAAAGCTCTAACAGTAAAAAGTGATACATTCGACATTTTATGACTTAAAAATGATCAAATGTATTGTACAACTTTATAAGACTTTAAGAATCCCCTTGAAAAGGAAGTCCTGCCTTTACATGCCGTTTTGGAATGGATAGGGTCTCAGTAGAAGGACACAGGTATAGAAATTTAAGGTTTTCTTCTTACTTTAGCACAGAAGCAGTCAAAAGGCTGATACCAGATTTGGAACAAGGAACAATAAACGGTTTGAATGTTTCCTATTAAAAGGAAGCTGCCGGAGATGTCTCACTATAGTTTGTTTCGCACCAGCAGAACTTTCCTTTTGAACACTCGAGTCCGTAAACTGATTCCAAAAGCCATAAACAAGCGACACTTCCTTCTCATCAAGGAGGAGAAAAGAAAGCGGGGAAGACTGATGGAGAATGAAAAGAGAAAAAGATTTATGCATCTTTTTCTAATGTCAGTTCTAATGAACGTGAATGTGTTCCCACATCAGACACTCTTACAGTTCCAAAAGGGGGAGAGAGAGAGAGAGAGAGAGAGAGAGAGAGAGAGAGAGAGAGAGAGAGAGAGAGAGAGAGAGAGAGAGAGAGAGAGAGAGAGAGAGAGAGACTCAGAGACATATAGAGACACAGAGACTCATATACACATGGGGGGGCAGAAGACACGAGACACTCAGAGACACATATACAAAGAGAGAGAGCGAGAGAGAGAGAAAACGACACACTAAGAGAGACAGACAGACAGACAGACAGACAGACAGAGAGAGAGAGAGAGAGAGAGAGAGAGAGACGCACATAGAGACACACATAGAGACACACATAGAGAGAGAACAAGACATTCAGAGACGTATAGAAAGAGAGAGACACATAGAGGGAGACAAACATACACAGAGAGAGAGAGAGGGAGGGAGAGAGAGAGGGAGAGAGAACATGGCACTCAGAGAGACATAGAAAGAAAGAGCGACAGAGAGAGAGAGAGAGAGGGAGAGAGAGACATACAGGGAGAGAGGGAGAGAGAGAGAAACTGCATCTATACAAGATGTGCCGAAGAAGTTACTCTTTGGCTGTGTACAGGCCGTTACCATGGAAACCAAGACTGGTGGTCATTCTTAGCGCGCTGCCATGGTTACGCGCCACACATGAAAGAAACGCAGACGAAAACACCCAGACATTCGCATTCACATTACTGGTTTCGGTGAGACACTGTATTAAACACAAAAAGAAAAAAAGACCATCAGATAATTATAAATCAATTGTCCTTTATTTAAATCAGCTGGTTGGCAGTATGCTACAAACAAACAAAACAAAAACAAAAATACAGAAAACAAAAACAAAAAGAATGCAATCCAACTGCAATTACCACACTTGGCACTGAGTTACCGCTCGAGAGTAAAACGCCCTGTAATAGATCTGCTCATCCATGTCTGAAGGGCTTGGAGATGAAAACCAAAGAGAAAACCATCATCGTCCAGCCCTCAGTGCAGCTTTCACAATCAACCACACCACGGTTTCATTAGCATAACATTTGCATAAAGAGAGATATAATTAATAATATTTAAGCATCAGTCAATCATACTACAACCGAAGGGCTAGTTCAACAAAACTAATGTTATCACAGAATGACGGCTAAGACTTGTTGCTATGTAGCAACATTAGCTTAGATGTGCTAATAAGGCTAGCCATGCATAAAAGCCATCGTAGCTAGACAGCATCACGCTGTGCTAACTACCAAAGTTAGCTTTCATGCATAGCTAGGCGCGCTAATAAGGTTAGTTATGCATGAAAGCTAATGTGGGTAGGAAGACATCATGATAACCACCAACACCAGCTTTCACACACAGTTAGCTTTACTACTATACCACTATTATAGCAAGAAAACGACTGTAGCTAGCTAGCAATGCATGAAAGCTAATGTTGCTAGCTAGTATGAAGGGTTGCTGTCTAGCTATTGTAATTTTATGCATAGCTAGATATAATAAATAAATCTAGCTATCCATTAAAGACACATATCGCTGCTGTCGGAACAAAACCTTGCATCTCTATTTTTGTCGTTTTTCAGTTTTTGGCATAATTTGAAAACGCCTGTTGCTCTTTACATTACAGCAGCGATATACTAGCATCATACTAGCTAGCAATGCATGAAAGCTAACGTTGCGAGCTAGTATGATGGGTTGCTGTCTAGCTACAGTCATTTTCATGCATATCTAGATATAATATTAAATCTAGCTATGCATGAAAGCTACTGCAGCTAGATAGCGACACATTGTGCTAGCTAGCAACGTTAGCTTTCATGCATAGCTAACCATATTAGCACTGTCTAGTTGAACCAGCCCTTTCAACAGTTTTCATCTGTCCATCATTAGAGAGAGACTGAAAGGCAAACTTCTTTAATTCAGCTCTACACCACTCACCTCAAAACCCCGCCTCTTCCCCTAACCATGCTAACCCGCCAAAATCTGATACAACCAAACCATGTAGCAAAATGAACCGTATCAAAATGGAAACCGCATATAAAAATAAAAAAAAGCAAAGAAAATAAGTATGAAGCGACAGAATGCGAAGTCTCCTAACCTTCCTCTGAAGAGAAGATACCATCAATCTCCAGAAGCACTGCTTGGGCTGAAACGTTTGATGTCTGAGGTGATACTGTGATGCTAACGTATGGTGAGAGAGTGGCTGCTAAAGCTAACGTTAAAAGGACCAGTTCAACGAAACAACGCTAACGTGGCAAAGAATGAAGAAACGTTTAACGTTGGCCTTCAATCACTGTTCGCAACGTTATCATCGTCGGTTGAGCCGTCCGCTGGAGAGAATGTTTCAAGAGCAGCACCGTTGCTAACTTTCAATTCAAAACAGTCTTGAGTTCTGATCTGGGATCAGTTTAACAGTATCTTTCACGAAGGCGTTAACAAACATTAAAAACAGAATTTAAAAAACCATCGCAAAACATCACAAATGTTTCCTGTTTTATTTCGTAGGTATCCGGCTGATTCCGAAAAATGGTTCTTTTGCTCAAGGCCAGTTTAGGAGAGTTCGATTAAAGGAGGGTCCTCTGCACCAATTTTAGGTCTGCCTGTGTTTTAACACTGTGGGAATGCTAATTATTTGGTCCCGATGGGGTAAGACCAGAGCCGGTTTATGAGGAGGCAGCCACTTCCTATTTCCCCCGTTATATCAAAAACATGACTGCAAAATAGAAGAGGGCGCCAGAGAGCGAGTCCTCAATGAATGAGAGTAAATGGAGCTAAAAGGCTAAAACGAAAAGGTTAAAATAGTTTCTAATCACTTTCCCAGAACTTTCCTTTAATTTTAGAAAGTAGGAGGATGTATTTTACTAAAAAAGCAAAGAAAACTCACCTGCATGTTTCCTTTTTTCTACAGCAAACAGGTTTTGGGCAGCAGGACGTTAGCATTACTGGGACCGAGTGCTGACTGGTTGGTGAGCGGAGCAGCTCACTGGCTGTTCGCGCTCACTGACGTCATGAATATACATGAGGCACCGTTTTAAACTCCTATAACTTGAGTTTAAAAGCTCTTAAAATATGACAGCGGTGTTAAAATGTTTTATGCTGCTGTGTTCAGGAAATGAATGAATTCCTTTATATTAAAAAGTTTAAGCATTTATAAACTATGATTTCGCTCAAATGCTCCATCTTAACCCATTCATTTTGAACTCGCTCGGGAGCGCCCTCTAGCGTTTGAGAAACCCGGAAGACATTGCAGAGTGGGAATTCTCCTCTCTACAAGTTCACTGTGGCATTACAAACTAGCCTACACTGTTTGGTGCACTTAGCAGCTCAGTGTAATGCACTATGTAAGGGACCAGAATGTCATTTACAACACAGCCAAACTGTGCACTTCTGTTATCGGAGAAAACGAAGAACACAGATAAGGAAATATATATTTATAAAAAAATGAGAGACAGGAAGAAAGGGGAAAAAAGTAATACACATTCTACATTTTGAAAAAAGCAGCCTGCCTCGACAAGGTGCCTCTACACATTTGATACCATCGGCCTTAAATATTATATTGTTCGTTGTAATGTTCATTCACTCACTCAGCACAGCCAATTATAATTATTATAATTATTTCTTTTAGATATTCTGATTTTCCGTCTTCTTTTTGTCATCTCTCTCTACTATGTGTTCTTCCAAAGGAAAAGTGATTTGTGGTAATAAAACATCAAAAAGAATTGGTGAAATACACCAATATCTAAATGGCTAAGTGGAGGGGGGTGGGAGAGAAAGAGAGGGAGAGAGCGAGAGAGAGAGAGAGAGAGCCGGACACAGAGAGAGAGACTCCATTCTAGGATTAATTTTGGCAGCATAAACAAGTAATTTTGAATGCAAGACTTTTGAACTAACCAATCAATCGTTTTTCTGACTGTTATCGCCCTCAAAAGGCAGAACTCTTCAAAGAAAGTCGCACCAATAGGACAATGAGGATATTTCAAAGCACTATTGGATCAGGATTTGTTTTACATGTGGAGGTGGATTAACGTAATTGGTACCAGTGTTTCTCAGCGATTTCAATCCCATATGAAGCCAGTGATCTTTAAGAATCTGCTCCAGCGTCAGATTCCGGTGGCTTTTACCTGCTTTACAACGGACCAAAGAAATAAGCACAGGTTATATAATCCTGCGAGAATGACCATATCTGTAAATATTCCATTATATCTTGTGAAAAAGGAGTTTTCACAGTTTCTCTTAGGTATGGAGGCCCTCAAAGAAGCATTTACTTGTGTTCTCTGTGGCCCAAATCAAGCCTGTCCTTCCTCTAGTTTACTAGCTTGTGTGCTACAGCGTTGACACTACTCTGTCCAGTTTTTTCACGTGCCATTCTTGGCCCAAAAGTACTGAACATTAAAATGTATAAATGACATAAATCTCTGATTTTGTGCTGTGCTGACTGTCGGTTGTAAATTCCTAAGTTAATGACAATGCAAATAACGTTATTCGCTAAACCTCTCAGAAGTGAAACCCACTGATTCTTGAAAATCTCTGCATAATTAAATGGTTAAGATGTAAACAAGTAATTTAGAGCTGTTTGATGTGAAATGCTCCGTTCCAGAGAAACTTGTTCACAGTGGTGGTGATAGGAACCAGACGTCTGAAGACTTTAATGCCTCTAAAAGCTTGGTTTATGACAGTTTTGAGATAAGATTTTGCTGTAAAATGTATTAAAAATACGTAAATGGTGGATATCTCACTGATTTAATTATGCAGAACGTTTGAAAAATCAGTGGTATTGCCCTTTAAGCCTCACACAGGGGCCCATACATTTATTTCTCAGTCTCGTAGATACATTAGTTACATGTTGTATAGCTGTCACCAAATGATTTACAGAAAATATTGACTAATTAGTCTTCATTATTCCCTTTTTATTCATATTTAACCTTTATTACCTTACGTTTAATAACAACAGTAAGTCTAGGGGTCAATCTCTGTAGGCTACACTGAGATTTCTTATCCTGCACAATCGGTCATAAACATTACAGACGTCCTGTGGTGAAATTACATTAGCCCACCTTCCCATATACAACTAATCCCATCTGAATAGCACTTTAGACTGGAAACTGTAAAATTCAAGTATTTGATTATTACAATCAAGTATATTTTATTCCAACTGTATTATTCCCCATTTATACACTGCCAAAATGCCACCCTGTTTGTGTTTGCGTACGTGAATTTAATTCAAGTGTGTGTGCACATGACTCTCCGCGTGTGTGTGTGGTTTATCTGACGGTCACGCCAAGTTTCTCCAGCACACGCATGCCCTTCTCCTGGTACTCTTCTCTAGTCAGCCAGAAATTATCTTTATCCTTCATGATGTCAGCCAGCACAGCTCCGCCCAAAAACACCATGTGCTTACGACGAGGAGGGTCTTCAATACGGATCTTAAACTTCTACACAGAGAGAAAGAAAGAGAAAACGAAAGAGAGAGACTTGTTATGTCTTTTCATCTGTTCTTCTTGTGGCGGGCATATTAATGACTGTCTACAAGAGAGAGTGATGGTGGAGAGTAAAAACAAAGCAAATCTCAGTTCAGTAAAAAACAGCATTATATTAGAGCAGCACTATGTAAGATCTGATGATTTGGAGACCTCTATGGTGGAAACGTATAACTGCACACACAATGGTTTATGCTTCAGCTTCAGCTTCCTTTCCCAGAGTGGATGAATCTAATGATTGTGAGAGCACTGAAACTTGGTGAAGGACGTGTCTTCTAAGGATGTAAGTGAATTACCTCCTAATAATCATATCTTCATCAGTATAATGTTGATTTTACATTCGAAACCTAAAGATCGAACCGGACCTTCTTTTTGAGTGCGTGTGACGTTAATATGTAAAGATGCACAATGTGGCCTGAAGAACTCCCACAAAATCTGACCCGTCGTACCTGACTTTTAATTATTATTTGAGAAGTTACAGGGTGACTCACAGCAGCGCTTGTACCCCAAATTTACATGTTTTTGGTCGACTCAACAATGCTTCTTTCAATTTTAACAAAACAAATAATTAGTACATCTTTTTTAAAAAAAAATGTACTTTTCATTCGCATGTATGCATTTGGCAGACATCCTTATTCAGAGCGACTTATACAGGGTGATTCATCTGATTTCAAAATGAATTATTTCAATTGTAAATCATTCAAAGGAACAATGCAGTAAATTGTAAATGGTTTAGTTGAGCATAAAGTTTATGTAATTTTACAAGTGCTCAATATGAACCTCCTCCAGCTGTGCGGACAACAACAACGCTATAGTCAAATTCATCCTGTACTCGATTGAGCATGTTGGGTGTCGCTGAACTTATGGCTCTTTCAGTGCGATTTCGGAGATCATCCAGTGTTGTGGAACTAACAACGAACGCTCTGAGCTGTTGGAAGTATGATGGATTTGCTCTTATTGAAGTGGAGAACGCAAAACGCTCTCTGCTCAGGGGTCTCCATCTCCTCACAGACTGAAGGGAGCCATCTTCCGGTGACAGTCACAAACTCTATGACCCCCTCTTTCAATTGGTATGTGATTGGTTCCTCACGGTTGTAAAAATATGGCATTTTGAAATCAGATTAATCGTTTTGAATCACCCTGTATTTTATTCATGTTACAGAGCTCTGCGAATTTAGCATTAGGAAAGGACGTCTTACTGGTGTAGTGTGCTGTTCTTGCTTGGGCAGGGAAACAAACCAGTCTGCTGTGAGGAGGGCAGAGTGGGCAACAGGATAATGTTTTATTCTTATGGTGATAAATTCCATCACAAGAGGTGGGCAACATGATTACTTTCCTAACTATATCATAAAAAACAGTACTTGACATGTTTTATTATAAAGAAAGCATAATTAGTCCTGTTTAGTTGGATGTAGTGCAGCACAGTATGTGAAATTTTTAATACAAATCACTCTATACCTAATATTATACGTTTAAAACAATTTTATTTTTTGCCAAATTACCCACCCCTAATTTAATGTTTTTTTTCGCGGATAAAACACAGACGGGAATTGTGACGTTACCTAAAAATAGTATAAAAATTGGTGGTTTTACCATAATGTGATAAGTTCAGGCACTGATGTGTCTTGTATTTGTAAGCCCACTCCCAACAGCCTGTATTTTGAAAGTGGTCTATGCATTTTGCAATAAAACCCTTCGCTGGCCGTTTCACGCACCATACATGGCCCAATGGTGCAATGGTAAACGGTTCCCACAGCATGCAGTGCAAAATCCACCCCAATTTGGGTTGTGAAGTACAAACCAAAGTAACTTCCCTAATCAGACCCGACAAAAAGCTGCACTGTTGCAATTATTGAAGTCACACTTTGTGACTTTAAAGCCATTGCGTTTACTTTAGTTTTATTGTTTACAAATACTTTATTCCTGGAAGCAACTCCTTTTAGATGCCTCAGGAACTCTGACAAACTCTCCAACCCCATCCGGAGTCAATTTTTAAGGGCTTATGATTCGGCTGTTTACAAACGGCAATCATGCAAGCAACACTGAAACAACTTCTCAACAGTTCAGTCTACTCAAGCTATGTCTGGTGTCTGAAGTTCATGTGTTTTGCGTCATTATGAAAACTGCATGCCTAAACCATCGCAGATTTGCCTCAAGATCGCAGCTACTACTGTTCTTTCTTTGCTGTCTGCTGTCAATATTTATAGACAACTTCTTTGAGTTTAATTACCAACTCGCTGTGGTTTGGGTGGCGGGTTAAAAACAACTTCAATGTAGAGTTTTTAAAATCAGTGATTCAGACTTTAAGAAAAATCACTGGTTTTTAATAAGGCCCAACCCCATTGCTTCTTTTTACCCCTACCTCAACAAAAATCGGGACACCCTACCCCGAAAAAAGGAGCCTAAGGGCTAGGTGGTAGGGGAAAGGGGTGAAATGAAATTGGGCCTAAGTGAACCGTGGTCTGGCAAAAAACACTGATCCCCGATTCCAAGTGTACACTGCTGCTAATAACAGCAGACGAGCAATAAAATAACAGCAACGATATGCTTTAGATTTTGGCACATGGATCACTGCATGTATTTTTGAGCGACTTATCGGGTTAAATTCTAAATTACATTATTCAATCATAAAGACTCAGATATCAAGTATGGTTTATATTATTAGTGCTCTGAATGTGAAACCTGTAGACGTTAAACATCTGTGTTTCTATTTTTCTAGACCAATTAACAAACACACATGTATAATTTGGCACACTTAAAGTGTGGAACTAAACAAACCAAATGAAAACAATACAATATCACAAAAACTTCAAACTCTTTCGCAAACAAACTGGATGTGAAAGGAGCCTTAAAGACTGCACTGCCTTTTTTCAATGTGTGTCTCTTTATCAGCTCTGCTGTCACAGGATCACCGTCAGCTGGGTTCTTCTGTTTGCTGGACTATTCCGGATTAGACGGCTTTTCAAACTGTCTTCAGGCATCATCGATTTAATCAGTATAATTTAATTACTGATGACAAGATTAGTTTTCTTCTGATTTTTTTGGTTTGATCTGATCAGAGTCTTTTAATATTAGGTATCAGCAAATACCAAGTCTGATTCATCTGTATTTTCATAGATAATGCAGCTACACAATTTAGTTAAAATGATGCTACTCTGTGAATTAACATTACAGTAAATCTTCTCACCTTTATTATATGCATAATGTGGTATTCTGGACTGATATGTTTCGCTTTTAAGCCTATTTTGAAAATGGTCATACCATTAAGTGTTTAATATTGGAGTATGAATAAATTTGATTGACAGATCTGACAATGTGGCTGCAAGGTACTTTAACATGCTGCAGTGAAATCACTTCCTTCATGATATGCGCTTTTGTTTTATTGGTTTACTTATGTGACGTGTAATTTTCTCTGTTTTGAAGTTGCTGTTTCTGCTAACACTTGTTTAAAACCAGTGCTGTGGCTGCTGGTAAAGCAGAACTGGTGGTGAGTTGTGGGTGAAAAACACTGTGAGAGTGTAATTAGTGTATGGTTTTGGTGGCATGTTGTTCATGACAAGCGGCCTTGAATTTTTAAAATCGATTTCAAAAATATTTTTTATGGATTTGTGGGAACCCGGTAATTGGTGGGGTATAAGTTTCTATTATTTAGCTGCCTTTGCATCACAGCTCCGGTGCAAAACTTAAAAGGGAACTTCAGCCACTAAACATGTCAAGGCTGACTGATTATGTGTGGCATAAGAGGGGAAACTGTACATTTAATTAAGTCCTTCTTTTATTACTATGTGACCAGCTCATCAGGTCCTGGTTCTAAAATTACTCAGTGCATCTTTTCATCTTTAAATGACCACAGTTGCAGGCTTATGTGTTGGGAACATCTAGCCCCAAGCTGTGTGACAGTGGAAACATGGCACCACCTGGTGGCGGATGTGCAACATGGCACTACACTATTCCACTGAGTTTTTATTGTATTTTCTAGGTAAATTTAGGTGCTCTTCAGTAAAAACTGGAGAAGTAATAGGCCGCTATTACCACAGAAAACCTTGTGTACTAACCGAGAGCTTGTCTACGTCTCCTTTTAGCACTCTCTCCAAGTAAAGCTGCTTGAGTTCACGCTCCAGGCGAGATGGCAGACCAGGATACATCGTAGAACCTCCGGACAGAACGATATGCTTATAGAACTCAGCCCTAAAAGAGAAAAAGAGAGAGAGAGAGAGAGAGAGAGAGAGAGAGAGAGAGAGAGAGAGAGAGAGAGAGAGAGAGATTCAGATTTAATCCCTTTAAACCCAATAAATCTGGATTGGGGTGGGGGGGGTGGTCTGCACTTCAGTTAGTTATTTGATTCATAGCAGTTACTAAAAATTATTTCAGCTAGGCAAAAGTATCATATCACACCACAACACAAAGACAGCTCTGCGATACACAATACATATAACAATGTTTTGACAAAGACACAATGCACTAGTCGTCACATTTTTAAAAAGGCCATCATAACTCTGGGTACAATGATGTTTATTCAAAATACTGCACATACTGAACTACACAAATCCAATTAAACAGGATTCATGCTCTCTTTAAAAATGCAACATGCAGTTAATCAGGATTTTTTAAAGTACTGATGATAGACAATATGCCCAAAATCAATAATAATAATAATAATAATAATACAAATATCATCACATTGCCCACCTACACTACACAATCTCCAAGAAATTTTCATAATCTGGAGTGATTTTCCAGCTCGGTCATAAGTGACTGACGGCTCAGATAATCTGGTAGTCTGAGAAGAGAAACGAGTCAATCTTAAGCCTTCCGATCGAAATCCGTAATGATCAGAGGGTCTCTGATATTTTCATTAGATTTTCATGACTCAAAACGTTTGAGTTGTGTAGTGTGAGATGATCGGTCACATATCCTAACAAGTGATTCAGGCAACAGCCAAAGAGAGAACACGTGGTGAGATGCAGCGCATGGCAGAGACAGACAAGATGTTTGCTGAACACAGGCCAATCAAAGCATTTATCATATTTATAACATAGGGACCCAAGACGTCAAGGCTCTCTACAATTTCAAGTCAGCTTCTGGTCTGCAGTAAAATATTTCTCCAGCTCTCTATGTGATTTCTGTTTCTCAATCACATAACTCATTCCCAGTTTTTGCTACGCATCTTGTGTGAGGTAAAAGGCACAAACAGGTCCAGTCCAACATAGCCTTGTTTGTGTCATCATAACGGGGTAAATTTGGGATTTTGAGTGTATTTTTGTAGCCAAAACTCGTCTGTTTTTGCCCTATCGTCTAATGTGCACACCCTTACAACAAACACACAAGAAATTCTGAAACACTGATGTTAAGCATGTGATGCTCTCCATTTTCGAAATAGGAGATCGAAATATTTTAAAAATCAGCACATGCCCAGTTTTACTGTAGTAGTTAGTGAAGAATTCATAGTATTTTCTGAGTAATTGATTTGAATAGGATTTTAAGGGGTTATTGTTTGTTACAAGCTTCAAATAACATGGGCTGTATTTACCAGCTTAAAATGTCCATACTTAACCGAGAAGTGTTTAAAAGTGTTCACATTAGTATTATTGTGCATTTTTTTCCTTGTTTTTTTTTTTAACGGTGTGTCTTTTTGTTGTGATAACCACGGTAACCTACCTGGTGTCGATATCGGCCGCTTGGATGGTGTTGAAGAGCAGTTCAGCAACGCCCACCCCCTCCACGTTGATCAGGTGTGGCTGGAAGAGCGCCTCTGGAGCCTCAAACCGTTCACCTCCCACCTTTATTACTCTTCCGTCTGGTAGCTAGAGAGAGGAGATTCAATAATAATATTAAATTAATAATATTCCTACTATGAATACATAAATAGTAGGACTAATATATATACACACACACACACAGTTTATGCAAAGCTGTGGGCTCCCTGTTTAAATAAGTTAATACATCCTCTACCTCATCTGTCTGACCATTCTGATGACCAAGAGAATCAAAATATATTCTGACACACCGTATTTAGTGTGGTAGTGTGTGGTTTTGGACGCAGCCAAAGTTTGACAATGGAAATTTACAGCTTTCCCCTGCTGCCCCCCGGTGGAGGAAAAGGTGCTTTACAGACACTACTACCTGTGACTTCCTGTGTGAAGGTGTGCACCAGAGTGTTGTGTGAGCATGAATGTGTGTGTGAATTTCTAATTAATTATTAGTAACATGAGTGTTACAATTTAGTGAAAGTGTTTACCATTTATATGTAGTATAAATACTGTATGCACAGACACTTTAATCTGTACACACTGCCTATGATTTCCACAGTGCTTGTGGTTCAGCTGCTAAAGACTCTAATTATCAATGCACTGATAATACATGCACAGCAGTCAGTGTTGCTGTAGACCGGCAGCTGGATCTATTCTCCAGCCCCATTGTACACTGTCTAGTCCTGTGCTTAATGGTTGTATAGTTATTGTATATTCTATTGAAGTGTTTTTTGTACAGTGCTTGTACAGGATATGGTCTGTATTTATTGTGTTTATTGTTTTTTGCACTGTTGTCTGCTGCTCTTCTGTGTTCAATGTAGTGTAGTTTCATGAAAAAACTATATTTTGCTCTTCACTCAACACATCTGGAGTGAGCAAGGATGACTCTGACTGCGCCTTTGTCCACTTGTATGTGTCTCCACTCACGGTGTAGGATTCGACCAGCACAGTGGTCTCCAGAGCGAGTTTCTGCTCCTGCTCAATGTTGTAACCCACGTAGCACAGTTTCTCCTTCATCATCCTCACTGTCTCAAAGTCTGCAGAGTGGTTGAAGGCGTAACCCCTCAACAGCAGCAGCTACACAAGATCAGACACAGAGGGGAAAGTTCATACAAAAAGACAGAGAGAGAGATTTCTTTTTGTGTGTCTGAGCACACACAAGAGCATGTACCTGAGCTTTGATCAAGCAGCAACTGCCTGTATTTTTAGTGATGCATGATGATCAGAACCAGCAGATATTTGCTTCAAAGATAGACAGATGCTTACACTTGTCCAATATTTCAAACTGACATTTAATGATGTATTTATCATAAGCAGAAAGAGCAGAACGCTTAGAGGACGCTGGGTTACTGTGGTAAAAACAATGAATTTTATTCATTTTACTGCATTTGCAACCTTACAGACAAACTAAATTAAACTAAACAGAACTAAATCTGAACTGCTAATGCAGGTAGATTTAGTCCCAATTTCAACATTTTATAGACGGTTATGTCTCCACATCGGCAGATATGTACATGAAAATTACGGGCATCGGACCGAAATTCCCATTTACCATTATAGAGCATTAAAGAGCACCTTGTGAATGAAACACTAGAAGCCATATTGCCCCTACACTTCCTGCAGTGTACTGCACTGTGCCAGAATGATTGTGTTAATCATATGAACTAGAGGTGGGTAATATAAAGACATTTCATCATTATCTTGACAAATCTTGCTATCGTGCTGAACGTGCTTCTCTGAGTATATCGTGGACATCATAAGTAGTTAAAGAACACTGAACAACTGCATGTGTAATTAAAAGAGAACATAATTATGTCTGCTTCATTGGATTTAGTGCAGTTTGTGAGATGTTGAATGAAAATCACTGTACAGACTTTTTGATGACGTTTTAAACGTAGCACTAGTAGTGCATTGTGTCTGTGAATCAAAACATTGTGATACATCATGAAAATGTCTAAGTATCGAGTAATTACATTTCTGCCATAAAACCCTATCCTAATACGATAACTATAGAGCATTAAGGAGCACTTTTAAATCAAACCTTTGAAGTCATATCGCCCCCTATGCTTAACATAGCGTACTGGAATCTGTACAACTGACATTATAGTGTTTTTTTTTTTAAATGAAACACTGAGAGCCATATCGTCTTCTACACGTCCTGTAGTGCATTAACATTTGTCAGAATGACCACATGTACAACCCCATTTCCAAAAAAGGATGCTGTGCAAAATGTAAATAAAAACAAGATGCAATGATGTGCAAGTCATTTAAAACTTGAAAATAAATTGAAAATTGAAAATAACACGAAGACAACATATCAAATGTTAAAACTGAGAAATTTTATTGTTTTCTATATTTTAAAGTTTTAATTTGCGTTTGTGGATGCAGCTACATTTGTTGTTGGGCAAATATTTTTCAAAAATCAATAACATTTCTCAGTTTCAACATCTGATATGTTGTCTTTGTACAATTTTCAATTAAATACAGGGTTTAAATGATTTGCACATCATTGTATTTTGTTTTTATTTACATTTGGCACAGCGTCCCAACCTTTTTGGAAATGGGGTTGTATAACAAACCTAGAGTGCTCTTTTAAATGAAACAATACCATTTTATCACCTACGCTTCCTGTAGAGTACTGCAATCTTCCAGAATGAGCTCAGTACCACAAACATTATAGAGCTAACTTTACTAACTGTGGCAGTCCTAGAGTGAAAGCATGTGCCTCCCTGGGACTGACTGTATAAAAGTGTACGTACCTTGATGAGGTAGCGTGTGATGTCTCGGCCTGCGATGTCCAGACGACGTGTGAGGTGAGGGAGAGAGAAGCCCTCGTACACCGGACAGATATGAGTCACACCATCACCGGAGTCCACCACCACACCGGTCAGCAGACCTACATGCGCACACAATAAAAAGAAAGAGAAAGAAATACTGACATCAGAACCAGCCAGCAATGTGAGCAGCGCACACAGTAGAAGCCTGTAAGTGAATCAAATCATCAAACCAGACAAATCAGAAAAAACTACAGGTCTTTCTCAGACTGTTAGCCAGCTGTAAGAGGGTTAGAGTACCTTGAGCATAGAGTGTGAGCACGGCCTGGATGGCGATGTAAACACCAGCAAACTGGTACGTCTCAAACATCACCTACAGAGAGCCAAGAGAGACAAAACATTTATTTCTATATAAGAAGACAAAGTCAGCAATAAAGCAGTGCAATGTAGATACAAAGCAGAGCACATAAATACACTGAAGTGAAATATATTTTTGAGAAATTTCATAAAATGTTTATTTTTATATAGATTTTATAATTCTTTACTAACAAGCTATTTTAAATTTGGTGCTAAATTAATGATGTGTTGAATTATTTTGTATTTAATACAAACAATCTGAGGCTTAGACAAACTATCACACAAGATTACTCACTTAGCAACAAAAGCCAATGTTGCTAACAATAAATAACAACTCAAATGGACCAGACAGCATATTAGTAGTGTAACGCTAACTTTGCCCCTTACTAGTTTTCACTCATTAATAGCAACATTAGAATTTCTAAATGATGGGTTTTTAAGAATAACTGTGCAAAAATAGCTTTCACTTTTTTAATGGCAGTGCTCGCACATGATGAAAGAAATGCTTTAAAGCGAATGTTTAAAAAACAGTTTTAAAGCAAGAAATATTTTAAAGCAAAAAAAAACCCCTGCATTATCAGTGCTTAGAACACACACACACCTCAATGATCTTCTCCCGGTTCTTGGTGGGGTTCATAGGGGGCTCGGTGAGGAGGATCTTGCAGTTGCGCGAGTCGATGTTGAGCTTTTCGGGGCCGAAGGTGTAATCCCACAGATGCTTCATGTCGTCCCAGTTACGTACGATGCCGTTCTCCATGGGGTAGTTCACCTCCAGCATGGAGCGCAGCTCACTGGCTTCGTCCCCCACCATCAGGTCCTGCCAGGTTCACAGGTCAAAGGTCAAAAGATCAAAGAACAGCTCGGCTAGCACATTAGCCCGGTGAAGTTTACCATGTGTTAGCCAAAGAATGTGGTAGTACAGAAATGCAGCCTTTGGGGGGAAAAAAATCACTCCAGTCAAATTCTTGACTTCACTCCACTGTTTAGTTTTTCCACAGCAGTCCAGCATCAACAAACTTTAACCTCCCATAGTTGCTGCAGAGCCTGAGGCTAACTGAAGCCACTCTATGCTCTAAATCCATGTCTTCACTCTGTCTTCACTAACCAGGCTTCTAACTTTCATTTTGATTATTTGTTTTATGATTTAATTTAAAATAGGGACTCTCAGGACAGCACATGCTAAAAATATCTGAGGATTAACATAAAATAAAGCAATAAAAATATTTGCCAAAATAACCGATCAATAGTTTCTAAATCAATAGACAAGACTGATTTGTAAAATTAAATCAGACACAGACAGACACATTAAATTAAAGTCTAAAGAGACATTTAGAAAGTTATTAATGTTTCAAGAGATATTTCTGGGATTAGATATAAAATAATCTCAATTGCATAACGAAGGTGAAAGTCAAAGGAAAATAAGTTTCCAAAACTGGTTCAAATAATTGAAAGCTACAGAGAAACTGGGACACCTAACAACCACCTGCAAGCCTGCTAAACCACCAAAACTATCCCATTAAGATAAACAGCACTTAAAGCGTTCATCTGTGAGAGAGAGGAGAAAATCAAGCTCCACTCTTGATTCAGATATGAAAACATCCACAGGAGTTTCTGTCCATCCTTCCACTGTGAGACACTCAGCACTATGAGTCTGAAAGGATGTGTAGCTGTTAAGAAGCTCTTACTGAGAAAAGGAGACACATCAAACAAAGAAGCTGCTGCTGTTTCTCAGAACAATGGACTGACCACCCCAGAGTCCAGACCCCTACATCACTGAATGTGTTTGGATCATTTGGATCGCTGAGAAACCAGGTTTACAGTATATCTGTGGTTATTTTAAATGTCAGCATTGTTTTTTTTCCATAAATAAATGCTTTTCGCCCAAATAAATGGTTCTGCATACCATTTTCTAAGAAGCACTTGTGTAAAGCTTCCAATCTGGCTGCTCTGACAGCTGTTTTAGTACATTTTGTGCTGTTTAGACTGAGAAGAGCCCATAACGCCCTTTTTCAGAGACACATCTGGACATGCTGCTGCACAGTAGGAAGAGGAACATAATGATGCAGTTACACAGAAACAAAAATGACTTCACCGAGGTTAGCGCTCTGAAACTCAGCCAACACTGAGGCAAAAACACTCCATACACAGAGACAGATAGTCAGACATCATTAGTTGTTGTTAGCCCATTCCTTATTTTTATTCTGTTATCGGGACAAACTATTTCCTAACAGACTGCAAGGAAAAAATAATCAGTCAACCTGAGTCACAGTCCATGCACAGTCCAAACACACAAATACACACTCACCATCACTCTATTGCCCTAGAACATGTCAATAAAGAGAGAAAGAGAGAAATCAAAAGAAGGGAAAGAACCACAAACAAGAAAAGTGCAACAGAGAGAGAGAGAGAGAGAGAGTGTGAGTGTTTGAGTTTCCTCTCTGAAAATCCCTTATTCATCTGATAAGTGAGCGACAGTGTGGTCCACCCATTTAGTGATAAGAGTATGTAATGTTATCAGCACACAGTGAAGGTAACAATGTGTACTGAATAGCACAGGGTACAATGGAACGAGGGCCAGTGACCACGCTAAACTTGACCAAACTGACATTTCAGTGAAGTAATTAGTCTCACAGAACCAGATATGACCTCAAAACAAGAATGTCTGGGGAGAACCATCTGGCCCTGCAAGACCATAAAGTAATATGCAGTGGTGACACAGTATCACCCTTGCAGTGTTTGAGTGCCTTACCAACACAACATGCAGCACCACCACCGTAAAGGCAAAGACTGGTGGTAAATTTAATACGTACTCCAGGGGGCGACGCTATCTATTGCATGGTACCACTGGCTACAGCATTTGACAGACGATCTTATCCAGAGCGACTTACGATTTGATCATTTTACACAGGTAGGTGAAGGTAGTGTTGGGAGTCTAGCCCAAGGACTCTTATTGGTATAGTGTAGGGTGCTTATCCCAGGACTGAACCCCAGTCTACAGCGTAGAAGGCAGAGGCGTTACCCACTACACTATACCAACCACGTCTCAGCCACGAAGAAGCTGAACCTCTGACCCAAGTGGCCACCAGCTTTGGAGAGTTTTTGGTCGACATTATCCAATGTCGGCATAAAATGATGAGAGTCTTGCTGGAGTTGCGTCGTTGCATCTCGATTGTTTCGTGTAAGGTGGTCAGGATGGCGGTCTTAAGTCGGTCTTTGTCTCGTTTTGATACTACAACAAAATTAACACCGTTTATATTATCATAAGTTTTAAGTCTTCGTCACGTGCATGTGAGAGTGAGAGGGTGAGGGTGAGCGAGAGAGAGGGAGAGAGAGCAAAGGATAGAAAGCACGTGCGAGAGCCTGAAATCTCTGTAAAAAAAGGTAAAGTTGTTCCACTTCAATACAATAATCACATTAACTTAAATATAAACTGGCTGTTTTAATGTTTCAAGTTCACTGAGTCTGTAACAGTAACGCAAGGAAATGTGCAGAGGACTTGGCATTGCTGAGGAAGCATCAATGACTGCGTATACATGCACTCAATAATCCGATCATAATCAGATTTGCGCAGTTGTCCAATTATTCTAAATGGTCATGTAAACGCCATACTCCGATCTAGAAGTCCAATTAAGAAATCCGATAAAGAGAGTTGGATTTTAGCTCAGTAATCTGATTTCTCAGTGCATGTGAACTCTTACTCTGATTTCTTTCGGATTTCTCAGTCTGTGCATGCACGAGATCAGACGGCGGATGTCGCAAGATGGCGGCAAAACACTTTTGGGCGCCACTGAAACCAAACACGAAATGAAGGATTTAAATATTCATCTTCTAGATGATGTAAGTTCATATTTTCAGCTAAAGTGGCGCAATGTTTTTAAAAAAAGCCGCAGCATGAAGTTTGAGTTTTACGTTACGTTTCCGTCTCGTCTTCTGAGTTTATTGGCTGGTTGCAAAGCAGAAATCTGATTACTGCCTAATGCTTGTAAACCTGGAGTTTCCCATTATCTGATTACTCAAGTACATGTAAACATGTTGATTGGATTACTGACAAAATCTGATTTTCTGCAGTTATCGGATTATTGAGTGCATATAAATGTACTTAATTTTTTTTTTGCTTTCTATTACACTTGTCTCTAATTTTGTTTGTTTGTTTTTTATGGTTTAGTTCTGTTACGGTTTAGTTTTGTTGGTGTGTAAATCTTTATGTTAAATAAAAAACACATTTTTCAGGTTAATTTAAAAAATACTGGGTGATGATCTGCCAGCATATACAATTCCACAGTGAACTGGGCTGAGCCCCAGATCTTTACATGCTCAGCCAACATATCATCCCTTTGGTAGCGAGCGAAGAGGGGAAAAAGGGTTTCTCTGTTTGTAAATTTCCACCAGGTTCATAAAGCGAAATAATCTCAACAATCTAGTTTCAGTCTTGCAAATAGTGACCCTGCATGATCCCCAGTCTTTGCAAATATAGTCTGTGACTAAAAACTGTGACATTGTCTTCAGATGCGAGAGGGACTTTAGTCTTTCAAAAGTCTTTTCCAGGTCTTCTAGAGTATGGTTAGCATCAGCAAACCAGTTGAATTTGTACACATTCACAAACATCCACCTTTAACTTTTTACTCTTCCGCAAGATCCAGAGCCTATTTGGTTAGACACAGACCTTCATCAACGGTTTGCCAACAACCGAACATGAAAGAAGAATGGAAGTCGAACCTTGAAGTAACACTGAATATTGCTTTCTGAATATTACAGCAAAGTGTGCCAGAACAAGGACAGCTGCCCAAAACTAGGGCTAAATGGCCATTTGGAGCAGGCATGTAGGACAGTTTCCCAAAAGCATTTTAATGTTATAATCATTTAACAGAGAGACGGAGAGAGAGACATACAACCTTTATGATGGTCTTTTTCCTATGGCTATTAACAGAAGAATAAAAAGTCAGGATTGGATGAAGATTCATTTCGATGCTGTGTCCATAGCCATTCTACAATAAAGGCTTTTTAACTCACTAAACAGTGGATTTGGTTTTGAACAGAGAGCATTTTTCATATCCCGGTGATTTTTCACATCTTTCAGCAGTATTTTCTGTGTTTGTAGTCTTTTAAATATGTACGTTGAGCCTCTTTCTGACCGCACATCTGCTCTTAGCTGAACACTGTTTGGGTGGTGGACCACTCTCAGCGTCAGTGCTGTGCTGTGCTGAGAACCATCCACCACCCAAACAGTATGTGATCAGTGGTGTTCCTCTTTCCACTGACAGACAAGATAGGGGTGATGAACTGTGCAGCCACGGGTGGGCTACACTCAGCATCTCTAAACCAACAAAGTGCACCTACATTGTAGGTGTTTCCGATAAAATGGCCAATCAGTGTCGGTACAAGGTAGGTGTTTCTAATGAAGCAGTAACTCGCTGTAGATCGATCTCAATATTGTTCACAACAGCCATGGAGAAAACAACCGTGGTTATGCTGATGTGCATCTGTGTTTAAGGGTTTTGTGAAATGCTGCTTTTTACCTTGATCTCGATGTTGCCCACTTTGGCTGTGGAGCGGATGATGGGCCTCCCCACCAGCGCCGGGAAAATGTGCTCGGGGAAATTCGAGCCTGCATAGCCACACTTCACGAACTGAGAGAGAGGAAACACATGAAAGAAAGACAATTACTTCATGCGCTGCATTTGACATCTATACAGCTTTATGAAAAAGCTGAAGAGTTTGCACACCCAGTCAAATTACATATGAAGATAAGTGAACACATCCTCCTCAGAGAACACGTCACATTTTCCTGCAAATTTTAGTGCACAATTTCTATTTATTTGCCAAGTTAACATACTGGGGAAAAATAAAACAAAATATAAAATGTGCCGTAACTCCTGCATAACACACATTTATGTTTTATCCTCCCCTCCCCCACCCAATATGTTACATTAAGTAAATAAACAGTTATTGTGCATTAGAATATGCAGAAGTGTGTTCTCTGCAGAGGATGTGTTCATTTATTTTCACTTAGAAAAAAGAAAAAAAAAACGTAATTTGACCAGGGGTGTTTTGTGTACACCCGTGAATTACTACATACTGCGACTGTGATACACCTTGCAATACATATTAAAAATGCAATGCTGAAATTAAAATGCGATATTAAAAAATGATTTGGATTATTAAAAAAAATACACAGGAATACCCTGATTCATCAAAACACCCAAAGAAAAAAAAACAACGGTAACTGTGATTAGGACTGAACGATTTGGGGAAAAATATCTAATTGCGACTTTTTAACTAAAAATTTTTTGCAACTTAAATTGCAACAGTGACTTACACTGCAATTATTTTCTATAAATTAAGGTTCAGCCCTATTTATTTTGCCAAGAAGACCAGAATATCCACTTTTTCTGGCTTAAGCCTCGAACCCTGAATGTAATGTGCCACAAAGCCAGTAAATTGTGGCTGCGATGTCACAACACATGGAGGTTTTGTTGCCTCTGAATGGTCTAACTCATCTGCAGGCAGTTCAAAAGCTTTGTGCTATTAGATTAAACTTCCCCGCTGAAAACTTTAAATGTTTATTCGGTCCTCTCTCTTCTCTGAGTGTATCTTACTCACCGACTTCTCTGGAAATCTCAGTCACTGATTAAACCAGAAATTGATTCAGACATAAAAATCTTGGAACAGCAACTTAGTTAGTGCTTCAGTGTCACTTAATGTCTATATAGTCTTTCCATATGTTTTAATAGTAATTTTGTGACCTGACGGATGCGGATATTTTGTTTTTTTTTAGGGGGGGGGGCAGGTGGGTAGGGTCTGAAAATGTAGACTTGTTATATAAGGTTTTATATATGGCAGTTAAAGTTTTCATACTGTTCCATAAACAGTCTGTTGTTGTCTTACAAAATCACTGTTTTGCACAATGTCGTGTTGACGTGCAATGCTTCCTTTCGAAACAGATCATTATTTTTATTTCTCGCAAACAAATTTAATAGATAATTAGATCAAAAATCTTTGGCTCAGAATCATAAGTCAAATCAAACCTGAAAATATCTATCATTACATCCCTACTGTACAGTCCTAACCCTAAAAGAGCTCAGCTCAGAGCTCACAACCCCCCCGACCCTTCACGCGCCCTAACGCTGAAGAGTGGCTATCAGCAGCAGGGTGTAATTAAGAGGAACAAAGCAAACGTCTAGACGTGTTTAGACAAGCAGCGAGGGGTACCTGGGACTAAATCTTGCAACAAAACATCATACTAAGAAAACAGGGAAATTCCACTGATTTTTCCAAAAAATACTAATCCAAAATAATTAAATGGTTAAGGATGTAAACAAAGTCAGAGCAGTTTGAAATGAGCCATTCTAGAAAATACTACGCAGTCAGAATTGCTCACAGTGGTGGTGATAAGAACCAGACGTCTGAAGAGTTTAACACCTCTAAAAGCTCCCTCACAGAAAGTAGTGACATCAAACAGTTATAAATAAACCGTCTGATGTCTGAGACACTGTTTTACAATAGCTCAGAGATAAGATTTTGGCCTCGGGATGTGAGTTTTGTCGAATTCTTTTGGCCGATAAGCGACGATAGTCAGTGATTAATTCAACCCACAGACCTACAGTCGCAGACACGACCCATGACATCAAACACAGCCCAGTGTTTTACATAAACAGGCTTTAGGCTTAATTAAATGAAAAAGGCAGCCTAACTTAACAGATGACAGTAACTCAACATAGTCCAACATATGCAGCAGTCCATGAGACGGAGGGTGTTATTCGGTGCAGGCACAAGCTGAAATTGTGTTCAATGAAGTTTGATGTTTGAAATATTTTTGGTTGCAGTTTGTCTTCTCAGGAGTGACAAAATGTGAGTTTGATCAATTTTGCAAATTTATTTCATGAGAAATCAAGGAGACAAAGTTGAATATCCAACAAACATCCAATTCAAAAGCAACTGTACTGCACTGTCCTGGAGAGAGACAGAAGACTCTCGCAATCTCAGGTTCAACTCGGCTTTTTAGGGCTTCAGTATTTGCCAGATTAACCTGAACATTGTCTTCAGTCAGTCTGTAAAACATTTCACAGCCCACTAATTTTTGGCTAATTCGAAGTTTGTTTAGTCGTTCCATCACAGCAGACACATACTAACGATTAGCTGCAAAGCAGTTGTTACTCAGCAAGCAACGCTCAGTGGAATGACTCAATGAAAAAACTCGTGCTAGAACGAGTCTCAGCCAATCAGACTGTGATGTTGGAACTGTTGCATAATTACTTACATTTACCACATATTAGGGACATATATGGCCTTGGCGAGGCTAGGTTAAGTCCACATGCATGGTTTACACAACAATCAATGTAAAGTCAGCAGATCTCAGCTTCTAAGCTTTATGTGTTCTTACATTTACCACCATTACCAGCCCAATTCAATGAACAAATACGCTTGACGCTTCATTTTGAGTGGCCCTTTTTAGAGGAAACAAACAAACAAACAAACAAACAATCAACTGACTCTCAGTAACGTCAAAAACCTATAAGGGTTAGGATTAGGTTTTGGGTTGAGGTTAAGTTTAGGGTTAGAATTAGGGACAGAGGGCCAGGATTAGGGCCAGGGTTAGAATTAGGGTTAGTATTTACAGTCAGGGTGAAGGTTAGGTTTTGGGTTGAAGTTAAGGTTTGGATTAGGGTCAGGGTGAGGGTTAGGATTAGGTTTTGGGTTGAAGTTAAGGTTAGGATTAGGGTTGGTTTTGGGTTGAGGTTAAGATTAGGATTAGGTTTCAGGTTGAGGTTAAGATTAGGATTAGGTTTTGGGCTGAGGTTAAGATTAGGATTAGGTTTCAGGTTGAGGTTAAGATTAGGATTAGGTTTTGGGCTGAGGTTAAGATTAGGATTAGGTTTCAGGTTGAGGTTAAGATTAGGATTAGGTTTTGGGCTGAGGTTAAGATTAGGATTAGGTTTTGGATTGAGTTAAGGTTAGGATTAGGGCCAGGGTTATGGTTGGTTTTGGGTTGAGGTTAATATTAGGATTAGGTTTTGGGCTGAGGTTAAGATTAGGGTTAGGGCCAGGGTTATGGTTGGCTTTGGGTTTAGGTTAAGATTAGGTTTTGGGTTGTGGTTAAGATTAGGATTAGGTTTTGAGTTGAGGTTAAGATTAGGGTTAGGATTAGGGCCAGGGTGAGGGTTAGGATTAGGTTTTGGTTGAGGTTAAGGTTAGGGTTAGGATTAGGGTCAGGGTTGGTTTTTGGGTTGAGGTTATGGTTAGGATTAGGGTTAGGATTAGGTTTTGGGTAAGGTTGGGTAACGTTAGGGTTTTGTGTAATGGAAGTAACATATTACCAAAACATCTACTTAATGTAAGTAATGTATCAACAGAACATCTACAAGATATTTACTCCAATGTATTCAGATGCTGCATTACTGCTACGTCACTGGTATGTTGTTGATGTGTTACTGATACTCTGTTTAGAGTTTATTAATCATCTACAAAGAACCACTCCAAATAAAGCGTTACCCATATATGGACTGACCGGCTCACATCCATAATTTAAACAGCCATCAACACAAAGTCAGCTGTAACTTTTTTTTTGTCATGGAACTAACCATGAGCTCACAAACACGTCTACAGATGCCTACAGATTACACTCAACACAAGCAACATGACAGTTAGGAAGAGTCAGTCGTAGCCTACCTTATCACTGTGTCATGTGGCCTTATATTCTAGTTGCGATAGTGTTGTAAACTACATTTAAGATGGTTTAAACTCCAACTAGTGGCAGGAATTGACTCTACAAAACTTGGAGTTGCACATCACTTAGCAGGGCTACAGGAACAAGTTGTGCTCTTGTGCTCTCAAGCGTACAATTCAAAAACTGTCCAAGTTAAATGAAAAACCCATCAATTCAAATATTCAGTTTATCGGAAATTAAACTAACTTTTTAACTGAAACCATTGGTCGAACGTTTGTTGGTCAACAGTTAAATGGATTAATCACTAACTAACTAATCCCTACCTGAAATATATTTTTAAAAGCCATTAATGGCGGAGGGGTACATGAAGGGCGTTCTAAGGCAAAACAGTCCCAAAAGAAAACTTTTCAGATTTACTACTACTTTATCCTTTTCGACATTACAAATAAAAACTATATATGTATGTATATATGTTCACTGATGGTTTTGGATAGTAAATAAAATAGCTATATTTATGTTGCAGGCATCGTGACCCCTGGTTCCTATCACCACCACTGTAAAGAAATCAGTCAGTAGGTTTCAATGCAATGAACCATTTCACATCAAACCACCCTGAAATTTGTTTACACCTCAAAGATTGAACTATGCAGAAATTTTGAAAATTCTGTGACATTTCCCTTTCATCAGTACAGGCTATTTATTTTAATTTATCTTTGAAGTAAAGGCTTGGCCAACTTCAGCAGTGTAAGTATGGGTATGAGTCATGTTCAGCGTTTGCAAAGTGCGAGCCAACTTCCTGTGTTAACGCTAGGTTTGGTGTCAGCAGTCGAAAATACATGCGCTCGTCTTTGCCTCTTTGATTAGTCATAGTGCTCCAGGCTACATCTGGCTGAAGAAACAGAACTTCATAAAAAAGTGCAGTAAGGTAAAGCACTGTCAGTCAGCTCGGCCTCAAGTTAAACTGGATTTGTTTTTTGAAAAAGCAGCAGGTTGGAGAGTAAAAGGATGTGGAAAAAGCCCTTATTGAGCTGTAAGCTATTTAAATCTAACCACTTTTGCACAGTCAGTCGGTTCACATCAAAGTTCATTCATTCATCCGCTACAGCGAGACAAAGCGCAGCTGCAGATTACAGGCAACTCCGACAGGAGGAATGAGTGCATGTCTTTGTGTTTATATCACTGTGAGGAACAAACGAACAGATGCAGATAGAAAAATGAACACTAACACCTGATGTATGGCTGCCCTGCATAAAAGAAAGATTTTTAATAAAAGAAGAAAAAGTAGAAGAGGACAAGCGTTGGTCAAGACTGTTGTGGTTTAAATTAGTGGGTTAGGTGTAGATCAACAGGAACTAGTCAGTCAGTCAGCCAAAGGTAAAGACTAAACATGGAGAAGCAGTGTTTAGCTTTTATGCTGCTCTTAAATAAGAGCGCCGACATTACACTCTTAAATCTGGGCTGAAAACGCTGCATGAGCAGCTCTAAGCTCAGTTTAAAACACTGTTAGCTCCACTGCACTTCTCTGCTGTATTGGCACTTTATCATCCTAATTTAATTTTGAATTAGATTTGTAGTGTACTGTCTAATTTCTTCTTTTAAATCTATTGCTTGTAGTTTTCTTGTAATCATGCTTTTAATTTATATTCTCCTACATGTTTTTAAGGTATAATTTGAATTATCTTTGTATTTTCTCAGTTGTAAAGCACTCTGAATGGCTGCAGTGTAGGTAAGATGCTATATTACTCTGTTGTTGGAAGAAAACCTCATATCTCCAAAATGGTAACTTTACAGGAGAACGAAAAACATACTTTACTTTTAATGTAAGTCAATGGAACCAGAATTTTTTCCAAGTCATTCTGGGCTGTTTCTTTTGGTCCATTCACCATGAAATTTACACACAATGTAAACGGCAACAAGCATTTTCAGATTACGACAAAAACTAAAAAGCGACAAAAATAGAGATACGAGGTTTTCTTCCGACAACAGCAATAAGCAAAGTTGCCTTGTCTTGTCTTGAGAGAGCTGCGGTTGACTACAGCCATGCAGGATGGAAAACCCCTCAAATATAGGAAAACCAAATTTGTGTGTGTGTGTGTGTGTGTGTGTGTGTGTGTGGGTTCACACTGCACCTCGGAAACTTCCTTTTTCTTAAAAAAAAAGTACTGAACTTCTTAAACAGAAACTTCCTTTGCTCTGCCACACTTAAGCATGTTTACATGCAGAGCAGCATCATGAATTAATGACAATAATCAGGTTTATAGCAATAATTCATTTTGCATTCACATGCAAAGCAACAGTACGATTACTCAAACTTTTACACGGTACGAATGAAACAATCTGCACTCTTCCTGTAAAAGGTAATCAGAGGCTGTTTACTCTTTGCATCAATGGTGCGTTTCCTATATCCGCGAACGATCAATGTGGAATCTATGCAGAATAATGCAGAAATGCATCTGTCGAGTGTTCGGACCAGCAGGGGAGAGGATAAACAAAGAAATGCAGGATGGAAGACATGCCTGGCTGGAGTTATGCCCAAACCAAGTACCTTCCTCCACTCTGGGCCAACGAAAGCAGTCGATTTGTATGGTAACAGGAAAAAAAAAGTGAACAGGAAATGGAAACTATGTACATGTTAAAGGCCTTTTTATATGGCAAAGTGAAATAAGATGTCATCTGGCTACACCGGGGGCACATTTTAGTTAAAAGTGTGAATGGAATCCACCCCAGGCGCATCCAGTCACAATCTGGACGAGAAAAATTGACATTATGAACTCTTATGAAGCACTAAAGGCTACTTGAGTGTTATTAGCTCCCCCTTGTGGTGAACCTTCATGCTGCTAAACGTGAGCGAGTGAGTTCATGCCAGGTTAGTAAGTTGCTTTGCACCTAAAACAAAACAAAAAGTAGATAAAGCTGTCTAATAAACATACAGAGCTGAATCACAAGCGTGTTAATCTACTAAGGTCTTTCTCTTATTCTAGATATGTAAAACCTGAGTACTAGCTTGAATGTAAATATGCTTAGTTGTGCATTTTATCTACTCTAACACCTATATTAACCCCCAGAAAGGAGCTGAGCAGTTGAGAAAGTCGTGTTAGTGCAAGGAAAAACAATAAAGTGTTATTAGTGCTTTATTAAGACTGAGAAAACAGGTGTGATGAATCTGCCATTGATCACTGGCTGTCTAGCTGTCTAGCCAGGAATCAATGAGCTTTAGCCAGCTAGCTTAGCTCAAGCAACCGCAACGTAAACTCCTTCCTATTTGTATCTGGAGCTGTTTATTAAATGCATATTGGCGTGCAGAGGTTTTTTTTAAAAACGAGTAAAATGCTTCAGTTTGTGGATGAACGTGAAGTGAATGAATAAAACAGTCAAGCTAAGCTAAACTAGCGAAGCTACCCGGCAGTGCTAGAAGCGCACGGCGTTAGCCGGGCAGCTAACGCTGCTTCATTATCGTCCGTTTCTGATCTGCAGCCGCTTAAAATTATGAAAACCGGTTAATGTGACCCGTCTAAACCGCAAAAGGGCGTCTATAAGGCACAGCCAGGGCTTTATTTCCTTTACTTCCACACTGCTGACAGCCACATTCCTCCGACCAGCCGTAACCCAGATGAGGCTGGAGTCGGCTTCCTATTCGCTCGAATTTTCCCGTTCCACCTTAAATGGAGCGGCGGTCAATGGCAGCCCGAGGCGCCAGAACGTTACTGCTGCACCGTTTAAGGTGGAACGGAACAATTCGAATGAGAAGCCGACTTCGGCTTCGCGTAACCCAGCCCAACTCTGCACTTCCCGTTCCGCGACACTCGCTCGTCCTGCTGCGGGCTCGTTTAAAACGCGCCCAAAAGGAGGACGGAAAACAGCACGAGTCCGCTCTCCGCACTCACCCCGGTGCCGTTGTCACAAACCACCACTTTCCGTCCTTGGCTGTCCATGTTTGCCGAAGCCCGGGGAAGCCGCCCTGTCCTCAGCCCAGCTCTCCGCGGAAAGCGCCGCCCTGCCGCTGCCGAGCTTCCGCACTCAGCCAACCACAGCGATGAGCGGCGCAGAGCGGAAAGCCTTCAGAATAAAAGTCTCTGCACTATCTGGGCATGATGTGGCTTTGACATGCTGGAAAAATGGTCTGGGTTGGGTTACTGGTCCTGGAGATCTGCCACTCTAGAGAGCTCACATCCAACACACCTGGCTCTGTTGTTCAGCCCTCATTACCTGGATCAGGTGTGATAGACCAGGGTCGAAGCTAAACTCTGCTGGGTGGTAGATCTCCAGGACCCTGGGATTTACCTCATTCCCCACTGCCAGCCACCTGTACTGCTGGGCGCCACTTCTTTATTTATTGTGACTTGTCTTGTGTACTTGTCTCGTATGTGCAATATCCTTCCTGTATGTGCAATACCTCCATCCCTCTACTGCCCTCTGGTTTATATACAGGAGCATCCTGCAGTAGAATAAGAATCGCATTGTATTTTTGAACACATATACAGTATATGGACAAAAGTATTGGGACACCTATACATCACACCTACAGGAGCTTTTATGACATTCCATTTTAAATCCATAGGCAATAATATGTAGTTAGTCCCCCTTTGCAGCTGTAACAACCTCCCCCTATCTGGGAAGCTACAAGATTTTGGAATATGTTTGTGGGAATTTCTGCATCACCGATGTTGGACGAGAGGGCCTGGGTCGCAATCTCTGTTGTAGTTCATCCCAAAGGTGATTGATGGGGTTGAGGGCAGGACTCTGTGAGGGCCAGTCAAGTTCTTCCACACCAAACTCACCCAGCTATGCCTTTATGGACCTTGCTGGAACAGAAAAGGTTCTTCCCCAAACTGTTCCCACAAAGTTGGAAATGTCTTGTTCTGTTGAAGCATTAAGATTTCCCTTCACTGGAGCTTAGGGCTCCTGGCCAAGCCCTGACAAACAACCCCATAGCATTATCCCTCCTCCACCAAACTTTACAGCTGGCACAATGCAGTCAGGCATAATGTATAAGGTAACATTCTCCTGGCATTCGCCAAACCCAGACTCTTCCATCAGACTGCCAGATAGAGAAGCATGATTTGTCACTCCATAGATTGAGTTTCTACTGCCTCAGAGTCCAGTGGTGACGTGCTTTACACCACAGAAGCAGCCTTTTTGACAACTGAAGCTTGTAGAATAAGCCCTTATGAATGATAATAGAGGTTTATGTCAGTTGTCATCAAAGGGTTACACAGCTGTCAGTCTTACAAATGGTTTCTGTAAGATTGCATGACAGCAAAATGACAAAATGGCAAAGCATTACCATTTTCTTTATCTATGTGATGACTATGAGACGTACATACTTACGGACATTGTTTGTAGCTGTTTTGTGAGAATGACGCTTACATGCATTTTTGGCCTCAAAGTGTTTTTCTATAAATTTATTGTTTTTAAGTATTTTAAAACTTCGTGGTCTATATTTTTACATTATTTTGGAATATTTGAAAGGCTCTGCATGGCGTTTTTACCATTCAGTTATGTGCATCTTTATTTATTTATCTCCAGAAAACAAAACACAAAACTGGTACTCAATTACACGTCAAGATAATTAGTAGATTCCTTAATAAATAGCCTTAGCACTAAATAGGATTGGTACTAACCAAGTTTCTGGAGAGGTAAGACAGTTAGTGAAATTGAAGAGGCAACACAGCTCCAACAGCTTCACAGCTTCAACAGGTGTATTCTCAGGCAATGCTTAAAAAAAACAAAAAAAAACAAAAACAACTTTATAAATAGAACAACAGTAACAGCATTTCCAAATTTAACAACTAAAGGACATCAAACGCAGACGGTTTCCAAGAATTCACCGTACTGAAAATAAATCAGTGTTTCATCAGCTACGAAGCTCGCCATCCAACGATAAAATACGCAAACTGTAGAAAAAAGAAAAACAACACTCAAAATAGACGAAGTCGAGGGTCGCGTAACACAGACAAACCCAAAGAATCATAAAGACAAGGAATGATCAAATGTGCAGTAGCGTCATTTACATAACACATGGATGTGGAATTATAAAACTACTACACTAGTACAGTGAGCTTTACCCAAACCTGTCCTCTTATTGAGCAGTGATCAATGCCATATGTACAGAGAAGACTTTACATCCAGTTACAGATGCAGCAGCACATTCTCACCACCATGTACAACAATTATACCCGTTTTCCTTCACAGAGACAAAGGCAAAACAGCAGCATTGCACAGGAACAAGCAAAACGCTGCTTCAGAGACAGAGAGAGAGAGAAAAAGAGAAGGCGTGGACGATATGTTGCGCTGGATGATACTGCTAAAATTCAATATCGTCATATTTTCCCACGTGTATAACAGCATTAGATATTTAAAGGGCAATTTTTTTAACCATCTTTCAAAAATTCTGCATAATTAAATGGTTCAAATGTAAACAAAGCCATTCAGAGTGGTTTGGTGTGAAGTGCTCTGATCCAGAGAAACTTACTGAGTCAGAACTGTTCACAGTGGTGGTGATAGGAACCAGACGTCTGAAGAGTTTAATGCATCTAAAAGCTCCATCACAGAAGACGGTCGTTTTGAGAAGATTTTGACCTAAAATGTACTTTTTAAAATCCACTAAATGGCAGATGAAGGATGTTGTCAAAACAGTCACAAAAAAAGTCCCCCCCCCCAACTATTTTACCATCGTCAACATTACATGTAAAAACTCAGAAGTCATATGTTGGTTCACTGGTGGTTTGGATAGTAAATAAAATCAATATTATCTGTGTTGTATATATTGTGACCCCTGGTTCCTATCAGCTCCACTGTTTCTCTAAACTGAACCATTTCACATTAAACCACTCTGAATGACTTTGTTTACATCTCAACGATTTAATTCTGAAAAATCAGCAGAATTCCCCTTTAAGTTAATAAAAGGGGAGCGATAAAGTGAATAAGCCCATTCTTCCTGAGCTCTGCCGCTCCTGCTTTTCATTCTGCTCGGTTTCTCTTAAAACAATACCAAAGCGAACTTTATATGTCAACTAGCAAGGAAACAGGGATTCTGCTATGTTACGGAACTGAAGTCCAACATGGACATAACTGTTGTAAGTGAATAATCTACTACTGTCATCATATCTTCATCAGTGTAATGTTGATTTTGCATCTGAGACCTAAACATCTAGCCGGAGCTTCTTTTTAAGCCTCTGCATGTGATGTCAATATGTATAGACATATGATGGGGTCTAAAAACCTGCAAAATCCGAGCCAACGTTTTTAAATGATTATTAATGGCTTTATAGGGCGACTTGCAACAGCACACGCACACCATATACGAGCCTGTTCACTTTTTCCTGACTCAGCGATGATAATTCAATTGATCTTATCTTTAAATCTTACATAGTGCAGCTTTAAAAACAGATTATTTTTAATGTTTAATAGTTTGTAAAGAAGGAATAACAGATGGGTATCAATATCGTCTGACGCTAAAGGATTTAATATCAGTATCAGACAAGACAAAATTAGCATCAGATCATCTCTAGGCGACTAGCAAGAGGCTCACAAAAAGGTGTAGTTCTCTAAAATTTCAAAATATTGTAAGAATTTCGCAAGTTTGAATTGTGATGATGCCAGAATTCAGACCATAAAGCGCTTCTATTTATTCGTATGCAGTTCTACGCAGTGTGTGAATTGTGACAATACCGGTGCACCAAGGGTACGCCAGCATATGAAACCTCACAAAAACTAAATATAATTTAGTTTTTCTGAGTTTTTTTAAGGTCTTTCTGAGTTTTCTGAGGTTTTTCTGAGTTCTAAATATATTCATAATGTGTACTGTTTATCACGAAATGTCTTCAAGTATCATGATGTTACATTTTTGCCATATTGCTCACCACTAAGGGAGAAAGAGTGCGAGAGAGCAGGAGAGATAAGAAAAAGGGACTGAGAAGGGTAGGGAGACTGGGACGGGAGGTGTGGCTAATTAACTAAACTGGACACGCCCACACAAGCATTCATGCTACACATACATTCAGCTAGCACAACACACACAGTTTACACAATGGCCACTGCATCGGTCATCTAGTTCCGTAGTGCCCAGACATCAGCAATGACAGTGTCATTAATTTCAGTGGCAGTCTGGAGGAACACGCTAGCGCTTTTCAGCCTAATCTCTATCTGCCTTATCTGCAGTGTATGGCCAACACCATAGACAAGCAATACGTTTCTCTGGACTCAGAATAGAGCAGAAAGCCTGTTGACTTGAAACTCACTTACAACAGAAGTCAATGGGCAGTTGCTGAATTCAATCAGTAAATATATCCCTGCTGCAGGAAGAAAATTTTTTGTTGTTTTTCAATTTTTGACAAAATTTGAAAATGCATGTTGTCCTTTACATCGTATGTAAATTTCACGATGAACGGACCAAAAGAAACAGCCCACAAATACTTGGAAAAAAGTCTGGTTCCAATGACTTACATTAAAAGTAAAGTAGGTTTTTTCCTTCTCCTGTAAAGTTACCATTTTGGAGACACAAGGTTTCTTCCGACAGCAGCGATATATACATTTTTCAGTCAAAGGTATATTTGTAAATGTAGCTATAAATCTGTATCATCCACTCTTTCAGAATCGGGAACAGTTTTTCAGATTTCCACCATGTTGTCACTGTAGTGCTGTGGGCGGAGTTTCCACAGGCTCGCAACAGATACCAGAAAACCTCATGGAAAGCAAAAGTTCCTGGAACTTCTTTTTTTAGTGTTGCAGTTGAATGTTGGTTAAAAAAGCGCTTTGGTGAGACATTCTCTCATGTCTGACTCATCCTAAGAACTGTACTGTTTTATCATAACACATCCCATCTCATACTCGCACTGCATAGGCACATATTTCAAATACTTATCCATGGATGTCCAGCATAACTGCTCAGTGGTTTGCTCTGCAAGCAAGTTTTGCATTACTGTCTGTGGTAATCAGCCATACAAGTTAAAGACAGATTAGGCTGAACAGCGCTGGTTTGTTCGTTTAAGAGGTATAGTTGTCCAAAAATGTCATGAAGAGCAGAGGGTGGTGATACACACATAGCTTCTTCCTCACAGAAAAACAAACTCATCAGCGCTGCCCCTCTTTTTGTTCCCATTGAGTCCACCAGGAGGGATAATATGCGTAGATGCGTCTGTGCTCCCTCCACTGTAGCCATCCAGCCCGTAGTCCTGCCCTCTGCCCTCCACAAACGTGAAGATGGGGTAGCGCTCCTTCGACGACAGCGCCTGAAAAGACAACATGGTACAGATCAGGGACGAGTTATCACTTTCACAAAAGGCGTAAAACATAAACTAGTAATTTAGGATTTCTGATATGCAAATTAGCTTCTCTAACTGTATAAAATGAAGTTGCTGATAGGAGAAGAAACTTGTTGGGGGCAATACCAAAATTAATATTTATCCTTAATGCACTGAGATTCGTCACTCACCACACTGACCGCTGAGCACAGAGACTCAAAGTCTTTTTTACTGCGAGCGTAGAAGCCGATGGTACAACTGGGATCCATTCTGTTAAAGTTCATCTTCCTGGGAGAGTTACAGTGAAATGACTGAGAGAGAGAGAAAGAGAAAGAGAGAGAGAGACAGAGAGAAACAAAGAAAGACACTGTTAGAGAGACATTCAGAGGTGGACTTGCTTGTGTGCTTCAGATCATTGTCCTGCTGCATAACCAAACTGCGCTTGAGCTATAGGTCACAAAATGACAGGTGGACATTCTCCTTCAGGATTTTCTGATAGAGAACAAATTCCAGTGATTCCATCAACTATTACAAGTCCTCCAGGTCCTGCAGAAGCTTTACACTGGATATAACAGGACCCATGTCTTCCAAAAAGTTCCACCTTTGACTCACCAGTCCTCATAATATCATCCTAAAAGTCTTGGGGGTCCTCTAGATGTTTTTGGCAAAAGTGAGAAGAGCCTTTGTGTTCTTTTTGCTCAGGAGTGCTTTGCACCTTGCAGCTCTCCAATAGATGGCTTTGTCGCCCTGTGTCCTTCTCATTGTGGAATCATGTACATTGACCTTAACTTGAGGCAAGTGAGGCCTGTAGTTCTTCAGATGATCATCTGGGGTTTTTTGTGACCACCTGGATGAGTCGTTAATGCGCTCTCGGTGAAATTATGGTAGGCTGGATACTCCTGGGAAGGTTCACCACTGTTCCAAGTTTTCTCCATTTGTGGATAATGGCTCTCACTGTGGTTTGCTGGAGCCCCAGAGCCTTAAAATGGCTTTGTAATGCTTCCCAGACTGGTAGATTTCAGTGGCTTAGTTTCACATCTGTATGTGAATCTCTTTAGAACATGTCATCATGTGCTGCTTTTTGAGACCTTCTAGTCTGCTTCACAGTGCCAGACAGGTTCTATTCAAGATATGTTTAGATTGAACGGGTCTGGCAGTAATCATGCCTGGGTGTGGATAGTGAAATTGAACCCAATAGCCAATTGAATTTGGTTAACTGCTTGTTTTACTAGCTAGGGGGGCAGTCACGTTTTCACATAGGGCCAGGAAGGGCTGAACAGCATTTTTCTTGAATAAACGCAATCATAACTTAAAAACAGCATTTTGTTTTACTTGAGTTATCTTTGTCTAACATTAAAAGTAGTTTGGTGATCTGAAAGTGTGACAAATATGCAAAAATAGAATAAACTGTGAAGGAGGCAAATACTTTTTCACAGTACTGTACACATTAGCAAAGTGATTTTTTTTTAGGTTGGACTGATGAAACATTTTTATCGTGTATCTATGATCCTGCGGCCTGTCACTGTATAAAAATGTGTGTTTTTGTGTGTTTGTGTTCAGAATAATGTGAGTAATAACTTGTGAATATTTGTAGTTATGCAAAACTACCAGCTTGAATCATGTGCAAATGTAACAGAAGTATGTGCTAAATAAGTGCAAATATTTCTTGGCTGGGGGAAACTACCCGTCCTGTGCATGAGCACACAGTTCTGCTGTTCCGTCCAGCCGTCTTCTGTAGGGGAAATTCCAGCCCAAACATTTTTTATGACAAAAATCAGGAAGTATGTATTGCAGTGTATTAAAAGGGCTTTTAGACAGAAAAAACCCTTAAATATCCCTTTTTGCAAAAGTATTTACATACTGAGCGCTTATAACATTGTTTTAGCAGTACTTTAAATGTTAGCATTATTTCCACTGTGTTGTGGTTTAGGGTGACGGTATCTTACCTCCAGTGAGAAGCTGCCTTGTGTGACGTCCACCACAGGCTGACAGTAGTGTGGGTCTAAATATAATAGCTGCTCATCTGAAACACACAAAGCAACTAATCACATAGCAGCTCAAAGACCAGGCAGCCAATCAGAAAGCAGAAGTTACACTTACCTTGAAAGCCAATAAAGAAGAGTGAGTGTTTGGGTTTCCCTCCGATGATCCCGATACAGCAATCCAACCTCAGAATGTTCTATAAAAAGGAAGATGGTCTTTGTTTATTACCTTGTAAAGTTTATGTATCCATATACTGTAAATATTCAGCAGCTGCAAAACACTACTATAAACTTCATGTGCTGACAACAATAAATGAGACCACCTGTTCTGCATTTTGAGGGACAAATTTGAAAATGTTTGTCCTGCATTTTAAAGATCATGGGAGAAAAATACATTTTATCTTGTACCTTTAATTTTTTAACCCTCTATTGCATGATTTTATTACGTGATGGTGATAAAAATGTTTTAATGTTTTTTTGTCATTTAAAATTGATTAAATAATGGAAATATTTGAAAAAAAATATATATTTTTTTTTAAGGGGGGTATTTGGTAAATTGTTGCCATATGGCAACAATTTGTAATCGTACCATAGCACCATAAAATCTAAGCAAAATAAAATCTCACTTTTCTCTAAAAACATCTTTTTATTGTAAACAAGTGTAAACAATCCCAGCTTATACATAGTGAAATGTATGACTCAATATTTACAAATATTGAAAATCAATGCAATTTCAATTGTTATTTGAAATGCATGGTAATAATAACATCATAATAAGTTTTCCTGGTCATGTGATGCCATCAAGTATTTGTTCTTTCAAAGTAAAAGACCTTTTTTCCACAATTGAAGAGCAAAACACAGATTTTATAATACTGCCTTTTAGTAAAATTGAGATAAAATAATTGTTGCCATGTGGCAACACCATGCAGCAGAGGGTTAAGTAAATCATTTTTGGAATCTCTTTACTGAAGATTAGCATTCGCCAGCCGATATTGCACCTAAATGAGCCCTTCGAGGCAACTAACATGAACCCATATCAAAATTTATGAAGGCATATTTCAGCAGACAGAAATTGTCATAAAGGCTCCTTTTGTAAATTTTAAACTTCATTTCACCTCAGCAAGAGTTAAGACAACTGACACTTACAGGAATAAGCCTTTATAGATGTAGTATGTAGTTTTATGCCAGTTGTATTATTTAACTGTAATTTTAAAAGCTTGGTCCCCCTGGTCAAATGTCTTGGCAGCTAGAAGAACCCTTTTTGGTGCTACATAGAACCATTTTCAAAAACCACATATCATCTACAATCATATACAACACATTTCTTCCTGAATCTGAAGAACAATTTCAAGAATCTCATTTAACCATGAAATGGTTCTATATAGAACTCATGGTTCTAAACAAAACTATTCCCTTTACTGAAGAACCCTACTTTAAGAGCGTACATCACAATCAGAAAATCATCATCACCAGTTCACTCCTGTCTCTCTGATGACAAAAATCACACATGAGCCGGCGTACATTATATGAGACAGGCTGCACTGGAAGTGTGGAAGTGATTTAGCTTTAGCGGTTCGTGAGCACCTTTACACATTCGATGTAGGAGGGGTTGAGCGTCTCTCCTCCGAGCCGCACCGGCACCAGGATAATCACAGACTTCCAGTCCGAACTGCTGCCGGAGTCCAACACGCTCTGATCACACAGCCTAATCACATCCTCTTTATACACTACACACACACACACACACACACACACACACAAACAGAAATTATAGTTATAATCTTTTTCCACATGAGTGTAAATCTTTTTTACACTCATTCACAGCTTAATTTTGAAATGAAAGACAAAAACTGAGATATTATGCAATATAAGCTTTGGAATTATTGCCATATTTACAGTTATTTGTTAATTTATATACAATAACTGGTACAGTGTGGATTTAAATATTACAAACTGTTCTCCAAAAGGATGTTTACTGTGAACAAGACGTTATTCAGTTATAAATAATACACTGTTTTGTATATTGGTATATTAGTGTACTATATCTACTGCACATGCAGCGCATTATAATCATACATTTTCACATAATAATACAAAAATCTATTGTATATTCAGTACATTGGGCTGTTGGCCTGTATAAGTAACTGCACAAACAACCTGGTTACACTCACCTGTGCAGTCCTGAGCCACGTACAATGCTAAATTCTGCACCTCTGAGCTTCTGGCCACTGCTTTCCTGAACAAAACAAACAAACAGATTTACATTAGATGTAGTGAAATTAAGGATAACTCTACTTTGTCCCAACTAGTTTTGGCAGGCTAACAAATTAGTGATTTTTTTGTATTTTGTGAGAATACAACCAACAGGTAAGTTATTGTTAACAAAAACAATAATAAACAAATGATGCCAGTTCACAAACATGTAAGAGGATTGTGCTGATACATAAATCTTTCAGTTTCTCCTGTGAAGTTGTGAAGCTTCCAAGTTGTCAAGCACGGGCACACATTCAAAATGGAAATCACACCGCAATGGAAATGATTATTATTGATTTGTTTGATTAGAGTGACAATAAAAGGTGACTGAAGGGTGAAGTATATTCCTATTCATATATTTGCTTAATGAAAATGGTAGTTTGTGACACAAAGAAAAAACTAAGAAATTTCCAGCTCTGATAGATCACGTTCTTTACGTACCAAATGAATATGACAACACTGGGAAATTACATTATTAATTTATGTGTAATTACGTTATTAGTTTATGTCTATTTATTAATATTTAATATTTTAGCTCAAGCTAATGACTCTGTGTTTGAGGGATGGACTTCTATAGGCAGGACTTCTTCAGAGTGAATTCTGATTGGAAGCGAGAGTCATCGGCCTCAGTCAGATGGCACTCTATTCAATTCCATTCAGTTTTCCCGTGTTCTTGCAGACTACTCACCGCAGTATGTGTGCGACGAGTGAGGGTCCGTACCAATCCCCTGCCCTCTTCCCCGACTCTTTACCCAGCTCCACTAGCCGGTGCACCCCGAACGGCGCAGAAGGCTGATCCCCGAACCAGGAGACCACCCTGCGGTGAAGCCCCTCAGCCTGTGGCTCCCGTCCTGACTGGAGACGACCTGACTGGGCTCGTTTCAGCCCCTCACTAGTAGCTATACTGGACGGCTGCTTTTGGATTACGCCGGCGCCCCAGGACGAGCTGAAGGAGGGGATGGAGATGGCAGCAGTGCGGGACGGGGAGCGCGGCCTCAGCACCTCGAAATCAACATCGGTCAACTGCGAACATTCTGGCCATCGCCAGTCTGAGACACAGAGAGGATTTAATGTAGGTTAGTCTGTAGGAGATCCTACAACAATACAGCCGTTTGACATTCAAGGTAAGATTCAGAATTTTATATACAGGACGAATAAAATGTAGGGGAAAAACTGGCCATTTCATTTAGATTAAAAATCTACCAAACAAATATAACAGAGACATGCATTTCCCTGGCTTACACTGACAGTAATACTACTGCGCATGTAATATAAAACATGATTATGCAATACAGAATATATTAAGTCATCTAAGAGGAAAGATAGATTTAGCTATACAACTGACTCCACGTACAAAGGTGTTCTTTCACAACAACTGTAACTAGGTGGGCAAAATTAACAGAACACTGGCAAAAATACCAATCAGCCTAAAGGATTTAGGTTGGAGTTTAGTCTCTCTAAATAAACGTGGGTTTGCTATTCTACCAAGTTAAGTCATGTTGTTGGACACACTACATGAATTTTAAAATTCTCAACAACCAGGTATCTCACACTGTCCGACTTCATTTCGCCACTTTTTTTTGGCCAACTGATATATTGGGGATCACACACTTTAAACTGAACTGAATTGAACCAGAGATGTTATAAAAGAAGAGTAAACAGTTCTCTGGTTGAAAAATAAATAGGTTCCGCCTTTCAGTACAAAGAGCCAGTCAGCTTGCTGGCAAAGCCACAAGTGGGAAAATCCTGCCTTGTTGTGGAGAAACGTGCAAAATGTTTTTTAGTTTGTGTTATTTGGGACAAATGCTAGAAACTATGTGATTTTTGCCAGACTTTACCAGGCATGGCTTTCAGTTTCAGGTTTATATGTCTCTTCCCATAAAGTCGTGCTGCCATTCTGTGGTCGGCATCATGCTCATATTAGAAATTCCAGGTCTGAATTTGTCGATGGCAAAAATGAATAGTATTTTTGAAAATCGCCACTATCACACCTCATGGTTAACACAACGGCTCAAAAGTCAGTATGTTTTATCCTACATATATTTTTCCTTTGAATGACACAGGAACCTCTGAATTATGAGGTCTTTAAGGAGCCAAAATATGAATTTAGCTACATGCGAACTAATATCTACACTCACAGAAAAAAGGTACTAAACTGTCCCTGGGCAGTGCACCTGGGGTCACTGGGGTGGTACCCTCAAGGGTACATCTCAGTACCTTTCGTCAGGGAACATAATTGTACCATAATCCATTGAAATTATATTTTCTAAGCTGTACTGACTCCACACACCCCGTCTCGTCTCCAGGCTTTTTATTTTATTGTTCTGTTTTTAAACATTAGACTATGAAAAGGAACACATATGTACTTTTCACCTGGGAAAAATGTATTTAAAGTACACAATCAGACCTTAAAACCACTGTTGTACATTTGAGGGAACATTTACATTGTTTATACCTTGATGAACAAGAAATGTACCTGCACAGCACCTTTATTTCTAACAGTATAATAATAATTATTAAATATTACGTTTAATTAATTTCACATATGGTGCATGGTTCACATTTAATCAAAACTAAACTAAAGCTACACTTAAAAACATAAAAAAACAAACTAAGGCTACACCGTAATAACTACGTCTGGTTTAAAATAACTTGTTTAATTAAACACTTTTAAGACAGAAAGGAAAAAAACATTAATCCATGCATAAAATCAAAAGGAAATATTTTACTATCATTCTTCCTGCCCCTTTGTCCAATATTACATACCTGAAGGGAGGAAGTGGACCATCAGCCCCTGGGCCAGCAGCATCTGACCGCTGCGCAGCATGCAGCCCCAGCCGCAGTCTGAGGTCAAGTTCGATCCCTCCAGCTGAGGAAACTCCTTCCTGTAGGTGAGCCAGACACGAGAGCCGAACGCTAGCCGGAAACGCTCCACCTCGTCTGGAAGAGAAGGAGAGATCTCGCAAAGATCAGAGGGAAACGGCCCACAGCATGACCTCAACACTAGTCTGAGATGACGCACTGTGGTAATTAGCTAAAGCGCCTTATTCCAGCTAAACAGAACTTCAATTTAACAGGTTTAAAGTAAACCTGAAATCAAAACAAACCTCTATTACTACGGCTAAATTCTTGTTTTCCTAGAACAGGAGTCGGCAAACCAAATGTTAAGAAGAGCCATTTTGTCCTTTCCACAAAAATCAAATCATCTTGAGAGCCTCAACATTTTATGTCCATTTTACTATCTTGGCTGTAAATATGTCTCAGTATGTGCTGATGTACTAGTACAGGCTAAAAAATCTAATATAAACTAAAACACTCTGCATTAAGCTTTATCCCAACTATAGCCGCTTTTCTCGCATCTCCAGCAGGAAACTTTTCTTCAAAAGTAGAACAATTTCTTGTAAAATGTCTCTCAAAGAACTTTTTTCAAAGCTGAAGTCAGCTACTCATTCATCAGCTTCTTGTGCTGCACTATTTAAGGTAAAACAGGAAAATTCAAACGAGACGCTGACTTCAGCCTCATGACTTTTTAGTGTTTGACAGTTTCTTGTTGCAGATTAAACGTATCAGGAAAACATCTGGAGTGATTATAAATGCAAATAAGTCCATTCATCTCCAAATTATTGATGTTTGCCTTAAATCTTTCTCTTTCCTTTTTCGTTAGCTACTAGCTACACAAGACTGTTGTCTGTGTTGCTATGGTGACAGCAGTCTGCACACCAATCCTCAGGGTTAAAGGGTGAATTAGCAGTTATACATTAACTTCAACGTTTAAGACCATTTATTGTTAAACTGTGTTGAACGATCAGCAGAGCTTTATTATACTGCAAAGGAGGATTATTTTATTTTTATCTAAAAATCGAATTCTGCCATGGAGCCGCAACAGGACAGTAAAATGAGCTGCATGTTGTCGACCCCTGTCCTAGAATCTTTGATCAAAATGTAGTTACTTTTTAAATACGTCACTATTCACCAGTGTGTACGGAGAAATTTTATTAACTAGCAGTATCAAGTTTCATATCATAGGTGTGTAGTTTCATTGATCCCATTTATCAACTAAGTTTGCTTAACTGGTTAACTGAGTGAGTAGCTAATGGAGGAATTATTGTTCACACGGGGCCAGTTGGTCTGGGTTGGGATACCTTTTATCCTTCGATAAATGAAAAGATAATTTAAAACCGTATTTTGTGTATTCAGGTTGTCTTATATTAAATTTAGCTCGAACATCTTAAACTATAGTGTGAAAAATATGAAAAAATAAAAGAAGGGTGGGCGAATACTTTTTCATGGTACACTTAAGCTTCAGTGGGCGTGCTATTACACCTAAATGTCTTCACTGTACCGTCACATGCAGCTTATTTCTAATCCTAGGCGAGGTAAAATGCCTTGCCTGACCAGATACAAAGGAGAAGCACACGTCTGTCTCACAAAATGTTTTGTTCAGCAGTTCAGCTAAGATAAACATCTCAAATGAAGTCCTGGTAGTTTACCACCTGTACTGCAATAACTTGCCTTTGCAAATGATTCAGGAGGTTGGGACACAGACAGGGCTTACCTTCACTGTTGAGCAAGAAGGACTGGCCCATCAGGATCAGAGGGGACGTTTTGTTAAAGACAGTTTTGGTTTTCACTGACCATCCTGGAGGAAAGAACACACATTTAACAAATGAGGTTGTTTTCTTTCATTTCAATTCAATTCAATTCATTTTGGTTGTTTAATTCAACTGTGCATACAGATCGAACACCTGCAGTTAATGACTGCAGATTAAATGGCTTCTTTATTTGCATTAAAACCAACCAGGCCTAAACTCTTCCTGGTGGTTTTAGTGATGATATTCATCAACATCCACTGACCAAAGCAGGATCACTCGAATCAAAGCACATTCTTTATGTTTTATGGGTTAAAGATAGCTTTCCAATTTCTTTTCTTTTACAGAATTTGAAAACACCAGCAGCCTCATACAGAAAACATTTCTAAACCTAAAACTATCATATGTGAAAACTCACATTTAAGTGGTGATTTATGAGAAGTGAATCTGACATACGAAAGGCTGTCAGAATGAATGTGTGATTTGTGTTTTTATACATCAGCAATTCAAAAGTAATTCATTACAAATTAGGGCTTGACAATATTAAAATTATTTATCATTATCATGATAAATTACATCACACTATGCTTTTCTGCTTAAACAACACTGAACAGCTGCATGTTTCATTAAAAGACAGCATAATTAGTCCTGTTTAAATGAATTTAGTGCAATAAGTAAAATGTTGAATAAAAATGATTTATACCTAGTTGTTTTTTTGTCTATTACAATTAAATATCGTGACATATTTTTCGTCATAACACCCACCTCTATTACAAAGTACTAAATACATCAGTAAAATGTAATGGAATTACTATACTTTTTGACTTCCTGGAAAAAGTAATCTCACTACTCATTACGACTACCCTTTACGTCTGCGTTACTTTCTAAATCTCATATAAACCAGTGCCAAATAGACAGTACAAGAGGTTACCCAATAGTCATTTCAGTACTTTATTGAGAAAAAAATAATCAGTCACTGTAAAAGGCACGTTGATATCAATGCCTCTGCTCTGAACATGGCTTGTATAAAATGAATGGCTGATGCTTTATGAACACCCAGAAACCATCCAGTAGAAAAGAGTTCAAAAACAGCTGACACAAAATAAATAAAATGAAGAAAACGTAAAGCTTACTGGGGTGTTTGTGAATAAAAATCAAGTCTGGCCTGTTTAGGTGAGGCTGGGAGCTCTCCCTTCTTCGGCACGGAATTTTTTTTTATCCATAAAATTCATAACAGTGTGAACGGATGATTCGACAGACTGCTTATGGACTTTCCAGCTGTGTTTTTTTCCCCACACCCTCCCAGTGCACTGTTCATATTCACAGTCCAACTTATGCAGTCGGCTGTCTCCGGTACATACACGCATAAATTATTAATGAAGGACTGGAAACGCATCGTGCATAATTAACATTGTTCTCTTAAAGACACAAGTAATGCAGAGTAATTAAGTCTGTTGCTGTAATTTGAATACAAGAATGTACACTGATCAGGCATAACATCATGACCACCTCCTTGTTTCTACGCTCATTGTCCATTTTATCAGCTCCACTTACTGTATAGGTGCACTTTGTAGTTCTACAATTACAGACTGTAGTCCATCTGTTTCTCTGCATACTTTGTTAGCCCCCTTTTACCCTGTTCCTCAGTGGTCAGGACCCCCTATTTGGGTGGTGGATCATTCTCAGCACTGCAGTAACACTGACGTGGTGGTGGTGTGTTAATGTGTGTTGTGCTGGTCTGAGTGGATCAAACACAGCAGTGCTGCTGGAGTTTTTACTACAGTAAATTTAAATAAAATCTTCTTACATTAACTTACATTACAGGAGCATTAGCTGACATGAGGTTTTGCTACAACAGGGACAATACGAAATTAAACGCTCTCTAAAACAAACCGTATTTGACGTTGTTCCAAGCTGACATTATCTTCAGTTTCAGGCGATCCACTTCGTCCGGCTCTCCAGAACCCTCTTTGTTGCTGTCAGCGAGCAACGCATGGCCAAAATGGCTCCTGGGCTCCAGAACCTGCGCTGAGGTGGACGGCAGTCTCCTGCCATCGACGAGGTCATCGTGAAGCGCCCCGCTGCCCACATACTGAGCGGCGCTGGGAGAGACGGAGTTCATCCTCTGGTCTCAAACTGACCTCCACAGAGTGACATCACTACCGCCACCTTAAAAGCATAAGACACTTTCAGCACATCCATGTTCATCAGCAGCCTTCAATTACATGCAACTACACTGTATGAACAGACAGTAACATACTGTTTGTTAATCGGTGTTGTGATATTGGCCTTTGCAATACTTTATTGTAATATGCAAATGAGCCCTATAACCAATCACAGTGTGGTTTACTGTGTGCTGTGAACATCCTGACCAATCATAGCTCCAGATGAGTGTCTCTGTGGGTGGTTTTGATGAATCAAGATGTCAATATAATCAAACAAAAGTACATTATCTTGGTCAAAATAATGCAGGTCGGTCTTTAAAAATGTCACACTGACTGACTAATGTGTTTCAATACACTGCAAGGTGTACGGCAATCATAACATGTAGCAATGCAATCACCATACTAGTGTCTCTTCCTACAGCTAAAGCACTAATAGAGAGACAAATGGCAAATACGGTTCAACCACATCAAACATTTTACTACTATTTTTATTACTGAAATTTGTCAAATATAAAATAACTGGGCATTAACATTTGAAGAAAATGATATATTTTTAAAAAGTTTGCTGCAGAGGTTGTGTTTACTTCTTTTCACTTCACAATTAAAATTACACAAAATGTTTAATTTGGCCAGGGGAGCCCAAACTTTTGCATACAACTGTATAGTACAGCAATGCAGACTTATCTGGAGAATCTGAACACAAAACACGGAAACTAGGGGTACTAGATGTCGCTGTTGTCAGAAGAAAACCTCATATTTACCTCGCCGTTTATGCTGATCCATTCATCATGAAATTTACACACAATATAAAGAGCGACAGGCATTTTCAAAAAACGTTAAGAACTGAAAAACGAGATACGAGGTTTTCTTCCGACAGCAGTGATATACTGGTATGGCAGTGGATATGGTTATGATGTCCCATGATACAGATTTTCCATTTTCAATGAGCCAAAAATGAACCACAAAAACTGTTAGCTGAAGGTGGAAATACCAGCAACATTTCTGAAAATGCAGGAGATACAGACCCTAGTGAAGTGTGATGGTTCACATTTGCACAATAAAGAAAAGTAAGCTTTCAGCTTCAAACGGTGCCGTGCCATGTTCATTTTTAAAGGCTAAGAAGGAACCTTGCTTTATTTCGTTATTCCATTAATGCCCACATCTGAAATGTAAAATGTTTTTGGTCCATATGACCTCTGAGATTGCCTGAGGAAATGTTTCAAATCAATCAAAGCATACGGCTTTGAGTTTTTATGACTTTTTTGTAATTCAAATGTTTATTGCTTTTCAAGCTTACAAAAAAGGAGAAAAAAAAGGAGGAAAAAAGAGTTTTTATTACTTATTAAATTCAGTAGTAGCAGCATTTTAGCAGTAGTAGTAGTATTAATACAATTATTGTTAGCAGTAGTACTAGTAATAGCAGTAACTATAGTAGTAGTTTTAGTACTAGACTAGTAGCAATTGTAGTGGTATTTGTTTAGTAGTACTACTAGTGGCTATATTAGTACTAGCCATAGTGGTAGTAATCATCAGTACTTTTAGTAGTACAATAGTAACAATGGTAGCAGTAATACATTTAGGAGTACTAGTTTTAGTAGTAGTAAAAGTAGTTCTAATAGTAATTTCAGTATAAATAGTAGTGGTTTTAGTAGTACTAGTAGTATTAGCAGCAGAAGCAGTTTTAGAAGTAGAAGTATTAGTAGTGATTTTAGTAGTAGAACAGTAGCAATAGTAGTAGAATTTATTTAGTATGTCGTAAATCGTGACCTGGTCATTAATGACCAAAGTGGAATATTTTTATTGAGATACAAATTTGAGTTCATAGCGCCCAGCCCTCGCGAAAACACAAACATAGCAAACTGGGTGGGAGTCAAGCTGATACGTTATTTCCAAAGCACAAAATACAACATACTTGCCCTTTGTCCTTCAACCAAATCAAAGTCAAATGAAGTAAGGTTATCTGAGGTCAACGTCCAGAGAGCAACCACACGTGAGGACTGCTTAGTCTGGTATCGTGATTATTTGTAGCAATCAGTGGTAAAGCAGTACAGTCACTGGGGAGCGGCCAGTCTGGCTGCTGACTGCACTGAAAATATGCATTGTCTGTGTGTGGTTGAGCAATTCATTAAGCAGCTCATCACTCTGTGGCATACATGGGAACACACACCTGATAATGAAGGAAGTCATATGACACCCAAAGTCAGGTGTGTGATGTTTCTCTGTCACGAGACAACCTGTAATCCTTACCACCAATGTTTACTTCCTTTTTCCCTCCCAATTTCTTTCAACAATATCAGTCTAGCACGCTATGTGCAGATGATACGCTGATATACACTGAACTACACGTACAAAAACAGACTAGCAATTACATGTTATGCCTTTAGAAGCGCTGCGTAACTATGCAGCTATAGTGTGCCAAAAAACACAAGCCACACCTACAGCCAAAAGATTTTTGGGATGTTGATATAAATTATATAATAGATATACAGGTGCGTGCAAAAGTATGAACACCTCTGGTCAAATGACCTGTTTTGTTGATTTTCTAAGTGAAAATCAATTAAAATGTCATCTACAGATTTTAGTGCACACTTTAATTCATTTTGTTTGCTGATTGGAAAAACACAAAACATAGAACGTGCCATAACGCGTCCCACAGAGGACGTGTTAACTTATTTTCACTCAGAAAAGCAACAAAACGTGTCATAAGGGGTGTCTGAACTTTTGTATACATGTGCATATATACTATACAATATATAAATATTACATAGTACTGTCCAAAAGCCAATAACCACCCTATGTTCATTTAATTTCTAGCCATTACGTACAAGTTATGGGATAATATGTCTCAATTTCTTAATTTCTACACTTTGGAAATGTTCCTCATCAGCAAATACCTACAAGAAAGGTACTAGATACCTTCAGCATCGGCCAAGAGTTCCCATATCCATACACTGCTCCTGTAAAGCCTCAAATACACTCCTCTTTTTTCTCTTTTATTCTCATTATTTTTACAAATAAATGCTTACTGCCCAGACATGGACACACTTTCACATGGCAGATGTCTATTCTGTCCTATATAAAGCAAAATTAGAATAAAAACTATGCAGCTATTTCAGGATAGAGCAAAAAAACCAAACCTGGCCTGAAATATCTCACTTCCCCTTTCCCTGTCAGAGAGTTTTAAAGGAACAACTTCTTGACTTGTGTGACGGAAAAGCTGAACCGGGTAATGAAACTGCATTAGATGGAGACGTTCAGAGACTGCACAGTACACAAAGAGGCTGGAGCCACATTATCTGCCAGAATGCTGCTGATCTGGCATTAAGGTCTACAACTCAAGTCACTCATTCTTGAGAAAACTGGACTCACAGCAGTTTAATGCAGGCATGTGATCTGAGTTTGACCCGGAGGACCTTTCTAAAAAGCTCAAGCAAGAGTAAGAGTCAGTCAAAGGGTGAGCTTGATAGCAACGAAAAAGACCCAGTTAATGTTAATGTATATTAATATACATATGACTACTGGAACGACAGCAATTCAAAGAAAACTGTATGAACAGGGCCCAGCACAGGTCAGCAACACAGAGGCTGAGGCTGATGCTGAATATCACTCCGAGGCTGAATCTGGATTCCTATTCGCCAGCTTTTTGTTCGAATTTTCCCGTTCCACCTTAAATGAAGCAGCCCTTCCATTCTGGCGCCTTAGGCCTAAGGAGCCAGAATGGATCCGCTGCGCCATTTAAGGTGGAACGGGAAAATTCGAACAAGAGGCTGGCGAATAAGAAGCTGACTTGAGCTTCGTAACGTCATTTGGGACCGACAGGGACGGCACACGTGTAGTAAGAATGAAATGTGGAGAAAAATGTCTCATATAAACACAAATCTCGACTGATACGTGTCTTTTTTGGCTGAAAATAATCGACAAGACAAGTAGATAGCTAGGTTAGTTGTCTGGCTAACTGTTGTTAGGTTAGTTAACGTTAACGTGAGTCGGTTATCAAGACCATAGCAAGCTAGTTGAACTGATCTTGCTGGCTAGCCGAAAGTTTAAGAAATAAATAAACACTTCACGTCTTACCTTAACACTGAACACCTCATATTCGCTATTCCTTTACGTTTTTAATCCCACGGCAGATAGTAACCTGACGATAAACCGGAGCAGCGGTCGGGAAAAAGTATTGGATGTCAAGGCAAGGACAGGAAAAGCTAGCTCGCCTCCAAACCCCAGTGGATGGAAAAACCGTGGCTGTATGGAGCCATTCCGGCTACCACTAATCAAAACGAGTGTCTTTTTCTCTAACCATCCAAGATAGTATTGTTTTACCGGTAGTAACTGTGAGTGAAACGCGTTTCAAGCTACGCTACGGCTTTCCAGCAAGCTAATGCGCAATTAGTTCCTGTTGTCATTGTAGACGCACCCCTTGGGCCCGCCCTTCGAAGAAGCTCATTGGTTAATGCGGGCGCCCTCCGTTCTCTGATTGGACGCACTTCCCATCTGTAAGTAGGGACGCGCATTTCATTGGTCGACGCGTTTACGTTGCCGGTTATGCAAGAGGTGGCTTTTTAATAAAAAAATAGGTTTTGCATGTGAAGTGCTGAGTAAACAGATAAATAAATCAATGAATAACCGAGTAAACAGATAAATAAACAAATACTTGATAGCTAAATAGTTGTGAAAAAAGAAGTGGCTGTTAAAAGAAAAGTCTTGCAAGTGCAGTGCTGAGTAAGCAGATAAATACATGTTTATACATAATACATACATAAATACATAATTAATTAATTAATAATAATTAAATGGTTGTTTAAAAAAAAGGAGTGGGTTTTTAGCCAAAGAGGTCCTGTCTGTGCTGTGCTGAGTAAACAGATACATAAAGGAATGAAAAAATGAATGAATAAGTAGACAGATAAAGAAATGAATTGAATAACTGTGTAAACAGATGAATAAATAAAAGAATATCTGTAAACAGATATGCAAAGTGAAGGGGCTTTTTAACTAGATTGCATGTTATTGCATGTGCTGGGCTGAGTAAACAGATAAATAAGCAAATAAATAAACAAATAACTGAGTAAACACTTAAGCTGTCTTTAAGAACTGTGCTGAGTCAATAGTCAAAAAAGAAGTGGCTTTCAAATGAAAAGCTCTTGCTTGTGCTGTGCTGCGTAAACATAAACAAACAAAGAAGGAATGAAAGAGTAAACAGATAAACAAATGAATGAATAAAATAAGCTGTCATCCAGAACTGTGTTTATGTTTATTTGTATTAAATGAATGAAAACAGATGATAGGTATACAATATCAGTTTATTATTTTGAGTACACATACATACTGCACTTCTGGTGTTTATGCATCGAATGACATTTGCTGTATAAGCAAAAGTGCCGTAGACAACAAATAAATAGTTAAAATGAATAACAGTGTAAGTTATGCCAGCTTTTAACTGTCAACTCAACCAGCTGCTAAGAGTGCGATGAAATAATCGGTACGTAATAAATGATTCTTCCTTTCATTCACTCTTTATCTCTCTCTTTTTCTCTAAAACATTCACGTTAGCACAGAATATCTGCATTTCTATGTACATTTCTATAAATATTTTTTTTTTTCGACAGCTACGTAATACGTTAATACAGTACATGTACTTCCGGAACAAAATAAAATCTGACAGAAAATAAAGTGCATTCTCAATAGATCACAATTTATAAATAAAATACAAAAAGAAATCCACAAAGAAATCTCAAACTATGATCACAGGAACTGAGTACATAGTAGGATATAAACTAGGTCGAAGTGAACACCATCGTTTACTTGAAAAGTGAGGACTTCTTTTGCCACAGGACATGATTCACCCACCAAGCTACTCTGTTATATTCGTCAAAGTCATCTTCTTTACGTTAAGAATAAGAAACTAGGCTATACAGTGGAACATAATAAAACTTTACAAAACATTGTTTTATTTCTTTTTCGATGTTTCGATAAACTATAACAGTCACATGTTGAAGGTGACAACAGTCAAAAGACAGGTCAGAGAAGTGCTGTAGGTGGAAGGACTATAATGAAGGGACTTTCTGTCTCCAAACCATTCCAGACTGGATTTACTTGTTTTAAAGCTGCATATAATTGTCTAGGATCAGTTAAAACTTCCACACTAGATGCTTATAAAGCAGATTTCCCAAACTGCGCCAAAGGGCAACCTTAAAGGGGAACTCTGACAATGACGAAAAATGTAACCGTGACCACATCTGTTGTAAACATGTGTACTCGCCTCCTACAGTGGTGCCACAGTGGTGTCAGAAGTGAGATTTTCCAGGTAAAAGAGTAGGAACACATCCTTTTGATGACATATCCTGAAGATGGGAGGGACATTTGAAAAACTACAAGCAATCTGGGGAGGATTCTTGGGGACGAGCTGTTTTTCTTACTGCTAGCTGGCTAATACAGATAGTAAACATTGCTGCTAGGAAGCCACATATTACGGAAGTCTGAAGAGGCCATGAGCTTCTGCATTGTTATCTTAAGGTAATGAGTTAATTATTTTGTAATGTCAAGACAATTAACTCATTATCTCAAGATAACAAGATAATTAACATGTTACCTCAAGATCATAATCTGGAAAATGATAACTACCTTATGGCCTCTCTGGACTTCTGTAGAGAGGCCATGAGTTGTTGCTATATTTTTCTGGATTGTTATCTTGAGATAACGAGTTAAGTATCTTGTGAGATACTTAACTAATAATCTAAAGGTAAACAACTTTGTTGTCTTGAGATCACAAGACACCTAACTTGTTATCTCAAGATAACAACTTTGTTATCTTGAGAGCACACAAGTAACTCGTGATCTCAAGTTAACAACTTTGTTATCTTGAGATCTCAATATACCTAACTTGTTATATCCTGATAATAACTTTGTTATCTTGAGATCACACAACAATTAACTCATGCTCTCAAGTTAACAACTTTTTGTTATCTTGAGATCACAAGATTGTTAACTCGTTATTTCAACATAACAATCCAGAAAATGAAAACTACCTCATGGCCTCTCTGGACGCCTGTAAAATATAACATCTCAGTGGTATGTATTTTTTGTAATGCATGCTGGGTAGTGTAGTGAAACAACACTGATGCTCACAAAAAGGATACAGAAATCATGCATTCTGTCAAACGGATGAGAGAAACATATTACATAACATGAAAAATAACATGTTAAATGCTAGTTTTGGGCCGTAAAGCCCATTTAGGGTGGAATACTTAGCCTCAAAAATGCTGACATTGCTAGTGATAAATTAAAGCTAGTGGGCCAGTCAGCTTTACTAATTGTTCATTGTTATAAAATATCCTTGAAAAATGTGCACTTGTTTCAGAGCCATCAAAACCATTCTCTCTTTCAGTGCATATGTTCTAGACATGATGCACAAATAGGATAATTTAAGAGCGTCTTTGTTTGATACACTGAGATTATGACACCTTGATATTAAGGCTTTGCTTACAGAGATACTTTTTTCTGGACACACATTAAGCAAAGGCAAAGTCTTGGGCTAATCAGCACTGCTCTCTGGTGTTTGCCTTTAATGGGCAGTTTAAGTCTAAAGTACTATTCAGATAGGATTAGTTTCACATGGAGATGTGCTGATGTAATTATTTTAAGAGTCACTCTGTGTTCAAAGTCCAGATCAGTCAGACTGCACATTCCTGCATCTGTGAAGATCACAGTGGCTTTGACCTGCTATAAAATAAGCTGTAGAAATGATCCCAGGTTAGGGGTGTAACAGTGCATCTTGATATTGTGCTATCACAATGCAAAACTGTAACAATGTACATCCTAGACATGTGACTTAGGACTGTCCATTACTTATGATCTCTAATATAACTGCACTGTTGGCAACTTTTCCTGCCTCTAAGCTTAGGGGTCTGTCTCATGAAGCAGGAGTTATGGTTTGGCCAACTTGAAGCTTAGTTCAATCTAACTCTTGATTTTCTGTCTCATGATGGAGGATCATTTTTTATCAGGCTACATCACCATGGCAACGTATACTGCAGGCCTAACCTGCTCCAGGGCCGGCTAATGCTGCTTTCACATGTTGGCGTTAGACAGATGATGGCAAACCAGATATTCCATTGTTTTCAATGGAGCTGTGATGAAAAAGTCTGTCTGGCAACAGTCTGCAGACTGTATCTGTCAGCAGTTCAATTTTCCCAACTTTTGCTGTCGACCGCAGTGGTGGAATAAACCTGATGTTGATTTATTTGGGGGCCATGAATGCATGATGACGGGGGCCATGGATGATGAAGAGCAGAATGATGGTTTTTCATGTGAATGTAGCATAACTTTCTATCTTTCATAGATTTCTGATCATAAACAACTCTTAGACCAATCAGGCTGAGCTTCTGACCAGTTTGGGACAGTGGATCACTGAGTGACTTTTTTTTTTCTTTGTGACGTTTGTGGCGTCAACCACGCGAAGAATATCACTTTTAGCAGAAGAAGCGAATGTTGATGCTAAGAACATAAAGTAATTGTTACTCTACTAAGCATTAACAGGGAGGCAGTGGAGACGGATCCTATAAATGCTTAACCTTCTCAAATTTACATTGAGCCTTTTTCCTCCTCATGTTTCGCGCAGTTGGCTGGTTGTCATAGCCGTCATGTTTCGTGTGCACACACATTAGGATTAATCACAGCTTGAGTTCATAAACCTGTTATTGTTAACCGTCCTAATGAAGTCTTGTGAAGCTGAAACTAAACACATAGTGGACATGTAGCATCAAGTAGCACATGTAGAGCTGAGTAACAAAGTGCTGCTATAGTGCTGCTTGAGTGCGCCAATAGACGTGAAGATCATTATTACACTCTAATGGTATACGCTTAATGAAATAAACCCTTCAAAATCATTTATCACACTCGTGATACAGCTGAACGAGGCGAGCTTACGAGGTGAAATATAAGGCTAGGTTAGTAACATTAGCAAAACTTCCATTGAACTTGTAACAATGCATCATGAAATCGTGATATTGCAATGCAAAACTGTGACAATGTACACTGTAGAGATGTGACAATGCAGCACAGAGAACAGAAGTTCTATTAATGAATTGTCTGAGACCCAACTGATCAGCATCAATTAACAACACACTCCAGCACTCCTCAGTGCCGCAGCCCTAGGCCTAGTACACACTTTTATAGGTGTTTTTGAAAACGGGGGTTTTCCTACTTCGGTTTTTAAAAAATCATGTCCACACAAGCACTGTTTTTAAAAAAAAACAGTTCCACAGTTTCTCTGTCATGTAGCCTAATCAAGCTAATATGATGTCATGGTGGTTAATCTGTTGCCGTATCCAACTTGCCTATTCCTGATTAGCTACAACAACATGGACTAGCTCTGTAGCGATGCGTTTTAAACTGGAAACTCAAGGTTATTTGGTGAATCTAAACTCCAGTCCAAATTCATTAGGCTGCCAATGTTCTATGAGGCAAACTAGCAACAGCTGCTACAAAAAAGAGCATGAGATCAGGTCACTGGGGTGAGCCGATGAGGTCAGTTCTCTCCAACAAAAGCTTCCCACACCATTTAAACAGACCACAGCACATTACAGTTCAGCGCTGTTTCAATATAGTGAATGAGAGTGAGCAAAAAATCAACTGTGCTATAGAACTGTGTGAGTGAGAAGATGATCTAGGATGTGTTTCTTCACTTTATAATCCTAACCAATTATGCCTGATGCACAGAGTTAGGTTAGAGGGACATGAGTGAATATGTCCCTTAAAATTCAATATGTATGTATCTCCCTCATTTCGGTCAGGATATCAGGCTAATTGACAGCAGAAATGCAGGCCTATATCTGTCAAACTTGGGGGAAAGCAGGTCTCATATGAACCCTACCAGATCATATAATATATATTATATATAGTATTTTGTTATGAAATGCAAAACTGAGACTCTCTCAAGACGTTTTACAATATATAAGATCCCAACACAAAATAATGAGACTGATGGGGGGAACTCTGGCCCTGAAGGGCTGGATTTCTGCACAGTTTGGTGATTTTTCTGCTTAAACACACTTAATTAAACTCAGCAATTAATTACCAGGTTTAGTTGTTGTGTCAGAGCAGAGAAATCATCAGACTGTGCTGGACTCTGGTCCTCAGTTCACCACCCCTGAACACAGGACTGAGACAGGGCTATTGGCCACCAGATGGCAGCACATCCCAGCAATGTGTCCAAAGCTGCATACTACCACACTAAATAGCATGTCAAGAATAGTACACCACCAATAGAAGTCCATTCATTAGTGTAGTATGTGGTTTGGACGCAGCTGAAGTTTGTGCCTCTTATATCTAGCTCATATCTCACTCAGGGATTCGTGACACATAAAGGGATTTCTGTATCTGCATAAAGAGTGCATATTTATGAATATTCTGTTCCACTGTGAAAAGCAAACAGAGCAAACATTACTTTACATACTAAACTTTTGCTGATTAGGCCTCACATTACTAAGACCACTATAACAGAGCGCAAGAGAAATACTGCTGCTAGAGCAAAAATGATGTGTACAATATATGAATGATACTTGTTATAGGGGAATTACACTCTTTTTTTTTCAAAATATCTGCATAATTTAAATGATAATATGTAAACAACGTAATTCAGAGTGTCAGAAATGAGTCAGAAATGTTTACAGTGGTGGTGATAGGAACCAGACATCTGAAGAGTTTAGTGCTCTAAAAGTTCCTTCACAAAAAGTTACTACATGAAATCGTTACGAATTGTCTGAGACATTGTTTTATGATAGTTTTGAGAAGGCTTTGGTGAAAAATGTGTTTTTTTTTTAATCCATTAATGGTGTAGAGGTACATGCATGGTGCTGTGAGACAAAATAGTAACAGATAACTATTTTTTTTCCATATTACCACCATTCTACCCTCATTACTATTACATGTAAAAAACTCAAAAGACATGTGGAGGTTCGCTGGTCACCACCACTATAAAGAAATATGAGTCTGTAATTTTCTCTGCAATGCACCATTTCACATCAAACCACTCTGAATGACTCCGTTTACATCTCAACAATTAAATTATGCAGAGGTTATGAAAAATCTGTGGAATTCTCCTTCAAGAATAATGACTTGATTCATACGGCAAATTTCATAGTAAGGGCTTCTTTTACCCCCAAAGCATTAGCATTGTCGATCTACTGTTTTGATCATAGATCTATCATTTTTGTGTAGTACATTGACAGCTACAGTACAATCTTTGTCGTAGATACATGATTATATATATAGACTTTTTGGATTGTTTGGGTTGTTTTGGGAAAGGTGTATTTTTTCACTGTAGTTCTAGAACAGACAACTGTGGTTAGATTGGATACAACCACTGTTACATTATATGTTTAACATTCAGTCAGGTGACTACACCATGTTCCATCATAGTTGGGTCCCTCAGTCTTCATTAAAGGGTTAAATATGATAACTTGTACCATAAGAGGATGTAGAACTAAAAGCTATGAATATGTATAGTTAGCATCTGTCAAAGAAGGTAACATCAACCACTTCTGAGTCCATGAACAACCTGAAATGTGTAGCAGTATATACTGCTCAGTATTTCAATTTAAGAGAGATGGTTTAGCCTACTGTAAAATGGAACTGAACTCACTTAAAATAGCCTTTCCTGGATACTTCGCTCTGCATGGTTTCCTGTATGTGCTACCTAAACACATTTTAACCCATATTACCCATTTAATTTGTGCAAATCTTTGCTTTTTTGTGAATACTTTCCTTATCGTCAACCACAACCACCCCTTAAAAGCAGACTAAACACCAAGAGTAGTACCTTTCTTTTATAGCTGTAAAGTGTCTGTCAAGTAGAGCATAGCAGATTTAAAGCCCACAAACAGCGTTAAAATCAGCCCAAGTCAGCAATTACATCTCTGCTGCCTAAGCTGCGATGGAGGCAGCTGTCACCGGGCAGCTACGCTAGGCCTCCTGCTAGTACCTGATAAGAAGGCTGTAGTCGCCCATGCAGTGCAGGCTAATTCAAAACGCTAAATCCCGGCCACTTAAATGCTCCATCGGCTTATGGGTTGACAGGAAAATGAAATCTCTCCGATATTTTTGGTCCTACTTGTCCCTCTACCAACACAGCATGAAAGGCATGCCCACAGGCAGCATGAGCGCTAGCCACTAGTCACTGGACATCATGCTGATTAAGGATTAGGGAATGATGAATCAAGCATAAGACGAGAATAACAATGCGTCCTTCACATATATATATACCAATTAAGACTGTTGCGATATTGTCTGCTCAGTAAACGTTGCAGGAACAAATGCCTATTTTCCATGGTTCGCTTAAGAAATAGGTTGCTCACACTGGTTATAAAATGGAGGAACATGGATTTTGGTGTTCACAGTATTCAGCATCATTTGATCTGTTAAAGCACTTTGCGCTTGCCTTTTCACTTTGTCACACAAGCACCACAAGACATGCACTCACTCATTCATTCTTTTTCTCTTTCTCTTGCACCCACACCTGCAGTACATCTACTGTAATTCTGTGACAAACTGCTCTGTATCTACAACAAATAACACTCTTGTAAGAAGTACCTCAGAGCGTTTGTTTTGTTCAGTCTTACATTATGTTTCTCCCACTTGACCTTGGTATTTACTTGCTGGAATGTCCTTACAATTGCCCGACAACACTGCATCCTTTGAAATCTCCATTAAATGGAATACTAGACTGGCTGAAAGGTCACAACCCATTCTTAGTGCTCCCACTCTTTTCATGCGGCACTGCACCAGAAGGGCTCGGAGCCGCTACTTTCGAGCTATGCTTACTCCCACTTGAAGCCTCAGTCTTTCCTTGCACACTAGCCTGAGTTTCCTCTGCTGATTTACTGGCTTCCTTGGTTTTAGCCCCATCCAGAGTTCCCTTTTTGACAGGTTCTTGCACAGTTTTAGCCACACTGGTCAAGACACCTTTGTCACCAGGAGACAGTGGGAGTGATTTGGAGGGGCTAGGGGTGGCTCCAGTAGGGGAAGGAGTAGGGGAAGGTGAATGCTCCTCAACAACCTCCAAGAGACACTTATCTTCCCAGTCCAAGGTGCCACGGTAGCAGTTGACTTGAGAGAGGCCCTTGTCCTGACAGAGCTTGCCCAGAGCAGGAGACTGTACCTGGGGTGGGTGAGGTGGAACTACCCCCTTGGATGGAGGTAAGCCAGTTCTTAACTTCATATCTGGAGTCCTACCATGGGTATCTGCACCCAACTTCTTCAGACCTTCTCCATCTGATGGTCCCTTGGTTGCTCTGGACACTTCTGTGGCACTTGAGGGTACACTTTGAATGTCAGCAACAGGAGTTGCCTTCACAGAGCCACTACACGGTAAGCTAGACTTGACTGCAGCGAGAGTCTTTCCTGCTTCTTTAATTCCGGCATCCTTGTCACTCTTCTTTTCCGGGAAGTCCTTGGAGCTCGACAAACTTTGGGACGTCTGAGTTTTGGTAGTCGCTGTTGCCTGGATTGGGACAACCTTGCTTGGAGTTTTTGTGGCACAACCTTGACTTCCATTTCCTGCTCCAACACCGGGAATGCTGGGGTCTGTAGTTTTTGCAGCAGGGATTGACATAGTAGTCAGAGGCGAGGGAATGGCAGGGACAACACTAAGTTTAGACTCTGGTACAACAGGTGAAGGCCTAGTTACAATAGGTAGACTGGTTTCAAGCCTTGCTGGGCTGGCATCTTTTGGGGTGGATGGTGATCGCTGTGACACATCAACAACTGGAGATTTTATGTGACTTGATTTATCATCTGGGACTTTCTTGCTCAGGGCTCCTTGGTCAGTCTCAGTTCTCTCAAATGTCCTACCGGCAGAAAAGGACTTCTCCAAGACTATTGCCAGTTTACTGTCACTTCCCTGGACTGCGTCTACAGACTTCTGTCTCTCAAGCTCCTTCTCTCTCTCTCTTCCAGCAAGCAAAGCATCTCTACTCAGTGGTGATTCCTGCCTGCCCAGCTTGCGTACAGGCTTAAAAATACCCGTTTCTGGGGGTGATGGGACTGTAGGTTGGGTAGGTGATGGCGTAGTCGCTGAAGTTGAGGCCAGATTCTCTCCTTCTGTCTCCAACAAGCTTTGGAGACCCAGCTCACAGTGGAACCCTTCCTTACGATAATCTGAATGGCCCACTTCTAGACTGTGCTTCCTCATTGCCCCAATCCCTCCTTTCTTTTCCCCAGAAGATGAAAGTGGTGATCCAAGCTTCTCCGCAGACTGCACCCTCTTGAGAAGTGGCGACCGGGGCGGTTCGGCACTCTTGGGCCTGGGCCTTGTGATAGGAGGAGACGAGTGAAGCTTGGCAGGGAAGGTCTGTGTTGTGTTGGAACTTCCAACAGTGTGGCCTGGCAAAGGTGGCGGTGAAGACTGAGTAGGAGACGGAGTGTGTGCCAGAGGAGAAAGAGGGATGTTGCCAGCAGATTTGCAACGGGCTGAGCGGTACTGCCGATGCAGTTTAGGGGACAAGCCATGGAGGGAGCTGGGTCGCATGTGCTGAGAGGCAGCAGGAGAATTCGGGGTGCTGGAAGCTGGAGAGCTGCTTTGAGAAGAGGCACCTGAGATAAGCAAGCAAACAGGATGAGATGCAGGCAGTAAGAAGAAAAGAGGTAATAGAGAGCATAAAAAGGTTTATTTAAGGTTCATAATAAGTTTCATGTCCAAGAAAACACAAGATAAGACTAGGCTACGTTAAAGCTTTCAAGAGAACCACATGTTCATTGATCACTGTTACCCTTCTGCTCAGTTTATGTAGCTAGACTACAACCTACTTACCAAGGTAAGAGGACTCAGGAGTGGAGCGGTAGCTCTGGGTTGGGGAGCGGGCAGACAGACTGTGAGTTGGAGATCCAGGTAGACTCTCACTGGAGGACAGAGAGCGATTCAGAGATGACAGACTACGGCTAGTGTGGAGCAGGTTCGACTGCTTGGTTATCTTACGGAACAGAGAGCTGCGCTTTTTACTGTGGAGGGAGAGAAAAAGAGACGAACAGGAAAGACAGAAAAGTGATAATCAGACCAATAAAGCCAAAATGGGTAAAAACAGGGTTAACATCTTTAGCTACTGACTAATTCAGCAGCAGTGCAGCAGTGCATAATATAGGATATCCCGCATGCCAGCTATCAGGCTTTACAGTGCATCCGCCATGTGTCTGATATGTTCATACTAAAATACACAGCATTTTCTGGACAGTAGGAACAATATACAACATTTCTATATTCCAGAGTTTGTATTCAATTATTCTAAATTTCATCTTACTTAAAGTGACAAGCAAACTGGATGCACAATCTTCGGTAACACTTTATTTGGATGGTCCACTGTAGATGCTTTGTAAATGCTCAGTCTGTCTTTAAGTAACATTCAACTAAATATCTATTAAATGCAAATGAACTTCAAGTTCAGTATGAAAGATTTTATTAAATCTATTCCTAACCCTAAACCTAACCCTAACCTTAACCTCAAGGCAAAACCTACACCTACTCCTAACCCTAACCCTAACCCTAATCACAACCATACTGTTGTTGATAATCAACTGAACATCACCAGAAAGTTTGTTAGTGATTTAGGCATCTGTAGAGCATCTATAGGGGACCATCCAAATAAAGTGTGACCCAATCGTCCAAGAAAAAACCTGTGATGGCTGCTGGGCTCAACAGAGGAAACTCATCAACTTATGGAAAAACACCCCAATAGGTAAAAGGGGAGCATTCATATCAGTATAAAGTTAGGTACAGACTATAATTCTGGTTTCACTGCTAATTATTAAGCCATGTCACTAATTAGCCAAAATGCCAACTTTTCAGCATAGCTGGCTTTCTGAGTGTTCCCCTTCACTTTTTGGGCTGCTTGTCATGTATACTGCATTCTATTTTATTGTACTGATTAATTGTGTACTTGTGACTTTGATGTGTCTGTAATGAAACAAATTCCCTTGGGGACTAATTAAGCACTCTCTCTTTAATCTATTAATTAGGGGTGGGAAAACTAATTGATTTTTGGATGCATTGTAACTCTCGAAATATTATCAATTAATCAATGCCACAATCGAACTCCTACACTAAATCTACACTTAAGGCAGTCTTGTGGGGGACGAAAGTAATGCTATATATAGTTCTCAATAAGTTAGCACTCCAGTAAAATGACAATATTATAAAAAAGACCTAGATGACTTACCTTTCCTGTCCTTCTTTGACTGGCCTTTTGCTGCGTCTGGCCATCTTGGATTTGTAGCTGGATCTGCGAGCTGGACCCACTTTGATAGATGTGTTCTCAAAGGGTGTGGTAGTCACAGTCACTTTATTGCCACTCTGAGAGCACAGAAAAAACAAAAGATCAGTATTTTACATCTTAGATTTTATCACACTGGTGTCATCAGAGTCTGCCTGTCTGCCTTGGCCTTAAGTTGTTCTTGTAGTTGGACTGTTTGAGCAAAAGAGTTCACCAGAATCCTGTCCTAAATATGATGAAATGAAGAGGAATCACATAAGACTTATTTTGGTAAAGGATAATAACACTAGCAGGATGAACTAATCTTAGGTTCATACTATTCACCTTGAGAATGAGTTCCACCACTTCTGTATGGACCAAGCCGTGCACAGACTCTCCATTGACGTGTGTGATGAGGTCACCAGCACATAGCCCCGCTTCTTGGGCCGGACCTCCTTCTTCTACATGCTGTGATTGGACAACAAAAGCAGTAAATACAGTACAGTAAATAAAAAAACAAATCTTTCTCTGCTGTTAAGTGACCACCAAAAGCCTGTATACAATTGGCACTGTCATGCGATGACCATGATCTGATCCTCTGAACTACGGGATCTTTAGAGTGCCAAAATATGAATTTTGCTACATGTGAGCTAATATTCCTGTGCACCAAATCAACACTCTAAAACTGTAAAGTAAGCAAAAACACACCAAACAAACCAGTTTGGTAGTACAGTACATTAAGAGAAGCTGGTAGTAGTGATAGTAGACTTGCATGCAACGTCATTTAAGTGTACAGGAGAGGTAGCCTGCTGTTAGCATGGGTGTAGCAATGATCGTATTTTGGCTCCTTAACAACCTTGTAATTTAGAGGATCCAGTGACTTTCAGCTGAAAATGTATGTAGAACAAAACATGTTGGGTTTGGAACTTTTTTGTACCACAGGGCACAGCAATGATGATTTTTGAAAATCCCATTCATTTTTGCCACTGAGAAATCCACTGACTACTGTCCGAAATGACACTGACTACAGACGTCTATGAGGCTGGTGTGGCACCAATGCAGAGTAGGTTGTGTTAACTTTATAAAGCATTTTTGCAACTGAGGTGCAGGGAGCTTCAAGCAATAAAAGTCGCAGAGAGAGAAAAGATGTTATGCATGTTTGCTTAGCAGCCACAACTGAAGCACAGTTGAAAGAAAAACAAATGTCAGTCAGTGAGAACTGTGCTGTCCTTCACAGCAACTTTCAGCTTTCACGTTCATAAGCTCATGTTTTAATAAACATGCAGATGCCTAAAATATCTTATTTAACAGGAGGGATACTCAGGTATGGGACGCACTATAATGCCAAATGCAAACATGGCCATGTTCAGTTAACTCTGAGAGATGAATTCGATTAGGTTCTCAGTATTTTAGTGGTTTTAATTTGACTGATAAAGCCATAGTAAAGTACAGTCTATTCCAGGGCTGTCAAACTCAACCACTAAAGGGGCCATGTTAAAAATCTTAACAAATCCGTGGGCCACAGTAAAAATGTTTTTATTTCATTTTTAATTAATGTTGTGCTGTAACCCAAACTGGCCATTATTTAGTAGTAGACCTTGATACTTGGTCTCAGCTTCTGAGCTGCTGAGCTGACGTTAAGAGTTTATGTTGGTTGAACTACAGCTGAAATGCAGCTAGTGCGTTTAGTGACATGACTGGTGTGGAATTGCATAGACGTGTGTAGAATTGAGGTGTAACCACTGTCCCATAGACTGTTGTTGGGGTAGGAGAGTCAGAGCACATTACACTGCAGTGCATGCTGGGGACTGTAGTACAGAGCAATGTGAAACGGGCTAATATTAAAAGAAAATTACAATGCTTTTACGGGCCGGATAGGATTGTGACGCGGGCCTGATCTGACCCACGGGCCTTGTGTTTGACACATGGGGTCTATTCTATGTCTTTCCTATTTTGCATTATTTCTCTGCTCTCTCTTTAAAGATATGTATTTATTCACATTTTTATTGCTAATGTCTTTGTTTTAATGTCTCCTCTCACCCAGATGATGTGGTGTACACTGTAAACGTCACTGTCCCCCATGTAGACACGGATGGCGCGCAGTGTAAAGCCGTATTTCTTGCCCGAGCGGTGGATGGTGATTGGTGAACGGAGCGCGCTGACCGCTGGGCTGTAGTCCCGGCTGGGTGACGAGTCCCGTGACGACGGGTTGGAAGAAACTGAGCGAGGAGACATTGGGCTGGCCAAAGGAGAGCTAGCATGCTGCTCAACTGTAGAGGAGAGAAAGAGAATCGTGATTAAACTAGCCAAACCATTTACCTGACAAAAGAAGTCTTGGATCAAGATTTGAACGAAGGAACACCCATAAGGTGAAACGCGTGGTTGAAACTCATGATGCTGATACGGCCGTCTGCCTTAACCCTCAGTAGCTGAGTTATTCCAGTTGTTTTGCTGTTAAATTTAAATGGAGTGACAGAATGACATGAATCATTACATAGTGAGTCATTCCATGTTATTGCATTTACATTTGATCTACATCCTGTCTGCACAGGTTTGAGGCTGCACTTCTGACTTTTTCTGTTTCGACTGATATCAGGAAATGAAAATAACATAGCAAAAATGTTGGAGATACATCTGCAAAACAAGACTGTACACTCAACAGTGACCTTTCATCAGATTCAAAGTAGAGAATGCACTGATTGGATATTGGGTATCACAATTGGGAAATCAGATTACTGAGCTAAAATCCAGCTCCCTTTATTAGATTTCTTAATTTCTTAATCGGATTTCTAGACCTTACTCCAATCTTAGAAATTGGAGTGTGCTGTTTACAAGCCCATTTGAATAATCAGATAACTGCAGACATCAGATAATGATCGGATTATTAAGTGCATGTAAACACACTCAATGAATCTGAATAAATCCAATCCTGTAACAGGTCTATCCTGAACCGCACTCACTCAAACTGTGTGATGTGATGCTGTTAGCTGTGTAGATTTCTTGTGGGACTGTAGCATGATTGAGTAGTTTAAGTATTATAGGCTATTTTAGATGCTCATCTTAAGTGCTTTAATTAAAAGTAGCACATTTTAAACTGTAAACATTATTGGATGAATATCAGTATCTGGTGATACTCAAGAATTCACTATCGCTATCGATGTCAGGAGAGAAAAAGTAGTATTATACCACCTCTTATTCAAATCATAATAACCCTTCTACTTACAATCACAAATGTGGTATAGATTGCAATTTCTCTATTAATCTATTTCAGAATTATGATGAACGTCATGCTTTTGTAATTGCAATAATGGCAACTTATGATGGGTTAAACAACAAACTATTAATACAAAACAATACTAGGAGTTAAGGAAACATCAGCACTGGTTCTGTGATTCAACAGCTACCTCACACAGAGCACTAGCGCCCCGGTGGTCGGGGTCTGAAGCCCACCTGCAGGGATGATAACAGACAGCGCGGTTGCTGATGCAGACTTGATGACTTTGTTGCCGGGGCGCGAGGTTCGTTTCTCTCCGTCTCCAGAAAGCTGCTGATGTCGAGCCCGCCGTAGAACCAGGTCATTGGTGGCCCGCTGGCTGTGGGAGTCGCCCACGGCAACCGTATCCCGGGAGACGGGTACTGCGGAAGCTGCTGCTGCTGATGGTATGGCTTGTGGCGCAGATGCTTCACGAGGTCTGGATGGCTTATCTGTAAGATTCCAGTTAAAAACTCAAATACTTTCTCCACGTTTCATTATTGACATTATTTCATTATGATTCATTATTTTCATCATTTATGAAGTGTAAAAAAGAAAAATCTTCCAGTGTGACACCTTTTCTAAAATGTGCTTAACTGGTTACCAACTGTATTGTTATGTTTCTGATAAAAACAGTTCCTGAATAAATGCAACAGTGACTGATTGGGTGTTTTTTTATTTTTATAGGCCTGATTTGCACACAGAATGCTTTCAGAATTACATTATTAAAGGGGGATTTCATTTTCATAACCATTTCATATACTAACCAGTGCGAGAGCTTTTAGAGACATGAAACACTTCAGACGTCTGGTTCCTATCACCACCACTGTGAACAATTCTGACTCTGAAAGTTTCTATAGAATGGAGCATTTCACACCAAACCACTCTGAAGGACTTTAACATCTTGATGATTTAGTTGTGCAGAAATTTTCAATAATTGGACTCTTGAAATGATCGTTTTGAAATGAAATCGTTTTCTTATGTTGTTCTAATTGGTTAAACTAAAGAAAGGGCACAGAATGCTGAAAATAGCTTTTTTATTCATAACAAATAAGTGGAGAATGTTTCTATTCCAGTCTCAGATCTTATGAAGATGAATAAGAATTAAATAAAGATATCACTAACTAATTATACACAAATAGAGTGTCCTCCACAAATATTGGCACGCCTGGCAGACATAAGTAAAACCAGCTGTAAAAACATTTTTATTGATCATAATTTTGATCTTTCATTCAAAATATTAACAAAAATCTAACCTTTGTTTACAGTACAATCATTGTTGGCACCAATTCACCTGATACTTTTGCAACCTCTCTTTGCAAAAATGACAGCTGTGATTCTTCTTCTATAATCCTCAGTGAGACTGGAGAACACAGTGGGATCTGAGATTCATTTCCTCCATACTGAATCTCTTCAGATTCTTCAGATTCAGAGGTCCATGCTTGCTTTCCTCCATACTTGCTTTCAGCTCATCCCACAGGTTTTCTGTGGGGATCTGCAACTGAAATGGCTGTGGCAAAACCTTGATTTTGAGGTGTGTTGTGGATCATTGTCCTGAGGATCCAACCTGGCTAAGGCAGTCAGGTTTTGATTTAATATATGCTGGTACTTGAGTTCATGATACCACACTGCAAAAAATGGTGTCTTGTCAAGTGAAATGATCTCAAATCTAGTCGATATATCTAATATTTCCCATTTTGAGATGATTGTGCACTTATTATAAGATTATCAAACAAATTTCTAGACATTTTCACTCATTTTCAATAATTTTATTAAGTAAAATTATCTCACTATACTGGCAGAAAGTTTTCAAGCACATTTCTAAAAACAAGCCAAATTATCTTTGAATATAGTGAGATAAATGTACTTAAAATGACTTAAAACAAGTAAATGTCTAGAAATAGGGTAAATAATCTTAAATTAAGCTTACAACAATCTCAACAGGAAGAATATTAGATTTATTGTCTATATTTAAAATATTTTTACTTGACAGGATACTATTTTTTGCAGTGCATGTATCTGAACAAGTCATCCAGGGCCTTTGAAAGAAAAACAGCCTCAAGACGTCACAGATCCACCACCATACCTCACAGTGGGGATGAGGAGCTTTAAAACATGAAAATAAAATATGAACAGAAATATAGTTCAGTTATATTTCACTCCTACGAATTTCTAAGGGTGCCAACAATTGTGGCACACATAGATTTGAAAAAAAAATATTTCATGATCAGTTTATGTTTTTTCCTTTCTATCATTCTACTTCAAATAATTTTCGATTTTAATATTTTGATTAAAAGATCAAAATGAAAAGCAGTAAAGAACGTTTTTTACAGCCCATTTTGCACGTTTACCAGGGGTGCCAATATTTGTGGAGGGCACTGTGAAGTTTTCACTCAGCTCTGTTGTGTTTTTAATTACGTTCTCTGTAAAAGACACAGTGGGATAATAAGGATAAGTACAGTGTATTGATTCTTCCAGCCTCTCTCCTCACCTGCTGCACTCACTGCTGCGCTCTGTTCGTTAGCGGGTGATGAGGGTGCGGCGGTGCCCTCTAACGATGACCCCCTGCTCTTAGCGCTCTGCTGAGGCTGCGTCTCTCCGTTGCTCTCTAGAGGTGAGGCGAAACGGTGTGTGTCCATCAGCGCAGAAAAACGACGCCGGGCACCCTAGCGGAGGACTGGAGTCTCCCTCAATATACAGAGACTCAGAACACGACAGGCGCTTCCTACAGAGAGAGAGAGAGAGAGATTCAGTGATGCTGAGGTCTGGACTCTGGGGTGGTCAGTCCACTGTTCTGAGAAACAGCAGCAGCTTCTTTGTTTGATGTGTCTCCTTTTCTCAGTAAGAGCTTCTTAACAGCTACACATCCTTTCAGACTCATAGTGCTGAGTGTCTCACAGTGAAGGATGGACAGAGACTCCTGTGGATGTTTTCAGATCTGAATCCAGAGTGGAGCTTGATTTTCTCCTCTCTCTAAAAGATGAAAGCTTTAAGTGCTGTTTATCTGATGGGGACAGTTTTGGAGTCTACCAGGTCTTCCAGGTGGTTGTTAGGAGTCTCATTTTCTATGTATCTTTTAATCATTCAAAAGATCTCGTTTGGAAACTGCTGTTTTTTCACTAAGACTTTGCTCTTCTTTATGAAAGTGGATTTTCTTAAATCTAGACTCCTTTATGGCCTCCCTGTTTGGCCATTTAGATGCACATGAAAAAGAAACAGCAGTCTGTAAGTCTCTCTTTGAAAGGGAACATAATGTCAGTGAGATCCTTGGGAGCAGCTTTTGTTGGGAGGATGCAGCTGTAACTGGTTTGGTTGTAAGATAGGAAGGATAGAGAGTTAAAGTGGCTGCAGGTCTACAAAAGTAAAGAGTGGGCAAATTAAATACTGATAGATTTTTAGCTGATTCATCAGTTGAGACTTTTGTGTAATTTTCTGTTAAATACATGTTTCTTGCTTTTTTCTGACACTGAAAAATGAATAAATTGTACTTAATGGCCATCTGGACTGGAAATTGAATAAAGGAATGGGGGTCTCTGACTACTGCATAGGACTGTATGTTGCACAGTATTGTATCTGTGTGCATATTCTTGTAAATAAACATCTTTAAGGCACATTTTGGGTATTATTACTGATTTAAGCAAAAGAACACAACAGGGAGTGTTATCGTAAAATAACATCACAACCTCCAATGTTTTTTTTGCTTTTATACAACAGTTAAATAAATAAAGTAAGAAATTAATAAACTGGGCCGTGAACGTGTCATTTAATATGTTTTAATGGTCGCAATTCCTCCCACCAAATTATAGCTCCTTATTGAGCAGCTTGTTGCTACGTCAGAGTAACAAACTCCACTCACTCTCTGCACAGTCTGCTGTAAGCCTCGTCTTTTGAAATACGGACTGAGCCATAAAACTGCCGCAATATCAAGTTCAGCTCAGTTTTGTCAGTTTTTGCCAGATCAGTATTAATGTTGTTTTGTTCCAGCCAGTCTGTAAAGCATCTTACAGTCTGTAAAGCATCTTACAGCCCATTTTGTTTGGCGAATGGTATTGGGTTCATTTCTGGCTGATTCCAGGTCGTTTAGCTGTTCTTCTGTCACAGCTGCCGACTGAAAAGCTGCTCAGTGGTGATGACAGTTTGGGAATTTAGTGTCGTCTCATCTTCAGAGTCTGACCAAATCGGCTGTCGGTCAAATGTGATCTTAAAAGTATCCATTTTCTGTTTGTGGCAAAGTAAGAAGTAAAAACGTTCAAATGGCTTGAGCGTCTCCTACAGCTGTCTCAGCGGAGTGATACAGTGTTTGTGAAAAAAATTTGATGTCATGGTGAAATATCAGCACGGTTAGAGCGCTTCTCAACCAATCAGCTTGCGTGGCCGAAACTAACTGTTGTATAAAATACTTTAAAGGGCTCATTGCCTTCATATGTCATGTATTTAATTTTTTCACCTGAGGTGCACGAATGATGTGTATTCTCTAATCTGATTCTTTTTTCTGCTGTGGGCTGAACAGATGGGTAAATGTTTATGCGTACTGATGATATCAAATGAATGAAGTGAATTCAAAATGGTTATATTAGTTTGTATAGACTTAGGAGTGATCAGTTTGTTTTAAAAATGATAGATAAATAAATAAATAAAGAAAGAAAGAAAGTGATTTTTATGATATGGTCCCTTTAAATGAATTGTCTTTACTCCTGATGGGTTGCTCACTCTGACACTCATGCACACTCACATCTCAGGTGAGCCGGTCCTCCAGCTCTTGCTGAAGCTGCCGAGGCTCTCTCTCTTGGCCATTTTGTCCTCGCGTCGCCCCTTCGGCTCCCGTCTGGTCACTACAGGAGTCTTCTGCTCCAGCTGGGACAGGTGCTCCATACTGCTGTAGACCTGAGAAACATAGCAGACCAGGTCAGGACACTATGATGCTTTCCACTAGAGAGAAGACCCACACCAGGTAGACCAGGAGAAGGATACACCACCCAAACAATGCCTGTTCTTTGGTGGTCCTGTGGGGGTCCTGACCATTGAAGAACAGAAAGAAACAGAAACAGATGGACTAAAATGGAACTGCAGTCTGTAATTGTGCTCATTGAGTGTAAATTGAAAGCATTTACAGTGCTTTAACTATTTATATGTCACTAAGTAAATGGTTAACAATTCAAATGGTAGCACTTAATAGATTATTAGATAATAGTTACGTGGCTAATTATATTGGGGCTGTTATTATAAACTGGGCATGTTATTATAAACCAGGCCTGTTATCATAAACTGGGCCTGTTATCATAAACTGGGCCTGTTATCATGATACCAACAAAGTTTATACAGTTTTTACTCAGATTTGCAAACAAGACACAATGATTTGATCCAAATCAGTCTTTTTATGGTAAATGCAGTTATTCAGGGTTCTAGAATGCAGCAGTGTTCTAGTTCTAGAATACAGCAGTATTCTAGAATACAGCAGTGTTATAGAATACAGCACTGTTCTAGAATACAGCATTGCAGAATAAAGCACTGTTCTAGAATACAGCAGTGTTGTAGAATACAGCATTGTAGAATACAGCACTGTTCTAGAATACAGCAGTGTTGTGGAATACAGCACTGTTCTAGAATACAGCATTGCAGAATAAAGCACTGTTCTAGAATACAGCAGTGTTGTAGAATAAAGCACTGTTCTAGAATACAGCAGTGTTGTGGAATACAGCACTGTTCTAGAATACAGCAGTGTTGTGGAATACAGCACTGTTCTAGAATACAGCATTGCAGAATAAAGCACTGCTCTAGAATACAGCAGTGTTGTAGAATAAAGCACTGTTCTAGAACACAGCAGTGTCGTATAGTGGTGTTGTAGAATAAATCCGTGTGAGTCACGTCAAAGTTTATTTATACAGCGCGTTTTGCAACAGGCGTTGTCACAAAGTAGCTTTCTAGAGTTAAATCAGTGTTCTAGAGTTAAATCAGTGTTCTAGAATACAGCAGTGTTCTAGGAAAACTGGTGATACGTTAGCTATGTTAGCTACGTTGCTAACATAGCTAACACGTAATGGAAGCTTATACCTCACCAGTTAGCACTGTGCTAACTGCATGCCTAAATGATGACACAGCTCCATGGGCCATGGGCCGCACGGGTGGGTTGTTGTGTGTGTGTGTGTGTGTGTGTGTGTGTGTGTGTTTGTGTTTGTCCACCCTCCTCTCATGTCACATCCTCCCACATTACCTCCGCCCCATGTTGTGTGTTGGTGTAGTGCTGTGTTGGGCTGTTTCTCTTGCTGCTTGTCTAAACACAATAGCATTATATGGTTAACTAAAACTTAGAAAAGTATGTTGCAGAGCTAAAATTAGTAGTGGCACACATCTTCATACCTGATTTTTTTGTACTTGGTGGCTATAAGCTTCCATTTTTTTAGATACATTAGCCTTGTAGCTCCAGTGCAAAACTAAAGAAGCTTCACTTCAGACACCAAAACTTCAGACACCAAACATGGGACGGGGGATAGTGGGTAAATTAGATTTTTTAGTCCTGTAATTGCACTATTTCCAGAATTACCGCTGAGCCACTGTGGATGAAGATAGCTTTGATGGCGGTCACTCAACAGTCAAATTGCCCATTACTGAGGGGATCAGGGGAGGGACTGAAGGGATTAAGTTCCGCTGCCATGAGCAAGGCACTTAACCTCCAGCTGCTCCAAGAAATTCACTCAGTAGTTGGTAATTGAAGCTTCTCTGGATAAAAACTTCAGCTAATTGAGAAAATCTTGTACGTCTACACCCGAACAATTAATTAAATGTATAATCTGGAATTAGCAAAAGACGTATCATACAAAAAGGGCAACTGCACCCTCACAACCTGGACCATTCCCTCATAGAGGTGGACAAATGCCTACAAATGAAAATATCTAATATTCATACTACCTTCCAGAAAATACTGCAGACTTTACTGCATTCTACTTCCTTCAAAATCAACTATATACTACATAATAACATGCACTGCATTCTGGATAATAATGCATACTATGTACTACATAGAGATGCATACTACATTCTGCACAAATTGAAAAATGCATCCTTAAAGTTCATACTACATACTACATAATAATGCATACTACACTCAGCAAAATTATGCATACTGAATACTTAAAATGCAAACCACATATGACACAACTACATTCTCCTTAACATACCATACAATGTAGTATAATATAGATGTATATTACATACTTAAAATGAATATTATATACCTAAAATGCATACTACATTCTGTATAATAATGCATACTACATTCAAACAATGTATTTTACATATAGAGATTTCACAGTACTTTCTACATGTACAGCACTGTGCAAAAATCAGGTGTGCTGGAGCGATTGCTGGGGTCATCAAGGAGCCATCTGGAAGCAAATGTGCTCTTTTCACCAGCTCACAACATTTCAAAACAAGAAATTCTTGATTTTTTTAGTGCATTAATGTTTGTTTGAATTTATTCTAAAGTTTATGTTTTTTACAAGAATAAACACATTTTTTGCCCAGAAAATTGGTGTCAGACTTTTGCACAGTACTGTGGATGCACACTACACCCTTAAAAGGCATATTACATACTAAATAACAACATTATATACCTAAAAAAACGAACCACTACATACTACATACACATACAGATGCATATTATCTTCTGCTTATTACAACTCCAATTCCAAAAAAGTCGGGACGCTGTGTAAAATGTAAACAAATGTAAATAGAAACAGAATGCAATGATTTGCAAATCTCATAGACCCATATTTTATTCACAATAGAACATAGAACACATATCAGATGTTGAAAATGAGACATTTTACCATTTCATGAAAAACATTAACTCATTTAGAACTTGATGGCAGCAACGCGTCTCAAAAAAGTTGTATAGCATTGTGCAGCATTCCCTCTTTCTTTAACAACAGTCTGTAAATGTCTGGGAAGTGAGGAGACCAATTGCTGGAGTTTCGAGAGAGGAACATTGTTCCATTCTTGTCTGATCAACAGTTCTGGGTCTTATTTGCTGGATTTTTCACTGCATGATGTGCTAAATGTTTTACATTGGTGACAGGTCTGGACTGCAGGCAGGCCAGTTCAGCACCCAGACTCTTCTTCTATGAAGCCATGCTGTTGTGGTAGATGCAGTATGTGGTTTAGCATTGCCTTGCTGAAATATGAAAGGCCTTCCCTGAAAAAGACGTTGTCTGAATGGCAGCATATGTTGCCAAAACCTGTATATTTCATTTAGCAATAATGATGCCTTCACAGATGTGCACGACACCCATGCCATGTGCACTAATGCAACCCCATACCATCATGGATGCTAGCTTTTGAACTGTGTGCTAATAACAATCTGGGAGATGTTTAGCCTGGAGGCTGCAGAATCCATTATTACCAAAAAGAATTTCAAATTTTGATTCATCTGACCACAGGACACTTTTCCACTTCGCCTCAGTTCATCTTAAATGAGCTTTGGCCCAGAGAAGTTGGTGGCGTTTCTGGATCATGCTGACATACAGCTTCTTCTTTGAATGATACAGCTTTAATTTGTGAACGGCGAACTGTATTCACAGACAATGATTTCTGAAAGTGTTTCTGAACCCATGCAGTGATTTCCAGTACAGAATCATGCCTGTTGTTAATGCAGTGCCGCCTGAGGGCCCAAAGACCACCAGCATCCAATATTGACCATCAGCCTTGTCCCTTGTGTACAGGGATTTCTCCAGATTCTCAGAATCTTTGGTTGATATTATGTACTGTAGATGGTGGGATATCCAGTCTTCACAAGTTTACATTGAGGAACATTTTTCTGAAATTGTTTCACAATTTTTAGACTCAGTTTTTTGCAGATTGGCGAACCTCTGCCCATCTTTGCCTCTGAGAGACCCTACCTCTATAAAACATTTTTTATTAGTACCACTTACTTTTCCAGTCTTTTGTTGCCCCTGTCCCAACTTTTTTGAGATGTGTTGCTGCCAACAAGTTCTAAATGAGTTAGTATTTTTCATGAAACGGTAAAATGTCTCATTTTCAACATCTGATATGTGTTCTATGTTCTATTGTGAATAAAATATGAGTCTATGAGATTTGCAAATCATTGCATTCTGTTTTTATTTACATTCATTTACATTTTACACAGCGTCCCGACTTTTTTGGAATTGGGGTTGTAATAAGCAGAATATAATATGCATCTGTATGTGTATGTAGTATGTAGTGGTTTGTTTTTTTAGGTATATAATATTGTTATTTAGTATGTAGCATGCCTTTTAAGCATGTAGTATGCATCCACAGTACTGTGCAAAAGTCTGACACCAATTTTCTGGGCAAAAAATGTATTTATGCGTGTAAAAAATATAAACTTTAGAATAAATTCAAATTGGGGTTGTACATTCTACACACTAAATTAATGGTATTGCACAGAATTATCAGAAGATGTTTCATTAATAGAGCCCCTCCAACTGGACTTTTCCCCACAGAGGAGAGAATCAAAGAAGGAACACCTTTTTCTTTTTATGGTCATGTAACAAGGTCCATCTCAACACAAGTACAAAAAAGGCATTTTGTTGTGCAGCACTGAACCAAGTGCCCTTCGTTTCTCAGAGATGCTGTTTGTGAGTAATTCGAGTGCATGTGGAGAGACTTGCAAATGTGTTCTTTCTTTGAGAGGATCATGAGGTGGTTACTCAAACAGAGGGAGGAGAAGGGTCGTTTACCTTCTGTGTGTGTTTACATGTAGGAGTGTGCTCTCATCAAAAGAACGGCTCTCAAGACGAGTGGCTTCATCAATCAGTGGCCTGAAGCAAGCGCTGTACGATTACAGTTATTTGAGTCCTGAGCTCACACACCTCCTTTGAGCCTCTGCATGTGAGGTTAATATGTAAAGACGTATGACGTGGTCTGAAAATCTCCCGACCTTACGCCTCTGACTTTAACATTACTGTTTCAGGCTTTACAGGGCGACTCAGCACAGCACACACTAAATTTTACCATGTTTTTCACCTGACTCAGTAATGCGTCATCTTTTTATTTTTAACAAAAAAATCTGACAAAGTGCAGCTTTAATGTGCATTTTAAAAAATATGAAACTTTAGGCCTGCCTTCCGTCCAGTGACAGCTGGGATAGGCTCCAGCACCCCACCGCGACCCAGTAGGATAAGCGGTTTAGATGATGTATGTATGTATGTATGAAACTTTAGGGCTGCATTTCAGGAAGGCATAGCATTAAGAAGATTCTTAAATGGTAGAGCGAGCATCACACTGAACACTCTCTTTACCAGTTAAGATGACCTTAACACTGAGTGCGTTTACATGCACTCAATAATCCGGTCATAATCAGATTTCTGCAGTTATCTGCTTATTCAAATGGTCATGTAAACAAGATACAACGATTCATTTACGTCCTGGAAAGACACGTTCTTTATGAAGTTTTGACTGAATTCTCTTTAAAAACTCTTTCACAAATTGCATGCAACTACACATTTCCACCAGAGAGGTCTCCAAATCCCCAAATCTTACACAGTGTAGCTTTCAATAGTTACTCAACAGTTATATTGACCGTCAGCAGGGGTGCACAACTCCAGTCCTGGAGGGCCGGTGCCCAGCACAGGTTAAAAGTTTTCCTACTCAACAACACACACACTAAACCTGGCAATTAACAGATGAGTTGAATCAGGTATGTTTGAGCAGGAAAATCACCAGCTTTTCAAACTGCCCCAAACTCACTGTCATCAGAAAGCTCAACATGCTTGGAGCAGAACATTAACTGCCAATTCTGTTATGTCAGCTGACAGACAGCTAATGATGAGTGATGTGGGGGCTTCTTCCCCATCCTGAGAGACTGAGGGCAATTATGAATGGCTGTGGCATAACAGGGGACTGAACTCACAACCTCCTGATGAGAAGGGGAGATGGTTCTGCCCCTTATTTCCTTTACTGAATATTATTACATTTATTCTAATATTCCAAAATTGCAGGAGGAAACTGTGGGCATGTTCGGATCCATTTTTGCAACCTTACCTCTTACATTTATACACAGACATACACAAACCGTGCCCAACGATGAGGCAAATACAGAAATGCTCACATTTAAACAAAAACACAGGCCAACCAGTGATGCTATAGAAAACCACTTCCACACAGCTGCAATGAATAGAGAAGCGCCTGCAGTGTAAAACTCTCCTTGTACAGCTCATTTGAGCCCACTCTTCCGAAGATAACTCTGGAGGAGTTCATTTAACTGTGGTAATTTTACAGTATTCATTCCCAGCTGAATGGTGTAATGAAATCACTGGCGTTTGCTGTTGCTGGAAATGCCTTGTCATAGAAAGTGAATTACTGCCTGAGAGCAGTGTTTTAACAGGGGTAGTTTTTCATCTCTTCTCCAGTAATCTAGAGGAATGTTCATTGCCACAGGGAGTGTACACTGAAACTGAATCACAGTTAGCACAACAACATTACACAGCTTTTTTTCATCAGGGCTTAAAGTCAAACAAAGCTAACAGCAAAGCAACACTGACAGTTTGGAGGCTCCTTGCTTAGCTGGTACAGTTTGCTGCACAAGAACTCTATATGTTTGGTATCAAGTTATCATGTTGTTCCCTCAAAACCCTTTCGCTGGACGGATAGAGAAAGCAAGAGCTTTTTCAATTTGTTGTTGGTTTTCAGCTGAGTGTGCCCTGAATTTATCTCTTAATAACTCTCAATCATATCACAATAATGTAATCAGACTGAACCAGGGCGAAATTTCATGCTGCACTAGACTGCATCCTAAAGAATCATAACTGAATCAAAGTGTTATAAAAATAACTCTTGCTCACAGATGAGCCTCATTATGACCCCTCACAGAAGAAGTGAATAATGTTGATTATCTTATATAGATGTATTATCACTACTGTAAAAAGTCTAGGCGTCATCTTTGTTCCCAGTCTCTCTTTTGATACACATGTTTGCAACATTGTTAGAACCGCATTCTTTCACCTGCGTAACATCGCTAAACTACGTGATATCCCAGCCCTAAACGATGCGGAAAAACTTGTGCATGCATTTAGAACCTCCAGGCTGGACTACTGTAACACAATTTTAGCTGGATGCTCCAACACTTTACTAAATAAGCTCCAACTGGTCCAGAATGCAGCTGCTAGAGTCCTTACAAGGACCAAAAGTTTGACCATATATCCCCAATCCTGTCGTCATTACACTGGCTACCTGTTAAATTTCTTGTGGAGTATAAGATCCTTCTCTTAACGTATAAATCATTAAATGGCCCCGCAGTACCTTAGTGAATTAATTCAGTCATATGAACCCACACGTACGCTCTGCTCACAAAATAACGGCCTGCTGACAGTTCCTAGAATTAGACAAACCACAGCTGGTGGTCGAGCATTTTCCTACGTAGCCCCGAAATTGTGGAATCATCTCCCGACCTCTGTCCGGGACTCAGACACACTCTCTACATTTAAAACTGGACTCAAAACTTCTCTGTTTGCACAAGCAATATAAGTTGCTGCACTATTAACTCACTAATATCTCTCCATAAACGGACCTGTCCTGTTAAACAATTTCTCTCTCTCTCTCTCTCTCTCTCTCTCTCACTCTCCCTCCCTTTATCTGAGCCCCTGAGCGACGTTTGCCTGAGTCGCCATGTGAGCAAAAGATCAGATCTGCTAGATCTCTGCCACCAGAGCTCCATCTCTGTTGGCTGATCTGCACCTCACCTGCATAAACTGACCCTCCTGCTGCTGCTGCATAAACTCAAACTATCTAATTAATCATTGCTCCACCTGTTTTTAATGTTTTGTATTCTAATATTTTATATTAATGCTGTTTGCTATCCAGAGGAGGATGGGTTCCCCTTTTGAGTCTTGGTTCCTCTCAAGGTTTCTTCCTCTTGCTCTTAGGGAGTTTTTCCTTGCCACTGTCACCACTGGTGACGCTCATGGGGGCTTGGACCCAGATTTTTCTGTAAAGCTGCTTTGTGACAACACCCGTTGTACAAAGCGCTAAATAAATAAACTTTGACTTGACTTGACTTGATTTATTAGACTGTCACGCCTCCCGCCAGCTCAGCAGAGACTAACACCCCCCATCCGTCCAGAACTCCAACTCCCAGAATCCTCTTTACGATTCTAGCCTGACCCCTTTTTGACTCTGTTTCCCAGATGTTCTGCTGGGAAACCCTGGGTCTGGGCATTTACATGGACGTCTGACAGGTACCACCTGCCTAATCATCATTGTGAACCAAGTACACCCCTTCATGGCAATGTATTCTCCAACGGCAGTGGGTTCTTTCAGCCGGATAATGCGTCCTGCCTCGCTGAACACACTGTTTAGGAATGGTCTGAGGAACACAACGAAGAGCTCAAGGGCTTCAAATTCCCCAGATCTCAATCCAAGCCAGCATCTGTGGGATGTGCTGGAACAACTAGTCCAATTTCCACCTCAGCTCCACCTCGCAATTCACAGGACTTAGGATCTACTGCTTATGTCTTGGTGGGAGATAATACAGGGCACCTTTAGAGCTTTTGTAGTCCAAATCTCGGGAGGTCAGAGCTGTTTCGGCATTACGCAGAGGACCAACAGCATATTAGGCAGGTGGTCATAAAGTCATAATGTTTGGCTCGTTGGTGTGTGTGTGTGTGTGTGTGTGTGTGTGTGTGTGTGTGTGTGTGTGCACATTCTCTCTTCATACTGCTTTTCCAAGACTTTCCAAAAGGTCTCTTGAGCTCAATAATTACAGCCTCTCGCTCTTTCACTCTTTCATAAGAACCTCTTCACATTTAGAGAGTGAGAGCGAGAGATAGAGAGAGAGTGAGAGAGAGAGGAGGGATAGGATATGACATACTCAAGATAAAACTGGCATGCTGACATTTAAGAAATAACTCGTTTATGAGACAGATGGACAGAGAGAGAGAGAGAGAGAGAGAGAGAGACAGCAAGAGAGAGAGCGGTCGCATGTCAAAAATATCGACTTCTGAACAACAGTGAGAGACGGAGAGAGAGACTAGGGTTGTGGCCTTGAAATGTCAGGAGAAAGCGAGAGCTGAAAGAAGAGACGGACGAAGGAGAGAAAGCGCAACAGAAGAGGAAGAAGCATGTGCATGACAGAAAGAGGGTGACGGAGAGAGAGAGGGGGACTACAAGAGTGAGAAAACAGCATGAGAAAGAGAGAGGAATCAAGAGAAGCAGAAAATGATAAATATTAAATAACAATACATAAATAATAATAAATAATAATTAGAATAAATAAATAAATAATAAATAATATTTCTCTATCTACAGTATTAAATATCTACCCTTCATTTATGTAATTTCCAGTCAAAACATTAAGGACCAGTTGCTCATTTTTCAAGGGATATTGCTTCAGAGTTGCTTCAGTTCAGTAAAAATCTGTCCATCCTTCCACTGTGAGAAGACAACTAAACACTATGAGTCTGAAAGGATGTGAAGCTGGACACAGACAAAAAAAGAAGAAATCAAACAAAGAAGCTGCTGGTGTGTCTCAGAACAATGGACTGACCACGCCAGAGTCCAGACCTCAACATCACTGAATGTGTTTGGGATTATTTCGATCATGAGAAGCAGAAAATGTTAAACCAACTTCTAAGACTGAACTTTGGAGGTGTGAAAAACATCCCTGCAGATTTCTCTGAAACACTGAAAGTGAGTCTCCTGAAAAGAATGGAAGCTGGAATGGAATAAAGGTAAAGAGTGGACACAGGAGATACTAAAAAAATGATATTATATGGAGTTGAAGCTTCTGTGTAATTCTTGTTGCATATATATTTTCTCTCGTTTTTGCTGAAAAATGAAAATCTTGACTGGAAATTAAATAAATGAAGGGTGGTTTCTGACTTTTGCTCATTATTGTGTAAACAGAGAGAGAGAGAGAACAGATTTAAAAGGGATGCCAACCTTGCTGAAGCGTGGAGAGCAGGAGGAGAACTGTCTGATCTCCACAGGCTCGTCATCGTTCGTGTCGTCCTCATCGTACGAGTTTATGTGCCGATAACGCTCGGAACGTGCTGAGAGTGGGAGGGAGAGAGGTGGCAGTGTTGAGACAGGGATATAACACTCATGCACAACCTTTGTCTGCTGTTTTTTTAAAGTTTAAATAAATATTTAAATACCCCAAAACAGTTCAGATAACAAGCTTGTTCAACCAAAGAAAGGAGAAGCATCAAACACTTTAGTTTTCACACTGAATGCATATAAGAGCACATTGTCTTAGTAACATCAAAACCATGTAGTGTTTTTTAGTTCCATGGTGTGCCTGTGTGGACCAGGGGTGCACAACTCCGGTCCTGGAGGGACGGTGTCCAGCACACTTTGGATGTTTCCCTACTCAAACACACCCACTTAACCTGGCAGTTAACAGATAAGTATAAGTAGGTGTGTTGGAGCAGGTAAATCACCAAACTGTGCTGGACACTGGACACGTTCCAGGACTGGTGTAGATTTAGCGATTAGATGCCGTTTCCCTCCTAACAGCTGGGAGGCGCTGCGTGAACAGGACGAGACTCACTGTCAAAGTAGCTGGTGTCCTCCTCTGACTCCAGGTGAGGAATAAACTCCGCCTTCTGCCTCAGTAAACTGTTCCAGTCCAGATCAGCGAAAAACGAGTGCTGCTTCACTTCATAGGCGCCGCCTGTTTATGAAGAAGAACAAACAACAAACCGAAAAAATAATAATTACACAGAGTCCAGTATGTACAGGTAATCGTTCATCCATCCATCCATCCGTCCTTCCATTTATCATCACATACAGCCACCCAGCCATCCATCACATCAGTTCTTCCATACTTTCATTTGTCATTCCATCCACCCATCATCCATCCATCCATCCAGTCTTACATCCTTTCAAATATCAACTTCTATCCTTTCATTGTCATTCGTACCATTTACCATTACATCCATAGATCCATCCATATGGTCTTCCCTCCTTTCAGTTGTTTATAATCCACACATCTGTCTGTCTATCTGTTTATCCATCTATTCTTCTATTCTTTCATTTGTCATTCCGTCTATTAATTTATCATATCCATCCATCAATCAGTCCTGTATACTTTCATTTGTCACTACATTTGTTCACCCATTTATCATCACATTTATCCATCCATCCATCCATAAATCCATCCATCCACCTATCTATCCATCCATTCTTCCATACTTTCATTTGTCCTACTTACTACCACACCCATCCATCCATCCATCCATCCATCCACCCAATCCTCTGTAACTTCATTTGTCATTCCATTTATCATCACATCAATCCATTCTTCTATACTTTCATTTGTCATTATATTTATCATCACTTCCATTCGTCCATCCATCTATTAATTCCTCCATACTTTCATTTGTTATTTCATTTGTGCTTCTACTTATTACCACATCCATCCATCCATCCATCCATCCATCCACTGCACAAACGTACCTGTCCCTAATCTCACCAGTGGGTTGGTCTGCAACAAGGTGGAAATGAGGTTCTGGGCGTCGCTAGGCAACGCTTCATCACCCTCTGGCCAGGCAATATCATCTACACACACACACACACACACACACACATACACACATACACACACACACACACCTGAGTGAGAAAGTTAGCACATACCCTGACTGGCGCAATCCCACACAGTCGCACCTCCACACTCATCAGTCGTTTAAAGATGGAGGAAAACTCTTGCTTTAGAGGAAATGATCCACACTGTTATTTTCTGTGAGATTCCTGAGTTGTTGTCACTGTTAGCAAAACTGCAGCTAAAGTTAGCACTGTTGTTGCTAGGTAGCATCAGTCTATTGCTAACGCTCATTAGCATTCAGGTCAAACCTCAGACATGTCTGGACAGAGGCTGTGATTCTGCTTAAACTGTGTGGAACAAAAGAGGATTTAAAGATGCCTCCACAAAACCAATGAGCTGCACTAATTCTGCAGCGTTAAAGTCAGCAAGACAACATTTTCTACATACAGTACGCATCACTTAGTTAACATCATATTTTACATATATAAGGTGATCTAAAACACATGTTAGTGTTCAGCCTCATCCGTCTGATTCCACACTCACCTGAGATCACCTGGCCAAACAGATCCTCAGGTGTGTCCCCAAAGAAAGGCACACAGCCCACGAGAAACTCGTAGAGGATGATGCCCATGGCCCACCAGTCCACAGGCTTACCGTAACCCTGCCGCAGGATCACCTCCGGGGCGATGTACTCAGGGGTGCCACATACCTGAGAGAGAGAACATCTGTTTTTATCTTCATGTATGCAGGTTATTTCTACATTGTCTGCTCAAAGATCCTATATCTCATTCTGTAAAGCGCCTGTAGGGGTCCAGTATATAGTATTTTTTCAGAGACTGCCATCCTTAATTTAAATCAAGTTACCAAAGTATTGAAATCTTATCACTTATTAAAACATATCACATCTTTAAAGGGCACATAATTTTTTATATATATTATTTGAGGGTTTCAGTTGCAACACAGGCTGTTTTTGCAGCTTTTTTCCATATACGGACTGTATGGAATCAGGTGTCAAAGGTACATTTTGATATTTTAACCATGTTTACATACCACAATAAACACCTATTTAAAAAAAGGCAAGGAAATTCAGCTTTTCGGAATATATACTCTATATGTTACATACTACATTTTACTTCTAGTTGTACTTTTTTACTCACTTGCTCTAAATATCATGTTTAGATGGTTTTATGCACCATAATCAAGTCATAATTCATGGTAACACGACCATATTCCAACCTCTTTTAATCCTTTAATCTTTCTGTTACTGTGCCTTTAAGACTGATATATGTAAATGATCTCTCTTCTGACTGGCTGTTTAAAAAAGCAGTCTGAGCTGAATAACTCCTTATAAATTCAGGGTGAGTGGGCAGAGCCAAACTGCTGTAGGCTGACTGGGTGTATATATCTAAAAAGTTTATTTTTTGTTTCCATATATAAACTGATGATACATCTTCATATACTAAATACTTTATATACTATACAAATTACTTTTTAAAAAAGCAACGAAAATTCAGTTTTCATTATCTGAGCCCTATAATACTGACTGCATTATAAAAAGATGGGGTGATACCTGACTCACACATAACATGTCAAGGTGTAAAAAGGCTCTGTGTAGCAGATTGTGAAGCTAATGCTTGCAGAAAGTGAAGAATGGTGTATTGTGAATCAAATCCAACTGCAAAATAGGCTATAAAATACCTTAAGCTTATGATGCAATACTGTACTTTTTACCTAAGCACCATAACACCTGTTAAAGAGCTGCTTCGTACCTGTTTGTCCAGGAACTCACGAGCGTCCTTCTCAATGTGGCCCTCGTACAGGTTTGTGGTGAGACTCATCAAACCCATCTTAGAGAGGCCGAAATCAGTCAGCTTAATGTGGCCCATTGACGTGATCAGCAGGCTGAGAACATAAATAAAACAAAGCTCTGTAGTGCATCAGCTGAGACGTGTCCGAATTTCACTTCTTTAGTTTTGTGCTGGAGCTACTAGGCTAACGTAGCTAACATGTAATGGAGGTCGCCTAAATCATCACACGCTTTTCGCAAATTGTGACAAGTTGTTAAGTAATCTACAATAGACTTGCTTATGTGGTTTTTGACACTGTGTGACACTCTGCTATAAAAATGTATTAGACATTCAGCTTCCACAATGCTAATTAAAGGGATACTAGCTTTCACTACTTGTTAAGATACATTCGCTCCAGTGCAAAACTAAAGATGTAACATCTAATATGTCTTGGCTGATTGGCTGCATTTGGGGTAAAGAGAAAAACTAAATTTAAAGCCCTTTAATTAACTGCACTAGACCTCCTTCCCAGTAGAGGGAGCTCTGTCGTCACTCACTTGTCTGGTTTGAGGTCCCGGTGTACGATTCCATAGTTATGGAGATACTCCAGAGCCAGTACAGTCTCGGCGAAGTACATACGAGCCATTTCCACAGGCAACGCCCCGATGTTCTTCAGCAGGGTGGCACAATCTCCCCCTAGTGGACAAAGCAAGATTTGGGCAATACTGATGCCTTTACCTGAAAACAGCAATAAAGACGCCACTTCTCTGTTCTCTTTTTAAAATGAACGTATTATGTTTTTTTAATTTAATTTTATTTTATTTTTGCTTTAAAGTGAAAGAGAATTAGAATCTTATTTATGCTAAATCTATCAGCCTCAACGATTTTGCATCATTGTCATGTTTTCATCCATCAGTGTTTTCTTACTACAACACCCAGCATGCTTTACACATCATACAACCTTTGGAAATCTCTACCAATTTCTAACAAATTTCTTTCAAATCGTGACTGCTAGCCTAGGCACTGATCCGTAAGGCAGGGGTCCCCAGCCTTTTCCACTTCAAGGCCCACCTATTTATCACTGGAAAGCATGAAGGCCCACGGGAAAACAAATCTCACAACAATGTTTGGGTGTGTGAGCTTGGAGTGTCCCTTTAAGTAGGGGGGCTGTTGGCTGATGCTAGTGCTGTGTTGGTCTGAACGTTGACCAGCAGCAGTGAGATCAGCTGTGATAATCTGTCTGACACGTGCAGCACAGCCACTTTTACATAAGCACCAATGTGTGACTGTACACACACTGAGGAGTCGTCATAACAGCCTACTGACACACACACACACACTCAGAGAGAGAGAGAGAGAGACAGAAAGAGACTGGAGAGAGAGAGAGAGAAAGCCAGGCAGAGAGACAGACAGAAGGACAGATGGACAGAGAGAGAGTTTATATATGGGGCATTGCTAGACTGAGTTTGTCTCCTTCAGGCTCGACTCTGAGAGCGGCAGCGTCAGCATTTCTGCACAGAACTGAAACTGAATACACCCAGCGTGACATCATTACCGAATCTGCTTCACCTCCAACAGAGCAGCTACCAGAAACATCTGCGTGTGTCTAATACACATATTTTCACTGTCAGAATAAAATCTAGCATTTCCATTTTCATCATTGTTTCATTTTTTTGAAAACGCCAGCTGCTGTTTACGCTGTGTTGTCATTTCAACAAAGAATGGTCCAATAGAAACGATCCAAAATGACTTGGAATAAAATCTTGTTGCATAAACTTCACATTAAAAGTTAAGAATGTCTGAGTTGTACAATGTATTGATGTCGGTGAATTTGCTCAATCTGAACTGATTGCATGGTGAGAAGACCTAAAAGTGGATATGTCAGTAGAGGAGTGGGAGGAGGGATGTATTAAGGCCCAGAAACACACAGTGAATACTCAGAATGAAATTGCTTCAGCGTAATTGGCTAATGTGAACTTATATTAGCCCAGACAAGCTGAATAAATTCAGTAATACTATTTCAGATACCTCTGTACAAAATGTGGAAAGGCCAGGGGACACTGTGGCATCAATGGGATCAGAGAAGATTAGAGAGTTCTTGTAATGAATTAAATATGATTGAAAACATGTTATATAAATCTTAACTGCAAGTCTACCATTGGAAAAAGATCACATATGTTATTAAGGGAAAGTATACAGTCAAAAGTATTTTTTTATTGACAATACTGACCTAACTATATATATATGTGTGTGTGTGTGTGTGTGTGTGTGTGTGTGTGTGTGTGTGTGTGTGTGAGTGTGTGTGTGTATATGTGTGTGTATATGGGACTTTGGGTCCTGATATAATATAAAAATACATCTCTGCGCACGTGTATGATTCTTACCCTCCACATACTCCATGACCATGCAGAGGTGTCTGCGTGTCTCGAATGAGCAGAACATGCTGACCACGAATGGATTCTCAGCGAAGGTCAGGATATCTCTCTCCACAAACGCCTGCTGGACCTGATTCCTCAGAATCAGGTTCTGCTTGTTGATCTTCTTCATTGCAAAACGCTGCCGCGTCTCTCTGTGCCGGACCAGATACACCGCCCTGCAGACAGACAGACAGAAAGAGAGCGACAAAGAGAGAGAGAGAGAGAGGGAGAGAGAGAGTCAAATGGAGGACTTTACCCTCCTCATCCTCCCATGTGTATACATGTTGAATTATCTCTGACTCGTAGCTCATTGAAGCAAGCAGAGAAATTCTGTTCATACTACATTTGTGTTTGTAGGTGGAAGAGGACGTATTTCATCAGGATCCGAATTTGTCACAAATCAGCCACAAACTCTCCCAGCAGCCGTGACTGTTTCGTTGTTAAACTGGAGTTTGGAGTTTGGAGACCAAACTTACCAAATGTCTTTATGGAGTGTCCACATACTTTTGGCCATACAGTGTTTGTTTACTGTGACTGTATGGCTGAACGTCAGCTTATCCGACTGGGCAAGTGAATTGAAATTTAGTGCTGTTTTTCTGACCTTTATTCGCCTCGATTCAACACTGGGCAGTAGTTAAAGTTGACCCTTGCGATTTATATTCTGTACTAACAGGTTTGAGTCTGAAATACTGCAGCTAAAAGGAAAGGAATATTGAAATGTTTCAGTCAGCATCAGCAGAAGCAGCAGTAATGTGTGTGTATAGTGTGTTTACCCATATGCTCCATTGCTAATGAGTTTGATTGTCTGAAAGTCTGATTCACAGGGTGGTTTCATGGCCTTCATTTTACCCTGAAAAACACAACAGCAGCAGAAAAAGCATAGAGCAAATTTTAGCATCACATCGCTCACTACAAGCTCTCCTCCACCAGCCCGTTAGATCACTTTCCTCTGTAATGATCCGGACAGACTGTTGAATTCGCAGGCAGTTGGACAGTCATTAATTAAAAAGGAAAAAAAGATGTGTCTGGGCTAAAAGATCTGAAGAGCTCTTATATAACACACTTTCAGGACAGCAGTGAGCACAGAGTTCTAGCAACACACACTGATGAACATGATATAAAGCCAGTAACTTGGAATCTAGATCAAATTAAATCTATTTCACACCCACCCACACCCACCCCCCCCCCACACACACACACACACACACCCACACATAGTATTCCATATGTTTTACATGTACAGAAGCATCTATATGTATCAATAATAATCTTTCTCTATCTACAGTGCTATATCTACCCTTCATTCACGCAATTTCCAGTCAAAACATGAAGTACCAGTTGTTCATTTTTCAAGTGATATTTCTGAGAAGATTAGATATAAAATAATCCACTTGCATAAGGTAGGAGAATGTCAGAGGAGGATAAGTGAAAAAACAGGAGTTTCCAAAACTGGAGTTGCTGAACAATGGACTGACCACCCCAGAGTCCAGACCTCAACATCACTGAATGTGTTTGGGATTATTTGGATGGTGAGAAGCAGAAAATGTTAAACTAACTTCTAAGACTGAACTTTGGAGGTGTGAAAAACATCCCTGCAGATTTCTCTGAAACACTGAAAGTGAGTCTCCTGGAAAGAATGGAAGCTGTAATAAAGGTAATAAAGAGTGGACACAATAAATACTTAAAAAAATTAGTTGTTGAGGCTCTTTAAATTTTCTGTTAAATATGTTTTTCTGATACTGAAAAAAGAGAAAAGCATACTTAATGGATGGGTGATACTTGACATACATACATATATATATATATATATATATATATATATATATATATGTGATACAGTTTGTATATATATATACAGTAAAATTAAAATTGTATATATATTCAGTAAAGTTAAAATTATGGTGATACGATTTTGTGAGACATTTTATTATTAGTAGTAGTATATATATATATGTATATATATATATACTAATAACAATAATAATAATAAAATGTCTCATATGTACTATATTGTCACAGTTGGGACAAAACCGTATCACTGTAATTTTAGCTATACTGTAGAAGGAAAACACTGTCTTAACTCTGAATGGGAGAACAAGACTGAACAAGACTTTTTCCAGGAGATTTGAAACCATTACTGTGAGTTCATTCATCATGAAATTTAAAGTCCCATATAAAAGTTTCCCATTCAGGATATGTTTATCTACAAACACACACACTTTTCTCACCTCAGCTGAGTCATCTGTCTCAGGTGTGTGTGGTCCCTCGCTGTCATAGCTGTCCAGATTCACCATTTCTATACGACAGGAAAAGAAATCACAGTCAGACACTGTTTACTCGACACAAACTGCCTCTGAATAAGTCTTGACTAACTCCGTTTGACAGCTTTTTAAGTGCATGTGGACATAAAACTACAGCACGTCAGTGAAATGAGTGCAATACGTGAAGCAAAAGCCGAACAAAGTGAACTTCACTGATATCTTTAACGTTCACGGTTTGATTTAACACACCACACAACTGCCTCAGTCACCAGGCAACACCCTTAGAGAAAGAGAGAGAGTGAGAGAGAGAGGTAGTGTTGTGAAGACTGGGCTAAATAAAGGCTGTGAATAGCACAACAAGAAACAACAGCAAACGAAATGATTAGAAAAAAAACACTGGAACTACTTCCAGGGCTTCAAACGAGTCAGTTTCTCAGTTAAGCTTAGTTCATGACTGCCTTTACTCATTTGAATGGCTCTAACTTTAGTTATGAATTACTGCCACTAAAGCCCTAGAAGCCTATCGCTACATACGTTGTCTATACTGTATTTATAGGTTTCTTAATTAATTATATAAGTAATTACATACTTTTTTTACACACACTTTGTTGATTTTCTAACTAAAAGTAAGTAAACAAAACACACCTTTGCACACTTTAATACACTATTACTGTTTACTGTTGAATTTTACATAACAAAACATCAAATATGGCCTGCGCAAAAGTTATGGCACATTTTATATTTTGTGTTTAATTATTTTCCCCAAATATGTTATATTCAGTAGGTAAACAGCAATTGTGCATTAAAATGAGCAGAAGTGAGTTCTCTGTGGAGAATGTGTTAAACTTTTGCATAGAATTGTACATAAAGTATTGACAGCTATTTCAGTGTCATCAACTGAAAAACATGGAAAAATGAAAAGGATTTTTTTTTTCCTCAAAACACGGAAACAGGGAGTGTATTCAAAACTATTTTATGTAATAACTTTCTAAGAGGGAGCTTTTAGAGGCATTAAACACCTCAGACATCCGGGACCGCAATACAGAAACTTCCTATCTTTTTCTCTTAAGATCTGACAGGTCAAGATAAGATTTTCACAAATTCTTCTTACAGAAGCAAATCTGATCTTAATTTGGGAATCTTGTATTACAGCATCTTATCACAAGAAAATCTTAACCTGCTCGATCGAGGTCGACAATCAACTGTCACGTCAGTTACCTAGCAACCGACCATATGCGCACAGCTGAAACGTAAACACATCATCAGGATAATTAAGTTAGCTAGCCAGACAGCTAACATTGGCTACCGTTACTGATGTAAAAAAGGTCAGACAGAACTAAAGAGCAATAAACTGGAAGTTAAGAATATTGTTTCAGTGCTTCCTGCTGTTCATCAGAGCATCGCCGCTCTGCAGTTTCAGTTTCAGTTTCCCAAATGCTTTAGCTGAGCGCGCTGATGTTATTCCTCCTAATAAACAGACACACGTTCAGCACTGTCTCCACATTATTCACCACCACCACTGTAATATTATATCTATATAACAAGTTTTCATCAACATTAACACCCAAAGGTAATAAGAGGGGACGGTGGAGATCGTGCCTGCAGTGTCTGGGATTTTTAAAATGCTGTAAGCAAGCTCATAAGTTAAAGCACCGCTTACAGTGTAAATAAATCTAACATCATTATACCAGTTACAGTGAACTATGCTGCCTTTCACTGCATAAACACTGCTTAAAACAGAAGGTAAGACCCTCTGGGGTTGGTCTCAAAGTTAAGACAGAATTTAGGAAATTTAGTCTAGTTAGGATGTTTCTGTAATATTGTTTTCATATCTGGAGTTAATGAGAAATTATGAACTTGAGAGCTGCTGTTCTGTAATAGCTTCTGTCCTAAACTCAGCCCTAACTGAAGTTGTCATGGTGAGTAAGCAGGTAAGATTTGAGACTTCAATTTCCGTTATATGGCTCCTGGTTTCTAGCAGCGCCACTATGAGCAATTCTGACTTGGTAAGTTTCTCTGGATCAGAGCATTTCACATCAAACCACTCTGAATGACTTAATTTACATCTTAATCATTTTGCAGATATTTTGAAAAATCAGTGGATTCTCTTTAAATCTCTCTGATTTTGGCAGGAATGGAAAAACACTGCTACTTCTAAAAGCTTCTGTATTCATTTATCAGTGCTTGCCAGTGTCTGCATGAATTACATGTCAACGTCTCTCATCTTTCTCCCTCTCTCTCTGTCTGTCTCTTGCTTGGTGTCCTCCTCTCTGTTATTTCTGTCTATTAGTCTGCACCCCCCCCCAACCCCCACGTTTACGTGTGTTCTCACCCTCTAGGGGGTCTCTGGTCAGGCCCAGCTGGCTGATAATATAGCGTGGAATGTCCGTCTTCATTAAGTGTCCCTCCTTGGCGTGGTCCTCCGCCGCCTCCAGCAGGTGATAAAACTCCTCTGGGTTAAACTCCTGAACAAAGAGGAACACCAAGACACAAAGACTGATGCTAGTGTTGTGGTACTCCAGTCCAGCCTCAGTCTCAACACCATAAATTTGTGGTCTTATCTCAGTCTCAGGGTGAGGTGGACTTGGAAATTGACCAAAAGACCATATTTTTGTATTAATTATTTTTTTATATTACTTTTTATATTATTATATGTTAATTATAATAAACACATAAAATATTTCCTATTATCAGTTGAACTAGGATACTGTTGGATGTCTCTCTGTGTGATATGTGAGTCTGTGTTGAGCTGCAAGTGAGCAATGAGGGGAGAAGGGGGGGTTGAGAACCCCCTGCTGTGAAAACAGTTCACACCTCTCTGCAAAGACAGCCGTGCCAAGAAAAAATGGACAGCACGCCTGCAGCTTTCCCGATATAAAAAACGTACAGCTTCCACAATAGAAAATAAAACCTTTTATAAATGCTCACTTGCTTAAGCACCTTTGAAGAAGAACATCCATCCAAAATATATGTAAAATAAATATAAATCCAAATATATGTCGAATTTGATTTTCTTGTAAATTTTTACTGCAAATTTCAGATGTTGAATATACTGTCTGGTAAAGAAAAACAGGTTATTCAAAAATTCAGGTCAAAAGCATCAATGCCAAGTCCCTCCCGCTGACCCACTGAGCTGCCCAGTGATTGGACAGGGTGGACTTTGATTAGCTCCTTCTAAGTACCCCATAAGTTTGCTCCTTCTAAGTACCCCATAAGTTTTCCCTAAATTTCTACTACCTGGATGTCCACAACCTGAATTTTTACTACCTGAATTTTCAAGGTCTACATATTTACTACAACAATAATGTAATCAATAATTGATAACACAATAAAAACATCAAATTAAGCGTTTTTTTTGTTTTTCAAGCATCTTATTTTCACTCAGACTTTTGTGGACGTTTAATATAACAAGCAATCTGCAATTATACAAAGATTTTTAATATTTCTCTGTGTAATTCTGCCATTTTAAACAGTAGAGGGTGTTAAAGTGAAGACTTCTCAGCGTATGTTCTTTGTGTGAACATGATGTTGTGATCACAGTCCGTTCCTGTTGCAGTGGGGGAATCACCAGGCAGCTGGGAGAGTGACAAGCCCACATCCCCTCAGAGACACAGATTAATAAACTCAGGATGGAGAATGAGCCAGCTCGGTGAAAAGACCACTGTTCTGTTTGAGAGATTCCCCAGCAGACCTCTCTTCAGGAGAAGGGTCAGGTTAACGGAAAGAATGGAGGCTTCACGCAGCACTCAAGTAGGTAATATTCTTGGCCTCTCTCTCTCTCTGGCTCCGTGACATTCTCGATCGCCCACCCGGAGGAAAACACAGAATACTGAATATATGTCACAGGTATCGGGACCTTTCGTATTTGATCACAGTCTCCATGTCCTCTCCTGTAGCTGTAGTAACCTATAGCAGAAACGTCTCTCATCCACTATATTCAACACCTGACCCTTTTTGACCTCATCAACTGGGTTGCCACAGCAACCACAGGATGTAAGCACGGTATGAGCGCCGAGTCTGGAGACGGGCAGCTGAGGCCACCAGTCAGAGCGCAGGATTGTGGTTCAGTCGTTTTTTATATGCTCTCAAAACAGATATGTTAAAAACTCTACACTGTGTCATTAACTAAATGTTTTTAAAGAGAGAACAGTATGATTCCAAAAATGTTGTGGGAAGATTTAATTTAATTAATTAAATGGGTTTAAGATTTAATTTTAATTAATTAAATGGTTGAGATGTGAACAAAGCTGTTCTATGTGGTTTGGTGTGAAATGCTCTGTTCTAGAGAAACCTGCCGAGTCAGAATTGTTCACAGTGGTGGTGATAGGAACCAGACGTCTGAAGAGTTTAATGCTTAAAGCTCCTGCACAGAAAGTTATTACACAAAATATTCATGAAAAATGTTCCACAATTTTACCATCATCAACACACAAAAACTTGTGTAGGTTCACTAGTGGATTTGGATAGTGAATCAAACGGCTATATTTCTGTTGTAAATATTGTGACCACTGCTTCCTATCACCACCACTGTAAAGAAACCAGAATCTGGAAGTTTCTCTACAACAGGGGTGCACAGCTCCGGTCCTGGAGGGCTGGTGTCCAGCTCAGTTTGCTAGTTCCCCTTTCTCAAACACACCCAATAAATCTGGCTATTAACAGATGAGTGTATTCAGGTGTGCTTGAGCAGGTAAGTCATCAAACTGTGCAGGACACTGGCCCTCTAAGACTGGTGTTGTGCACCACTGCTCTACCATAAACCATTTCATATCAAACCACTCTCAGTGGCTTAGTTCACATCTCAGTGACTGAATTACGCAACAATATTGATTATAATTTTTGAATGGACAGAAAGTGGGAAGTACAGTCATCTGAATACTCTTGGATAACTTTTGTGTTTCTTCTCCTTCTTTTATTTTCCCCTCTGCATCCTTAAGAGTAAAGTCGTTACTTTCTACCAGATGTTGGTAAATCTACTTGAATTCGCCTTTAAAGCCACTTGCATACGACATGAGATTCATATGTTTCTTATCAAAATGCTCATCGCTACTTTCCAAAACTTTCCAGCAACTTCAGCAGCTGTGAACTCTTTGCACACCATTTCACATGTGCCTTCGATGACGAGTGAATAAAGACTGAAGGGTTTCAAGCCCAAATCATGAACTTGTCCACCTCCATTTTATCCATCTCCTCCCCCAGCATGAGAGGCTGGATTGGACTGAATGCACTAGAGAAGGCAAATCATCAGATTCCTCTGCGCGGGGAAAGAGACCGAAGCTTAAACCCACATTAAAAAATGTTCTTCTGCAGGTTGCGTGCAATTACACATTACCACCAGATTAAATCTTACATAATGGAGCTTTAACAGTGTTTAAATACTATATCATGATCTTCTATTTCAAAAATGTGATACTGCAAATACTGCAACAATACAAAAACCTGATCATTTTGGTCACTGATATGATGAGAGTGTTTATCCAGAGCCACGTGTGCGTGTTTGTTTGGAGAGGACGTGTTCTCACCAAACACTCCAGCAGCCTGGCAGGACGAGAGATAATGATGAAGAGCTTCTTCACCAGCTCTGTCACAAAGGTCAGCTCTGAACTCTCAGAACGCTCGTGTGCCTGAGAGAGAGGAAGAGAGAGGAACAGAGAGACAGAAAGAGAAAAACAGATAGAGAAAGAGAAAGAGAGAGACAGGAACAGAGACAGAAAGAGAGATACAGACAGACAGAGAGAGAGAGAGAGAGAGAGAGAGAGAGAGAGAGAGAGAGAGAGAGAGGTTATTTTATTATTATTTGATGTTGTTATTATTTCCCCTCGACATTTTTTACACCTCGACTCCAAATTGCTATTCTTATTGTTCTTTTATATTTTTTCATTATGTTCTTCTTTTGATCCGTTTTTAATTTATTTTTATTTTTTAATCAGATGAAATTGAGGGTTTTCATACTTTTTAATGTTGTAAATGTGCCAATAAAGCTTTGAATTAAAGATTGAGGGTCAGACAGATGGAGATAGAGAGAGGGAGAGAGAGAAAGAAAAAGATGGGTAGTGGGGTAGATAGATAGATAGATAGATAGATAGATAGATAGATAGATAGAAACAGATAAGAGAAAGCAAGAGAGATAGAAACAGATAAAGAGAGAGACAGATAGAGACAGGGACAGACAGACAGACAGAGAAACAGACAGGTAGAGAAAGAGAGGGAGAGGAGGGGAAGAGAGAGAAACAGACAGATAGAGAGACAGATAGAGAGAGACAGACAGAGAGAGAGGGAGGAGAGTGGAGGGGAAAGAGAGAGAGAAAGAGAGAGACAAAGAAAGAGTCAGATAAGAGAAAGCAAGAGAGAGAGAGACAGATAGAGAGAGGGGGGAGTGGAGGGGAAAGAGAGAGAAAGAGAAAGAGAAAGAGAAAGAGAGATAGAAAAAGAAAGAGTCGGATAAGAGAAAGCAAGAGAGAGAGACAGATAGAGAGAGAGTGACAAATAGAGAAAGAGGGAGGGACAGAGAGAGATAGAGAGAGACAAATACAGAAAGAGAGAGAGTGAGAGTGACAAATATAAAAAGAGAGAGACTTAGAGAGTTAGAGACAAAGAGAGAGAGAAAGAGATAGAGAAAGAGAGACAGACAGAGAAAGAGGGAGAGAGAGATAGAGTGAGACAGATAGAGAAAGAGGGAGGGAGAGAGAGAGATAGAGAGAGACAAATACAGAAAGAGAGAGAGCAAGAGTGACAAATAGAAAAAGAGAGACTTAGAGAGTTAGAGACAAACAGAAAAAGAGAAAGAGAGAGAAAGACAGACAGAGAAAGAAGGAGAGAGAGAGACAAATACAGTAAGAGAGAGTGACAAATACAAAAAGAGAGAGATATAGAGTCAGAGACAGAGAGAGAGAGAGAGAGAGAGGATAAGAGGATGAGAGAGAGAGGATAAAGCTATGATACGGCGCTTGTCTTATAGGTCTTAAATTAGGCAGATTCTCTGAGTACTTTGTATCTACGACTCTTTGAACATGGTGCAAGTCACTCTGGAAAAGATCGTCAACTAAACGAACAAATGTAAAAATACATGTTACTAATAACACACTGGAGTCAGACCTTACAAACCGAACCCATTCGCTCACACTCACGTCATGCAGTAGTTTCTCCAGGTTCTCCTGCAGCTCGTAGAAGTAGACGGTGGTGATGAGGCCCTCGTGTGATTTGGTCAGGCAGTCTCGGGACAGCTCAATGATCTGATGGTGGATGAAGCTCAAGACCCCATCGGCCAGCGGCAGCACGTTCTCCGGAGAGTACAACTGGGCAAACTCCGCCAAACGCTCCTCCATCTGAGCCGTGGCCTACACACAACGTACAAACAAGCACATCACCTCTGTCAGAACAAAACCTGTATCTCTATGTTTGTCGACTTTCAGTTCTTCCCAGGATTTAAAAGCATCAACTGCTCTTTACTAAGCTGCGTTTAACATATTGGAAAAAAATAAAATGATATAATATAAATAACTATTGCACACTGTCAGAAACGAGTGTACTGTACAGATTTGTTCAAATAATGTAAGTGTATCCTCAAAGGTACGACAGTGGTCTTAAAGAGTACTGAGGGCACGCTACATTCACTTTATCAGGGGAGAGGGGTATATATTTACCTTTTCACAGCCTAACGTGCTAAAATAGAAAAACCCAAACTTTTGCATATAAAAATGGACAGAAGTATTTTGTATAGCTATAAATGGCAACAGCAGCCTGGATTTTGCCTGTTTGTCAGCGCATTTGTATTGATTTTTGCCGAACTGTCGCTTAAACAGCATCAAATGTATGTGCATATGTTCTTCTCTGACCTTTGGGAAGCGCTCCTTATACACATGGTTCATCATGACGATTTCATTGTCATAGCAGGAGGGTGAGCGACCAGGACTAGAGAGAGAGAGAGAGAGAGAGAGAGAGAGAGAGAGAGAGAGAGAGACAGACAAAGAGAGAAGAAAAGATGATTACTAAGTTCTGAAGCTGAAAGGCTGCATTCTGCTGGAGTTCAGACTGTTTGATGAGCACTGAATGATAATAGGGCAATCAGGATTGTGTGGGTCGGGGGTGGGGTCGTAGGTGGGGTTTCATACATTTTACCTCATCATCATGGCACTCCCTGCCAATAGACTGGAGAAGCTTCCAGAAAAACACTGCATATAGATACTTATATATATATATACATATGTATATATATATATACATATGTATATTCCTATTATGTAATCACATATACATAAGTATACTGAGAATGGTCCACCAACCAAAAAACAGCGTCCTGTGACCACAGATGAAGGACTAGTGGATGACTAACCCAAGCTATACAATCTCTGACTTTACATCTACAGGGTGGACCAACAAGGTAGGAGTGTCTAATAGAGTGGACAGTGAGTGGACACAGTATTTAAAAACTCCAGCAGCACTGCTGTGTATGACCAACACGTACCAGTACAACACACACTAACACACCACCACCATGTCAGTGTTACTGCAGTGCTGAAAATGATCCCCCACCCAAATAATACCTGCTCTGTGTTGGTCTAACAAAGTATGCAGGGAAACAGATGGACTATATTCTGTAATTGTAGAACTACAAAGTGAACCTGTAAGGTAAGTGGAGCTGATAAAATGGAAAATGAGTGTAAATAAAAGAAGGAGTACTTAATAAAGTGGTTGGTTGGTGTATGTAATGAATATGTATTATATGCACATACATATACATATACATATAGGACATATTATTACACATATATATGTACACATATATATGTACATATATATAGTACATATACATGTACACACACACATATTACCTGAGGCTGCGTGAGCGTGGCCGTATGTGTGGTGAGCGCCGGCCATCATCGTCGGTGATGCTCTCGGTGCTGCCAAAGTGTTTGGACAGGAAGTGCAACTCGTCCATGGTGGGCTGGAAGGGCAGCTGGTGCAGACGCTCCTGAGAGGAGCTTGATGACTGTGAGAATCCCAGCGTACCAGGAGAGAGAGAGAGAGAGAGAGAGAGAGAGAGAGAGAGAAGAGATCAGATCAGAATTCATCTGATTCAGCTGAGTCAGGGACCCAACCAATCCACAATATTTGTCCTGTTCCAGCGCACCTGAGCCAGGTAACCACAGAACAAAACCGTGGACTGAATGGACGTCCTTAAAGATTCTGTTTGAGAACAGTAGCGCAGATTTGGTAGAGAACACAAACACATTACTTCATTAACTGAATTAAAGCTGAGCAATCATTTAGCTAAAGTGACAGCACAGACCTTTTAACAGCAACACTGCTGTATGCCATAACTTTTTACTGTCACTGTACACTGACAAGTTTTACCATCGATGCTGATTATGCATAATAAGTTTAGATTAGAAGTCATAACACTCATTACATAAGGGTCACTTAATACACTTTGAAGTCACTAAAACTCTTATTTATCTTATTTATCCCTCCACAGATTCCATGTCAACAAACTACAGTTTTAGCAATACTAAATCTACTTTGTACATGACACAAGCAATTTGTCCAAAAAATGTTTACAAACAGATTATTTCACTCATAATTCACATCAGAATTCCAGCGGCACCACATTCATCTGTTCAAACAATAATATGCATGACTAAACACCATGGGACCATGCAGCCATCACACCATTCAGGAAGGAGACACGTTCTGTCTCCTAGAGAAATGCTCCAAAATTGCTTGGAATAAAATCTTACACTGTGAAAAATGAGAGGTCAGCTCAACTCAAAATGATGTAAAATGTAGTATGCAAAAATGTAGTATCTGATTACGCGACTTTTTTTGAGTTCACTCAACTTGAGGACACCCGAGTTCACACAACTCAAACTTCTTAGTTGAGTGAAAAATTCTCTACTGTTTCTAAGTCTTCATTTCAGGTAGATAAACAAAACCGTATCTGCATATTTTTACTCAGTTTCCCCACTAGCTGGTGCTCCTTCTACCATACACTTCTATCTGGCATATTCTCTTCTTCGGCTTCCGGATATGGACAGCTGTGGTATCACTGGGATTCAAACTCACAACCTCCTGATGTTGGGCTAAATTATTAGACAGCTGCACCACATGAAACAACGCCAGGCTTTAAACATAAAACAACAAATATTTTCTCCAGTGAATTAAACATTTGTAGACATAAAATCTGAGGTTCTTCATGTGTTCCTGAGTGGTGCAGTGGACTAAGCCATCACTCCAACTGGAGGTTGTGAGTTTGAGTCCCAGCGATGCCACAGCTGTCCATAAGTGTGATGGAAACAGTCATGGTGGGGAGTTGAGTATATAAAAAAACAAGTTCACTTTATTTACCTATCTGAGGTGCAGAGCTAAAAAATAAGAGAACTTTCGACTCAACTAAGAAGTTTGAGTTGTGTGAACTCAAGTTGAGTCAACTCAAGAAAAGCCATATAATCAGTTACTATATCATTCTGAGTTGAGCTGACCTCTCATTTTTAACAGTGCACATTAACAGTGAAAATGTTTTTGGCTTCTGTAAAGTTACTATTTTGAAGATACTTGTTTTCTTTGGACAGTGATGATATGCGGTGGAACATCTGTAGTACTGTTTAGGCTCTTACTCTCTGGTGCTGGAGAAAAGCAGAACACCTGAAAATGGCTGTCAGTGCTGGTTAAGACTGCAGGCCCAGTTTGCTCCTGTTTGCTATGATGCTAAACAGCTTTGACTTTCTTCAGCACACAGACCTCAGTCCAGATTCAATAATTCAATGTCTGAACATGTTCCCACAGGGGGGACAGCGTCCTCCACCAATAACACAGCACAGTGTCACTCTCTCTCTCTCTCTCTGTTCTAGCAGAGCCTCTGGCTAAAGCTAAAGCGCTAACAACTTAAACCTGTCATCTGTCTCAATCAGTGCCGTCGGTCTGCTCAGGCCAGATCAATAATCGCTTAACGTCACTGAGACGGAGAATCTGTATGTGGACGATGAGCTTTGTCTGTGCCTCCCCTTCTTTTTTCTCTCTAATATTCTCTCCATCCTGCCCCTCAGTGGCTGTCCTGTTATCCGTGCCCCACTCCTCTCCTCCCTTCATCCTTTCTTTCTGACATTCGCCTCACCGAGCCAGTCGTGCTGTAGCTAATCGTCCAGTTAATGGAGCGTGTAAGAGGAGGTTAGAGAGAGAGAGAGAGAGAGAGAGAGAGAGAGAGAAAGAGAAAGAGGGGAGAAAGGGACAGAGAATGAAAGAAGGAGAGAGAGATAAAAAGAGAATGAGAGAGAGAAGAGGGGACAGAGAATGAAAGAGAGGAGAGAGAGAGAAGGGTATAGAGGAAGACAGAAAGGAGGACAGAGAATGGGAAAGAGAGAGAGAGAGAGAGAGAGAGAGAGAGAGAGAGTACAGAATGGGAAGTGAGAAAGAGGAAGAGAGAAGGAGAAGGAAAGGGAGAGCAGAAAGAAGGAGAATGAGTAGAGAAAGAAAGTGAAAAGAAGATAGTATCAGAGGGAGAGAGAGGAGAAAGAGAGTCAGAGAGACAGAAAAGGGATAGACAGAGAAGGAGAGAGAGACAGAGACAGAGGAGAAAGAGAGTCAGAGAGACAGAAAAGCCATAGATAGAGAGAAGGAGAGAGAGAGAGAGAGAGAGAGAGAGAGAGAAAGAGAAAGAGGGGAGAAAGGGACAGAGAATGAAAGAAGGAGAGAGAGATAAAAAGAGAATGAGAGAGAGAAGAGGGGACAGAGAATGAAAGAGAGGAGAGAGAGAGAAGGGTATAGAGGAAGACAGAAAGGAGGACAGAGAATGGGAAAGAGAGAGAGAGAGAGAGAGAGAGAGTACAGAATGGGAAGTGAGAAAGAGGAAGAGAGAAGGAGAAGGAAAGGGAGAGCAGAAAGAAGGAGAATGAGTAGAGAAAGAAAGTGAAAAGAAGATAGTATCAGAGGGAGAGAGAGGAGAAAGAGAGTCAGAGAGACAGAAAAGCCATAGATAGAGAGAAGGAGAGAGAGAGAGAGTAGAGAAGGAGACAGACAAAAAGAGAGAAGGGGAGAGAGAGTAGAGAATGAAATAAAGGGAAGAGGACAGAGAGAAAGAGAAAGGGACAGAGAGGAAAGAGAAAGAGAAGGAGAAAGGGATGGAGAAGAGAGAGATAGAGCAGAGAAGGAGTAGAGAAAGAAAGAAACAGAGTGCAGAAGAAAAGAGAGAGGGGGGAGAGGAGAGAGAGTAGGAATGAGAGAAAGAAAGAAGGAGAGACAGAAACAGAGAGAGAGAGAGAGAAAGATGGGGAAAAGTGGAGCGTGGAAGCAAGGGAGTGAGAGGAGAGAGAGAGGGAGAAAGAGAGAGAGGAAGAGAGGGAAAAAGAGAGGATGAGTTATTTAGAGTAAGAAAAAGAAATGTGAGCGAAAGAAAAAAGAAAATGTGCAGCACAACAAGAAAAAAGAGGAGAACAGAGGAAAGTTATGGAGCCCCGTTGGTGACATCCTGTATAAATAAAAATAATGTGTGGCCACGACTTAGTAAGGCATGCGAACAAGATAATTAAGTTGTGGGCATGACTTATTAAAGCACGGGAATGAGATCCTAATGCGTGCCCACGGCTTATTAAGGCATGGGAAGAGATCCTAATGCATGCCCACAGCTTAGTAGAGCATGAACTTGTTCCCACACCTTACTAAGTCGTGGCCACGCATTAGGATCTTGTTCCCACACGTTAGAAAGCCGTGGTCACGCATTATTTTTATTCATATGGGATGTCACCAGCAGGGCTCTGTAGAAAGTGGGTGTGAAAGAGAGACAAAGGAGAAAAATGAAAGAAAGAGACAAAGGGGGAGAAAGAATAGAGAGGGAAAGTGGTGGAGAGAAAGACAGAGAGAGAAAGACAGAGAGAGAAAGACAGAGAGAGTGATACAGAGAGAGACATGTCTAATTTGATGAAGTAGCTCTTCATTAGTATGTTTAGATATTTTCTTCATTCAAATCTCTTTAACCAGTGAAGAGTATTAACTGTGAAATTCAAACAGACTGCTCACCCCCCCTCCTTTCTCTCTCTCTCTCCCTCTCTCTCTCTCTCTCTCTCTCTCTGTCTCTACCTTTGAAATAAAAAGGAGTTGTTTTTTAATTCACTGGTGAAAGTCGACCCCAGACTGCCCAATCCCTCCTCATTTCTCTCTCTGTCCCTCTCTGTCTCTCTCCCCCTCACTCTCTCTCTACCTTTGAAATAAAACGAGTTGTTTTTTAATTCACTGGCGAAAGTCGACCCTCCTTTAGAGACAGGGAGAGTGTGTGTTTGTGATTTTCAATTAAAAAGAAAAGATAAGATCAGCTTCCCAACGCGAGTTTACTAACAGCGTATCAGAAATGAAATATGCTAATATATGCTAATGTACCCTTCTGAGATATCCATATTCATGCACCGAACGCACAGCTGTAGTAATCTCATTATCCTCAGTGAGAACACTCGCTAAATATAAATTATGCTCCTCGAGCCGCAAAAGTTTTCTCTCAGAGTTTTCTGAGCTTTGATCTTAGTGAAAATATGATCAAATTAGACGAAGCTGTTTTTAAAATGAATATATAATAAAAATGGAGCCAACTCTCAGAGCATGCCCACAGTGTTTTAAAACAAAATGCAAATGAATTCAAAACTTTTCATGAGTTAGACAATTAGAAGAGTTCAGCTCCAAAATACTGTTTATACATTTTTCAACACTTTAGATATAAAAAGGTTTGAAAAGAACAACAGCTGACATTTAATACGCTTTGTTAAAAACACATTTTTGTTTCTGTAATAAAAGGGGTATTAATTATAATATAGAAAGGATAATCTTTGAATGTGTAAAGCCCGTTCTTAACAACATATATCATGAAACGTCATGAATAATTAAGGTTTTATATAGCCTATATGGCCAAAAGTATGTGGACAACTGACTATCACACCTTTATCAGCTTGATAGACACCCCATTCCAACACTATGGGCACTAATAAGGAGTTCTGTAACAGCTTCCACTCTTCTGGGAAGGTTTTCCACAAGATGTTGGAGTGCATCTGTGGGAATTTGTGCTTATTCGGTCAAAAGAGCATTTGTGAAGTGAGACACTGATGTTGGATGAGAAGGCCTGCGTGCAAGGGACGTCCCAATTCATCCCAAAGGTGTTCAGTGAGGTTGAGGTCAGGACTCTGTGCGGGCCGCTGGAGTTCCTCCACACCAAACTCATCAAACCAGGAAAAGTGTAAAATGTCGTCGTATGCTGTAGCATTAACATTACAGCCCCAGCCCATTATCCCTCCTCTACCAAACTTTATTCCTGGCAGTACACACCGATCAGGCATAACATTATGACCACCTCCTTGTTTCTACACTCACTGTCCATTTTATCAGCTCCACTTACTATATAGGAGCACTTTGTAGTTCTACAGTTACAGACTGTAGTTCATCTGTTTCTCTGCTTACTTTGTTAGACCCCTTTTACCCTGTTCTTCAGTGGTCAGGACCCCCACGGACCCTCACAGAGCAGGTACTATTTGGGTGGTGGATCATTCTCAGCACTGCAGTAACACTGACATGGTGGTGGTGTGTTAGTGTGTGTTGTGCTGGTCTGAGTGGATCAGACACAGCAGTGCTGCTGGAGTTTTTAAACACCTCAGTGTCGCTGCTGGACTGAGAATAGTCCACTAACCAAAAATATCCAGCCAACAGCGTCCTGTGGGCAGCGTCCTGTGACCACTGATGAAGGACTAGAGGATGATTAGCTCATACTGTACAGCAAGAGATGAGCTATTGTCTCTGGCTTTACATCTACAGGGTGGACCAACAACGCATGTGCGTCTAGTAGAGTGGACAGTGAGTGGACACAGTGTTCAAAAACTCCAGCAGCACTGATTCACTCAGACCAGCGCAACACACACTAACACACCACCATCACGTCAGTGTCACTGCAGTGCTGAGAATGATCCACCACCCAAATAGTACCTGCTCTGTGAGGGTCCATGGGGGTCCTGACCACTGAAGAACAGGGTAAAAGGGGGCTAACAAAGCATGCAGAGAAACAGATGGACTACAGTCTGTAATTGTAGAACTACAAAGTGCACCTATATAGTAAGTGGAGCTGATAAAATGGACAATGAGCGCAGAAACAAGGAGGTGGTCACAATGTTATGCCTGATCATTTCATGAAGTTCCCATGTTGCTTCCAGAGGCAGTTTAGATCTCTGTAGTGACGGATGCAAGAGAAGATCAATTGTATGCACTGTGCACGCCAGCACTCAGTGTCCCCACTCTGTGACTCTGCATGGTCCAGCACTTGAGCTGTTGTTGCTTCTAGACACTTCTAATTCACTATAATAACACTTACAGTTGGCTTGGGCAGATCAAGCAGGGCAGCAATTTTACAAACTGACTCGTAGCAAATGGGGCATGACAGCGCCTCTTTTAAGGTCACTGAGCTCTTCAGTACGACCCATTCTACTGTCAGTGTTTGTCTAAGAAGATTGCATGGCCGTCTGCTTGATTTTATACACCTGTAAGAAATGAGTGTGGCTGAAACACTTGAACTCAATAATTAGGAGGTGTTCCTATACTTCTGGCCATATCACATATGTATAATTTATATATACAGTATATTGACTTTGCTGACCGCTCAACAACTGCATCAACAAATGATAAAACAAAGATTAATGTGTAGAATGTCTGAAAGTGAGACCATGAATGAGTTATACATAAAAGTGCATACACTGCAATAGCTAATGCACTGTTTGATTCAAATGTGCACAAAATTATGACATGAACAAAATATATCACGCCAAGACAACTGTCTTTCAGTTTACTTGCTCTTGATGATAATTGTGTTGATGTAATATATTTTATTTATTACATTCACATTTGACTCAAACAAATAACACTATAAACATAAATTAATCAAATCCTCACTGTTTGCATGCATGAATTAATCAACTTCTCATCAACTGTACTAAACGAATCAGTTAAAAAGAGAGTACCGTGGAGCTGGGGGTGTTGGTGCCATATCCTGAAGAGGGCAGGGAGGCCAGAGACCAGCGGCGTCCATCAGCCCTGAAGAAAGAGTGGATGACAGTGTTAGATCACTTTATACATCGTTTTCGCTTACACTTCCATCTACGGTGCTTAAACTAAACCCTAGCTCTAAACTTAACCCCAGTCTATTCAAGCTAAGCTAACTTAAAGGTAAGTATATACACCGATCAGGCATAACATTATGACCACCTCCTTGTTTCTACGCTCATTGTCCATTTTATCAGCTCCACTTACTATATAGGTGCACTTTGTAGTTCTACAGTTACAGACTGTAGTCCATCTGTTTCTCTGATACCTTTTACCCTGTTCTTCAGTGGTCAGGACCCCCATGGACCCTCACAGAGCAGGTACTATTTGGGTGGTGGATCATTCTCAGCACTGCAGTGACACTGACGTGGTGGTGGTGTGTTAGTGTCTGTTGTGCTGGTACGAGTAGATCAGACACAGCAGTGCTGCTGGAGTTTATGAACACTGTGTCCACTCACTGTCCACTCTATTAGACACTCCTACCTTGTTGGTCCACCTTGTAGGTGTAAAGTCAGAGACGATAGCTCATCTGCTGCTGCACAGTTTGTGTTGGTCATCCTCTAGTCCTTCATCAGTGGTCACAGGACGCTGCCCACAGGACGCTGTTGGCTGGATATTTTTGGTTGGTGGACTATTCTCAGTCCAGCAGTGACACTGAGGTGTTTAAAAACTCCAGCAGCACTGCTGTGTCTGATCCACTCAGACCAGCGCAACACACACTAACCCACCACCACCACGTCAGTGTTACTGCAGTGCTGAGAATGATCCACCACCCAAATAGTACCTGCTCTGTGAGGGTCCATGGTGGTCCTGACCACTGAAGAACAGGGTAAAAGGGGGCTAACAAAGTATGCAGAGAAACAGATGGACTACAGTCTGTAACTGTAGAACTACAAAGTGCACCTATATAGTAAGTGGAGCTGATAAAATGGACAATGAGCGCAGAAACAAGGAGGTGGTCATAATGTTACACCTGATCGGTGTACAAAAACAGTGCTGGAACAAATTGGAGGACTTTAGATATAATCAGAGGCGTAGCCAAGGGTGGCCAGTGCCATCCTGGAATGAAGCATGGCCACCCTTCTGGCCACCCCGGTTATGGAAAGTGAGACAGTTAGCCATCATCAATAAAGCATCAATGACAATCTGTCAATGGGGTAGTTACCAATCAGTTATGAGAGTCTGATGATGCTGCATTTAATAATTAGCATATTTTGCCAAGATAGGCTAATGTGCTGGTAGTGCTGCTCTGTGAGCTATATTATTAAGTAGGCTCTGCGGTGGTAATACAAGTTTATCAAAATTAGTCAGCTATAATTATTTATCATTCATTTTTACAGTTGAATACATGTGTGTTGCAGGTTACCATATATAGTTCTGTCTGGCTGTTTAATCATTAGACTCATTACCTGTAGTGAATGCACCCTAAATGAATAACTGCGGCCTGGCTCTATGAACTGGGCTGTATTGATATAATATTTTATTCATGTGGAAATGACACACAGATTTAGTTATGTACAGAGAAAAAACAATGCATCATTTTTTGTCATTTTACTACAGCAGCACAGTAGTAGTGTTGCACCCCCATAAAATCTCAGGGTCTTACCTGGCAACCCCATTCTAAAAGTTCTAGTTACTTCCCTGGATATAATGGATTGACAGAATGGCAAAGCATGCTAGTATAGTTATGCTAGTCACTGTGATGTTGCATGATGTTTGAGTGGGTTCAGAGAGTCGGTTCTCTTCAGTTTCTCCATGTAAGCACAAGTTCTTCTTTATTAATGTGGCCAACATCTAGAAACATCTAGAAAAATAAAAAGCAGCTTTTAATGTGACTCCATTAGTCCCATGACTAACCTCCAGCATTCACAAATAAGGAGTAGCTTCAAAACAGCTTTGGTATGTACGTGTGTTGACTGCAAAGCCAAACAGGTCACACATGGCAGCATTTAGACCAAGCTTGATAAACACCCAACACGCTTGAGCCCAGTGCTTATATACCAGAAACCACAACCTCACGTTATGTCTGGATCAAACTATTATCTCTCCGTAAAACAGGATGTTTACAAAAGGTTTAAAGAATCTTTTAGAAGTCTGTTTCTAAAATCATCATTTTCTTTTAGCTATAATTACCAATAAGTACATTCATATATTCATAAAATATGATGATGATGATGATGATGATGATACATTCATATATTCATAAAGTAGTATATAACAATGTTTCTTTTTCCATGGGATTCAGGATTACCATGGATCCTTCCAGCCCCCTGAACAGGGCTGGCCATCTGAGGTCCTTGAGAGCTGGAGTCTGGCACAGATTTGTGATTTTCCTACTCAAACACACCTGATTGAACTCATCAGCTACCTGCCAGGTTAGGCTGGTGTGTTAAGAGCAGAAAAATCATCAAACTGTGCAGGACACCTGCACTACAGGACCACAGTTCACCACCCCTGCCCTAGAAGAACATGCACCTGTTGGCGCCTCCTAGTCTTATTTGAACTGAAGTAAGTCTGCACATTTACATTTTTCACACAACGTTGTATTTGCACTGTAATTCAAAGTCTTTGGGTGTGGTGTCGCACTCTGACATTAATGAGACAGGTCTGTCTTCACCACAGTCATATGCTATTTTATTTAAGTCAAAAGCTACGTTCACATTACAAGCCTCATTGCTCAAATCCGATTTTTCGCTCAAATCCGATTTTTCGCTCAAATCCGATCTCTTTGACATGATGGTTCACACTCGTTTAGGTAAGTGACTCAAATCCGTCATTAATGTGAACAAACCGGCGTCCTGAAATGACCCGCATGCGCACATCCTACTCAGTAACGTCACATGAATGAATCACGTTCATCATCGGCACAAACAGACTAACGAGCAGAACGAGCTTCGCTGTGAAGATAATTAACTCTGATCAGCTCTCAGCTTCATTATTAGAGTGGGAGCAATGCAAAATGGTGAGATGTGTTGCTTTTCCACCATTTACTGGCTTTAACTTCTGTTCAACGCTGCTGCCATGGTAACACTGAATGATGGCGCACGCGCAGTGGAAAAAGAGCACATGAATTCCAATCTGAGCGTTTACATTAAGGTCGCATGGCTATGAATCGGATACGTATCTGATCTAGGACCACATATGAAAGTGGCTCAGGTCGGATTTGAAAAGATCAGATTTGCGTCCACACAGCCCTGAAAACATCAGATCTGAGTCACATAAGGGCAAAAAATCGGATTTGTGTCACTTCAACCTGGTAATGTGAACATAGCCAAATAGTCCATTAAATAGACCAGTCCATTTGTTTATAAGAATCAATGCCATTGAATTGACTGATCTAATGCTAGGCTTAACTAGGCCTTCGTTTTATAGAAAAAACACATTTTTGTCAACTAAACAAACTGCATTTTGCAGCACTAGAGTCTGTAGCACAGCCTACTGCTGTCACGCTGCACATCTTTACTCCGGTATGGTCAGTTAAAAGCCGTTTGAGATGGACTGTCCCAAGTGAATTCATTAGCATAAATGATACGGACAATAACATACACTGTTGAAGTCAAACTCACTTCTTCTGGCTAATTCTTCAGTCTTCAGTGCTGAGAAACCACAGCTGAGGAAGCTACCAGCTAAAGCCAGCATTGGGCTCATGGCACACTTGGTGGTTGCTAAGCAACCGTGACAAGATAACAGCGTGTAGTGGGGATTGTAAACGAGTGGAAGGGCAGGAATCCCACCAGCAGTAAAAGTACCCATATGAAATCTTACTAGGGTTACATTTTATAGGGAACTACCTGCCTTCTTATATAGTCTCATACAACTCCCAATTCATCTCATTACTCTAGCTTTAGGTATTTGTTTACATCTCATTTTAAAAGGAGTGCAATTAAAATGAAAGCTACTTTATTTAGCATTAGAGTTCATACATTACCCACTTCAGTGTATGTGCCCACATAAATTGTATATGTGCTGTGATAAAATCATATAACGCACTCATCAGATGGGAAACATTACTGAGACCTGGAGCTCCCAGTTGAGCTTACTAGTATTTGTATTTGTTAGTATTAGTATTAGTATTTGTTCACCTGTTATGTTTAAAAGAGTATTTATGGAATTTAAACTAGTTTTCGCTGGTTAGTATCCCCTGCTGAAAAAGGACCATCAAATGCATTTAGAATCAGCAACTGGTCACCTGTCAAACCATCAGAATTTTAATTAACATGTTTTAAATAACATGATCTGATAAAATTAAAATCAAGTTTTTAATCTGTAAATTTACAGTAAATTACTTCTCTACTGAGCTGCATTACTTTTATAGCTACATTTCAAGTGTACAGCAGAATGCAGCCACATCACATTTGTCTTGTGGTGTAAGTGGCTGTGAAGTCACAGTACACAAGTAATTTACAGTAATTTTACAGTAAAAGGTTTTATAGTGTGTATTTATTTACCCGCATGAAAGTATCTGCACTGTGATAACATTATAAAGCACTCTTCAGACAGGAAAGCTCCTGGAGCTCCCAGTCGAGTTTACTATCCTACCTTTTAAGTACTTGTTCACCTGTTATTTTAAAACAGTATTTATGGAACTCAACTAGTTTTGCTAGTTGGTATCCTCTGCTGAAAAAGGACCATCTAATGCATTTAGAATCAACCACTGGTCACCTCTTAAACCATCAGAATCCTTTACATTATGATATTAACACATTAACAAAGCCAAAACATGTTACAAAACCATCAGGAGCCAAAAAAAAAATGGATTCTATGGGTTTTTCAGCAGGGTTAGCTTTCATTCATTTCTCTCCTAGAAAAAAATAGCATAGACTAGCCAGCCTGGCTACCAGCAATACCAGCATATGTTGTGTATTGGATGCTGGTATGCTAGTTAGCAGCAATGGAAGCTAATATGCTAATCACCAGGAAAACCAGCTCCAGACCAACATAAACCTGCAAAGACCAGTATAAACCAGCTTTAATCAGCATTGACCACCATTGAATGCATACTGTGCTGTTTTTTCCAGCAGGGTTATCCAGCCTTGTCTGGACGAACTCTCTTACAATAACAAACAAAAGCTAATTTTGCTAGTTAGCATTGGCTTTAACTCAGAGAACACCAAGTTATGCACCATGTACATCCATGGTAGACCATGGTAAGACTTTAACTGGTTGCTAATAAAGTAGAGGGCATTGTAAGGTTACAAACAAGCACTCTTCATAAGAGACCCTCTAGAGCTCACAATTCACTCTGCTTTTCAGCCTTTTAAGTATTTGTTTACCTGTTGTTTTTAAAGGATAGTTCAGTTTATCTATGCTAATGAAAGCTAGATTTTTTCTTGTTAGCTTTAGCTTTCATTCATTGATCCGGGTTAACATTGTTTGGATGAACTTAGTCTAATTTCAGAACAATGAAAACAAAAGCTACTTTTGCTAGTTAGCATGAGCTTTCATTCATTTGCCCACAGTAGCACTGTTTGGATGAACTATCCCTGACACTAATGCTTTATTCAGCAATATCTACATCATGTAGCTCTGTAAAGCATTCTTTATGTTTCCTATCAAACCCTGGGATTCTCTTTTATTGTATAACATACTGCTGTCAGGCAGTTCCACAGTAGTGCTGCTGAGGGTCTGATTTATGCTAGCCAAGTCCAATATTAGCGAAGCATCAGACAGGAAACAATGTGCTCCCCAGAGCCCTGGCCCTCCGATCGATCGTCTCCTCTGCTTCCTTTCCTTTCCACCCTCCCTCTATCCCTCACACTCGTCTTTCAGACAGCTAGCCTTCCGTCCCCTCTGACGGTGAGACATGTGCCATTTGTCTCTGTGTGCAGTGTCACACAACAGTGCCTGACCATGACAACAACAGCAAATTGGCAGTGTTGCTGCCACATTATGTGGACCAAAAGGCTCCTGTCACATTTCTTTACAGGCTACTGACCGTACTGACTGACACTTGTATCATCCAAAGTGTCAGTTTCAGCTGAATGAATCAGGCCTATGAATTAATGAATGAGCAATGAACCCATAGAGATATACATGGAAATATACTTCTGTCAAAGGGAACTAATAGAAGGGGAGTCCACGACATTCAATGCCTTGTATTAGAGACAGAAATCTGCTAATAAGTGCCTTTCCAGTTTAAATATATGGACACAAAGTTCATCATTAACTTAGCGTATTAGTGTTTTTACAAATATGTTTAGGACTGCAGGCTTTCTTAAACGTCCATATAGACAGCCACTGAAGATCTATCTCAAATGTCACTCAATAAAAGTTGCAGTCCTACAGTAAAAAAACATATTTATCATTTTAATGTGAAATTATTTTTATTTTTTTTTGTTATTTTCTGTAATGCCACAAATTACAGTGAAGTTGATGTTGAGCTGTACCACACAGTATTATGGGATATGACAGTTAACAAGGTGTTAACATTTTAATAAAATGTTTTTATTCAGATTTTTCTTTCGAAGACTTTTATGTTAAAATTGCATGTTAAAAAATACACATTCGAGATATTCTGTGCATTTACATGCAAAACATTGTGAATGAATATATTCACTGATATTTTTAAATTAACATATTTACAGATCTGATAAGATCAATTTTTAATCTGTAAATTTACAGCAAATTACTGGCTACTGAGCTGCATTACTTTTACAGTTGTTATGTAGAAATACAGGGGATTACTGTATTTTAATTACAGCTTATTACTGTAAGTGTACAGAAGAATACAGCTATATAGTATTTGTCTTGTGGCGCAAGTGGCTATGAAGTCACAGTAAACAAGCAAATTACTGTAATTTTACAGTAAAATGTTTTACAGTGTGTCAAGTAGACCAAGACCAATACACCAAGATTTTTATTTGAACATTCAAAAATGGCCATAAAATTTAATTTTGACCATAAATGAGTGCATACTTTATTTCAATATCAGTACCAAAGTGGTAACTTTACAGGTGAAGGAAAGACATTTTAATGGAAGTTAATAGAACAAGGTTTGTTTCTTTGAAGCACTCATGAAATTTCTTTCTTTCTTCTATATAAAACCATGAACACTCAAGGAACCATTTGCATGCTTAAATAGTTCTTTGTATGGTAAATTGGTTCTTCATACTGATGGAGAATGTGTTGTTTATGGTTCTATTTAGAACCATATACCCCATATAACAAACAACACATTCTCCATCAATCTGAAGAACAATTTCACCATGCAAAGAACCTTTTAAGTGAAAAATGGTTCTTTGAGTGTTCATGGTTCTGTACAGACCCATTGCCTTTATGTGTAAACTGACTTATTTAAAGGGGAATTCCACCAATTCTGCATAATTGCATAACTGAGCTTTTGCAATGAAAAACAATTTATGTGCCACTTTTGTAAAAATCATATAGACATTGCTTGATGCCACCTATTTAAAATAAAGGGGTCACTGAAGCATAAATAATAGTTTGGCTTTTTAATTGTTGGAGGGGCTCAATTATTTCTGCATATTTCAACCATTAAAATGTAAATAAAGTCATTCAGAGTGGTTTAATATGAAATTCTGCATTGTAGAAAAACTTACCGACTCATAATTGTTCACAGTGGTAGTGATGGGAACCAGACGTCTGAAGAGTTTCATGCCTCTAAATTCCACCTCACAGAAAGTTATTATATCAAATGGTTATAGATACTTTGTCTAATGCCTGCAACACTGTTTTATGATAGTTTTGATACAAGGCTATGGTCTACAATGTATTTTTGGAACATATTCAATGTGGGTAAGGTGTAGTGAGGCAAAAGAAAACAAATTTTTTCAGGTTTATCACTATTTAACCATCATCAAGATTTCATATAAAATAATAATAATAAAATAGCTATATTAACATGCAGATGTTGTAACACTTGGTTCCTATCACCACTACGGTAAAGAAATTTAATTAGGTAAGTTTGTATTGGATGAACCATTTCACATCAAATCACTCTGAATGACTTTGCCTCAACCATTTAATTTTGCAGAAATTTTGAAAAATCAGTGGAATTCCCCTTTAATTAAAAAAAATCTTACATTACAATAGCGTTTTTAATGCTAGTATAGAATATTCTAACAAAAAGCAATAAGTTTATGAAAATGATGTGCAACTGCTTGTTTATTGTGAATTTAGAACAAACTGAAGGACAGAACTACAGAAATAAATACCCATGTTGGACAAAAGTGCACTTTGTTTATGTTGTTGTTGTTTATTTTTATCACTTATCTTTCTCACTTAAATCTCAGAGTGCCCAAGTGATTAAAGAAAGTAAATCAAAGTTGAGATGTTTATGTTGTTGAATGCAGTTGCCATGGTAACGCCTCTCTATTAATACTTTCTCCACAGTCGAAAACAAAATGACTCATCTCTTCAGACACGGGTCTGTCAGTAAACACGTCCAAAACTACTCGTCCTACTGATGACTAATGATAAATATTATCATAATAAGTGGGTGACACTGGCTTAATTACACTACAAAAAACATCATTCATAACCCAGACATGTCAAACGGTCCTCTTTATATAAAGTGCTGTGAAAAAGTATTTGTCCCCACCTGATTTCGTCTATATTTGCTAATTTGTCACATTTAAATGTTTCAGATCATCTAACTAATTTAAACACAAGGTAAAGACAACATGAGTAAACAAAACATGCAGCTTTTAAAAGATCATTCCATTTACTTAAAATGAAGATTTATTCAAAAGCTATATCACCCATGTGAAAAAGTAAATGCCCCCTTAAACCTAATAACTGGTTGTGCCACCCTTAGCAGTAACAACTGCAATCAAACGTTTGTGATTACCTGTGAGTCTGTGAAGGAATCTCGGCCCACTCTTCTTTGCAGAATTGTTTTAAATCGTCTGGAGAGTTTTCAAGCATGAACTGCCCGTTTAAGGTCTTGCCACAGCAACTCAACAGGATTCAAGTAAGGACTTTGACTCGGCTGCTCCAAAACCTTAATTTTGTTTCTTTTAAGCCAATCATGGGTGGACTTTCTTGTGTGTTTTAGATCATTGTCCTGCTGCATAACCCAACTGAGCTTGAGCTTTAGGTCACAAACTGACAGGCCGACATTCTCCTTCAGGATTTTCTGATAGAAAGCAGAATTCATTGGTCCATCACTTATGACAAGTTGTCCAGGTCCTGCAGAAGCAAAGCAGCCCCAGACCATCACACTACCACCGCCATGTTTGACTGCTGGTATGATGTTCTTAAGGTGGAATGCAGTGTTAGCTTTATGCAGAAATAATGGGGCCCATGTCTTCCAAGAAGTTCCACTTTTGACTCATCAGTCCACAGAATATTATCCTAATGTTTCTGGCAAATGCAAGACGGGCCTTTGTGTTCTTTTTGGTCAGTAGTGGTTTGCGCCTTTCAGCTCTCCCATAGATGCCATTTTTGCCCAGTGTCTTTCTTATAGTGGAATCGTGTACATTGACCTTAATTAAGGCAAGTAAGGCCTTCAGTTCCTTAGATGTTCGTCTGGGTTCTTTTGTGACCTCCAGGATGAGTCGTTGACGCACTCTTAGTGAAATATTGGTAGGCTGGCCACTCCTGGGAAGGTTCACCACTGTTCAAGTTTTCTCTATTTGTGGTGTCTCTGTGGTTTGCTGGAGTCCCAGAGCCTTAGCAATGGCTTTGTAAACCTTTCCAGGCTGGTAGATTTCAATGAATTTGTTTTGCATCTGTATTTGAATTTCTTTAGAACGTGACATCATGTGCTGCTTTTTTGAGACCCTTCTAGCCTGCTTCACACTGCCAGACAGGTTCTAAGTGATGTTCAGATTCAGCAGGTCTGGCTTTAATCATGTCTGGGTGTGGATAGTGAAATTGAACCCAATAATTAATTCAATTTGATTAACTGGTTGATTTAGTAGCTAAGGGGACAATTACTTTTTCACATAGGGCCAGGTAGGACTGAACAGCATTTTTCCTTCAATAAATGAAATCATCATTTAAAAACTTAAAATGATATAATATTAAAAGTAGTTTGATGATCTGAAACATTCAAGTGAGACAAATACGCAAAATATAGAAGAAACTGTGAAGGAGACAAATACTTTTTCACAGCACTGCACATAATAATCCATATACAATATTTATTTATTTGCCTGAAGGTGCATTTTTGACTATTTTAATTCCTACTAATATTTTACAATAGGCCGAATTGAACATGTGTGCTACACACATTTTAAAGACCCCATACTGTATATTTTTCTCCATTTTTTCCCTGATTTCAAATTGTAGCATTAGAGTGGTTTTATGTACAAAACCGGTCACAATTTGTTTTCACAAGAAGCAAACAGAATTAATTAGGCTGTTTTAGTCACTGTTCATTTAAGACTGAGACTGATGTAAATGAGCTTTGTTCCGATTGGCTAGCCTGTATTGTGCCTTCTTAAAAAAGCTGCATAGTCTGAAATCTACAGAACAAACTGCTAAATTCAGACAGAAATCTTCAGGCACCCCCTTTCGGAAGTGTGGACCCTTTGGATAAAGGTTCTTTGGATCCTTCCTGACAGCCATGAACAGCACAATGTTTGATAGAATCTGCAGTAACAACATTACTTCAACAGGGGCAAAGCTAAACTGCTGTAGGCTGAGTGAGTGGAGATAAACTGCTATAGGCTAAATGGATGGGGCTAAAGAGCTGTAGGGCGAATGAGTGGAGTTAAACTGCTGTAAAATGAATGGGTAGAGGGAAACTGCCGTAAGCTGAACTGGCAGAGCTAATATGCTGTAGGCTGAATGGGTGGGGCTAAAGTGCTGTAGGCTGAATGGGTGTGGCTAATCTGCTGTGCGGTGAAAGGATGGTGATATGTAAATCACAACAAAATTCAAAATGTTTTTCCAGATTTATTTCCATATGGGTGCTCAATGGACAGAGTACATGGATTTATTAGTCAACTAGCTTATGCAACTGTTACATGGTACCCAAAGGTGAGGTACATTTGTTTATTGAAGGTTAGGCCTGGAGCTTTCACTGGAAATCCAGTGTAATCATGACAAGATGAGCAGTGGAAAAGTGCATCTTTCTTACCTTCTGGAAGAGGCGAAAGAGAAGTGGGCGGGGCCACTGGGAGAAAAAGTACGAGGACTGTCCAGCGGACTGCTTCCTGTTTAGAGGAAGAGAAAAGAGAGTGGCCAAATGACCTTAAAACTCCTTACTCACTACATCCTACAGCTAACTATTCAGTAACTGCATGGACTACAATACAAACTGGCTGAGGTATTCTTAAGTTATAAAAGTGTGGAATAAGTGTTTGGTCATTTAAGGGGTTAAAGGTTAAGCCACGAGAGGCCATGTAGTCATTTAAAACGACTATATACAAAATACAATATGCTAAAATATATCAACGTTCAATACATAACTAATAAAAATCACAATAAACAACTCCTCTGTCAGGCACTGTAGTTCATTATCAGTGGGCTATGGTTGCCAAGCAAACCTAACAGTCAGAGATTATTCCTAAAGCACAGTGGTTTTTAATAACTCGCCTCATTAATATAGAATTCAACCACTGCACGTAGCTTTTCAGCAGCTCTGAATGTGGCTCAGCCCGTCAGAGTTTAGATCCCTTTTCATAATGCATATTAATAAACAAGCATCATAACTGAGTTTACCTATGTGTCCAGGTAGAGGCGAGTGTGGCCGCGGCAGAGTGGGCGATGTACTGGTCAGTATCAGGCTCTTCCTGTTACTGGTGCGACAGCTGTAACACACAGAAACAAACCAGGAGTAAGTGTATGTATGTGAGGGAGGTGGAGGAGCTGTTATTATATATCTCTTCCTGTTATTGGTACAGATAATGATAATCAATAACACAAAGAGAAAAGCATGAGAGAGCACTCTTCTCTGCATTAGTCTGTCAGCACACAGAGCACCAAAAAGGCCCCACCAACCAATGACGAACGTTTTCAGTTCGATGACACAAACGCAGCAATGCTGGATGGGAAGTGTTCAACCTGTGCTGTTATTTTGTGATAACAGCACTTTTTTATAAACAGTAACTGTATCAGTCTGCTGCAAAGTAAAGACTGTAGACATGACAGTGGAACAACTAAACAAACTGCAATTAGCTAAGAAGCTAACAGAATACAATTCAGCAAACAAGATCAACTGTAAATGCTTCACAGACTTGGTACAAACAGGGGTGGTCACTGTTCTAGGCCAGGGGTCGGCAACCCAAATGTTAAGAACAGCCATTTTGTCCCTTCAACAAAAATCTAACCACCTTAAGAGCCACAACATTTTATGTCCATTTTACCATCTTGTCTGTAAATGTGTCTCAGTGTGTGCTGATGTACTAGTACAGGCTAACAAGTGTAATATTAACAGAAATGCAGACCGACTTTGCTGTGCTTTAAACTTGAGCTCAGCTATAGCTGCTTTTCTCGCATCTCTGGCAGGAAACTTTGCCTCAAAAGTAGAATAGTTTCTTGTAAAATGTCTCTCAATGTTCGACTTTTTACGAGGCTGAAGTCGCTTCTCATTCACCAGCTTCTTGTTCGAATTTTTCCGTTCCACCTTAAAAGGTGCCTGAGGTGCCAGAATGGAACTGGGACAATTCAAAAAAGAAGTTGACTTCAGCTTCCCAACTTTTTTAGTGTCTGACAGTTTCTTGTTTTTCTCCTGACTTAATATCTCAAAATAATGCTGACTTTTCTCAAAATACTGCCTTAATATTTCAAAATAGTGATGAATTTTCTCAAAATAGTGATTTCGTTTCTCAAAGTAATGATGAATTTTCTCAAACCTTTAACCTTAGTATCCTGAAATAATGACTTCTCTCGAGAGTTTATGATACTATGTCAAAATAAGTTATAAAGTACGAAATTACTTTAGGATAATAACTCATTATTAAGAGATAAGTCACTATTCTGGCATAGTAAGTCGATATTTTGAATAAATAAGTCATTATTTAGAGATATTATGTCTAAATTTTGACATACTGCTGTTAGAAACAGAGAAGGAGGAAAAAATCTAGGTAATGTTTTTCTCCTCTATGTGGTGGGATGGGTTTCCATAGTAACTCCAGTAAACTCCAGAGCTCTATCTCAAAACAGGAAGTACACATCAGAGGTGCTGCCACAGCAACGACACACATTCATACCAGTGCAGGAAATAGAAACGCTGCAGTTGGCTAATTAGTACTTCATCAGCCAATCAGACGCTGCCTCAGACACAGCCAGAGTGAGTGCCAGTCAGTCTAATCAAACTGAGGAGATGATGATGCAATTATTTGAAAGTTCATTTACATAATTCACTGGTTTAAGATCTATCAGACAGCACTTCACTGCATATGTGTGTGTGTGTGTGTGTGTGTGTGTGTGTGTGTGTGTGTGTGTTGAGCTCTTTGTGGGGAATCCCCAGAATGATGAAAAAAATGAACACTGTGATGCTGTGGGGTATTTTTTGCAGGTCCTCATGAGGAAAAATTAGTTCTTGTACAAAATGCAGCTTTTCTTAGGAAAACATTTCTGGCAAAAGAAAAATATAAATTTTTTTTTTATGTTTATGTTTCACATGTTTTTATGTTTCACACTGTTTAAAAACTTATGAACATTTCATGATGAATGGATGAACAGAAATGGTCCAAAATGGGAGCAACAGAAATGGAATGATGAAAGTGGCAGCTGGCATTTTCACATTATGTAAATAACAACAACAACAACAAACAATAACCAATGGAGGTACAAGGTTTTGTTCCCACAGTGACGAGATATGGAATTTCATTTTTAACTGAAATTTAACTAAATTAAGGAGTAATAACTCTATTAAAGAGACTCTATTAGCAAGCTATTAGCATCACTTACTGGCAACAGTAAGTCCTAATAAGAAACTCTGTTCACTTTGCAGCCATCTTTGCAACGCCACTGGGCAGTTATTTCCAGCCATACAAGACCAAAGTCCTCTCCCCTTGAATGGAGGGAGACCTAAATACTCAAAACTGAAGGTCAAATACCGTTTAAAAACAGACTTGAAATCACCCGTAAAATCTAACAAAAACCTCATAAATCGTTCATAGCATTCGGCTCAATCACATACAAAAACACATTTTTTCGGGTTGTTCTGGCTACTGCACTTGTGCAAATCTCCACAACGGGGGGCTGGACTTTCTCTGCAAACAGACGCCATGTTGAGCATTATGAACGGTCTCATTCATATTTTAACCAGTGACCAGTCTCTTCATTTATAACGTCTCTGCTGACAGCTTTTGGTTGTTGTACAAAATAATAGCAGTAAGAAATGTCATGTTTTTTTTTTACTTGGTATAAAGAAACTAGTTGACACAGTCAAAAGTTGATGATTAAGCTTAAACTCACATGTGCATAAGTTCGCACGAACCGTGTACACCAGGGGTTGCACGGACTAGTCAACTAGCGCACTTTACAACATGGACGCCTCAGAGAAGACAACAGGTGAGGAACCTGGTGATTTCAGAGTTTATATTTCTGGTTCCCTCAAGGCTTGTTGGAAAGAGCATGCCACTCTCACTGACCTGTGGAGTTTGGCTTCATTCTATCATTTCTCCGCCAATGCTTCAAAGATCAGATACTGAACGCCGTTGTCTCCAGTTTCCCTAAGACTACAATAAAGAGTCCTGTGTGGTTAGAGAGGGGGTGTAATACCTCACAGTCCTGTAAAGTTTGAAGTCTCTTACTCTTATTTTCACCAAGTTCCCGTACTCTAAATTTCTCTTGCTCTCTGGACCTTCACCGCAGGCCGCCTGGGGTGTGCCGAAGTCAGATACAGTTTTGTGAGATTCCAGGGTCCATATCTCCGGTTCCCTGAGCGCTAGCAATGCTAGTTGGAAAGGTCTTGTCATGCTCCACTGACCTATGGAGTTTGGCTTTGTCACGGATTTTAAAAGTCTCTTGTTGCAAAGCATTTCCTTCTCTTGAGGTTTTATTCATGACGTCATCAGCGATGAGTCAAACGTCGACTCTACTTTCATCACATAACTGTGAACTTTACAAAAATCTGAAGTCGTGCAGCCCCTAGTGTACACACAGTGAAACTGCAGAAAAAGTTGACGCCTGCCTGTGTAGACGTTACTCTATTGAAGGGATTCAGCAAGCTGACATGGAAAAAACTCTGGATTAACTGCTTTAGGTACTGTTTACATTCTGAATGATGACTTGATTATCATTTTAATGTGAGAACTGCTGTAACATTAAATGCCATATTTAAGTGTGTTCTCTGGTCTCCTCCCTTTCAGTGTGGAAATACACAACAGAGACATTAACAAACTGTGTGTGTGTGTGTGTGTGTGTGTGTGTGTGTGTGTGTGTGTGTGTATGTGTGTGTGTGTGTGTGACTCATCTTCTGTCTCCAAGTGTATTGATTGGGTCACTGACTGATCAGGCATCGTCCAGGTCAACCCCACAGGGGTTCTGAACACACATCTTCCTCTCTCTCTGTCTTGCTCCGTCGCTATCTCTCTTTGTCTGTCTCTATCTGTCTCTCTCTCTCTCTGTTTGTCTCTACATTATATTTTTATGTGTAGTGCAGGCCTGCTGTGTGGGTGTGTTGTGTTTAAACAGGTGATGATAGTGCGGTTTTGAATGAATTATAATAACACACACACACACACACCTGTTTCATGTATCTGCCTCAGGGAGCGCTCGGTCTGCATGACCTCTCGTTACAGTTCCATATAACAATTTTGTTAGCACACAGCGGTCTGTTTATGTTTGACCTCTAACAGTAAACGCACACACACACACAACTCATGAAAAATGCAACACAGGGAAACTGTAAAACTGAAAGAGAGACACAGACAGAGAGGAGAGGGAGAGAGATAAGAGAAAAAAGAGATGAAAGACATGACCAGAAAAAAATCTAGATTTGAAAATGCATTGATAACAAACTAAAAAAGATTAGTGCAAAAGTCTAAAAAATACAGGACATTAAGTTTCATAACATCATACAAAAAAGCTCTGTGTGCCAGTAACATCAAGACCCTCAGAGAAAGAGTCTTCTGTGGCTGAAACACAGACGTAGTTAACTAGAGCTCATGAAGGAAAATGCCTACATTTACTGACCAGCTGTGACAATCTGTTCAGTTATATTACATCCATTTCCATGTGTATACCATTTCCATAGTTACACTACACCCATTTCCATAGTTACACTAAACCCATTTCCATAGTTACACTACACCCATTTCCATAGTTACACTAAACCCATTTCCATAGTTACACTACACCCATTTCCATAGTTACGCTACACCCATCTCCATAGTTACACTACACCCATTTCCATAGTTACACTACACCCATTTCCATAGTTACACTAAACCCATTTCCATAGTTACACTACACCCATTTCCATAGTTACACTACACCCATTTCCATAGTTACACTAAACCCATTTCCATAGTTACACTACACCCATTTCCATAGTTACGCTACACCCATCTCCATAGTTACACTACACCCATTTCCATAGTTACACTACACCCATTTCCATAGTTACACTAAACCCATTTCCATAGTTACGCTACATCCATTTCCATAGTTACACTACACCCATTTCCATAGTTACACTACACCCATTTCCATAGTTACACTAAACCCATTTCCATAGTTACACTACACCCATTTCCATAGTTACGCTACACCCATCTCCATAGTTACACTACACCCATTTCCATAGTTACACTACACCCATTTCCATAGTTACACTAAACCCATTTCCATAGTTACACTACACCCATTTCCATAGTTACACTACACCCATTTCCATAGTTACACTAAACCCATTTCCATAGTTACACTACACCCATTTCCATAGTTACGCTACACCCATCTCCATAGTTACACTACACCCATTTCCATAGTTACACTAAACCCATTTCCATAGTTACGCTACATCCATTTCCATAGTTACACTACACCCATTTCCATAGTTACACTAAACCCATTTCCATAGTTACGCTACATCCATTTCCATAGTTACACTAAACCCATTTCCATAGTTACACTACACCAATTTCCATAGTTACGCTACACCCATTTCCATAGTTACGCTACACCCATTTCCATAGTTACACTACACCCATTTCCATAGTTACGCTACACCCATTTCCATAGCTATACTACACCCATTTCCATAGTTACACTACACCCATTTTCATAGTTACACTACATCCATTTCCATAGTTACACTAAACCCATTTCCATAGTTACACTACACCCATTTCCATAGTTACACTACATGCATTTCCATAGTTACACTACACCCATTTCCATAGTTACGCTACACCCATTTCCATAGTTACGCTACACCCATCTCCATAGTTACACTACACCCATTTCCATAGCTATACTACACCCATTTCCATAGTTACACTACACCCATTTCCGTAGTTACACTACACCCATTTCCATAGTTATTCTACACCCATTTCCATAGTTACGCTACACCCATTTCCATAGTTATGCTACACCCATTTCTGTACTTATGTTATACCAATTTCCACAGTTATACTAAAATCGTTCCCATAGTTATTCTACACCCATTTCCATAGTTACACAACACCCATTTCCATAGTTACACTAAACCCATTTCCATAGTTACGCTACACCCATCTCCATAGTTATACTACACCCATTTCCATAGTTACACTACACCCATTTCCATAGTTATTCTACACCCATTTCCATAGTTACACTAAACCCATTTCCATAGTTACACTACACCCATTTTCGTAGTTATATCACACCCATTTCCATAGTTACACTACACCCATTTCCATAGTTACACTACACCCATTTCCATAGTTACACTACACCCATTTCCATAGTTATACTACACCCATTTCCATAGTTACACTACACCCATTTCCATAGTTACACTACACCCATTTCCATAGTTATTGTACACCCATTTCCATAGTTACACTACACCCATTTCCATAGTTACACTACACCCATTTCCATAGTAATTGTACACCCATTTCCATAGTTACACTACACCCAATGCTATACCAATTTCCACAGTTATGCTAAAATCATTTCCATAGTGATGCTACACCCATTTACATAGTTGTCCTACACCCATTTCCATACTTACCCTATACCTATTTCAATAGATATACTGCACCCATTTCCATAGTTATACTACAACCATTTCAGTTTTGTATAAAATGCTCATCTCTACAATCTTCCACGCTGGAAAATCGTCTTTCCTCACACAGCAGCTCCTTCTCCTTCCCCTTTCCTTTCTTCTATACTCCTTTCATCATATGTAATGCTCATGCCCAGGAACGGGCACACACACACCACAGCAAGATTTACCCACTCTCTGTCTCTAAACACACAGAGAGAGAATAGTGAAATATTTAGAGGGAATGCATTAGGATTGGCCGACAGACAGCAGGGAGTGCCTGAATAACATTATTCACTAATGCTCCTTCTACAACCCCCCACTGTGAGAGAGCGAGAGAGAGAGAGAGAGATACAGAGAGAGAGACAGAGAGAGAGATACAGAGAGAGAGACAGAGAGAGAGAGAGAGAGAGAGACAGAGAGAGAGAGAGGCTAAATACAGAAAATATCACATCGATTTACTATTTATCTCCTTTTCCCATTTCTGTCAGTTCAGTATGACTTAACATATTAACATATTACCATGTTCTAAAAGCTCCTCATTCCCTCCCCTTATCTTTGCTGTTCCCCCTGTATATGAGATAATCACACAGAGTCACTCATCCCAGGCTAAAAGGACCCACTTACTTCAGCTGTTTCGTGCTACTGATGTGCTTTAATCCAATACACACCCTACCATCTCTAAAACACTGCACCAACTCTTAATACAGCAATAGCTGTGTTTACACAGTTTTCCCAGGCTAATGTAGCAAACAATTAATGGAAGCTTGCACTGCTTTAGCATCATGCTAACTGTGCTCCCAAATCACCACATGCTTGTCTCAAACCACGTTGACTTGTAATCTCAAATGGACCTGATTATGTTGTTTCTGAAAATGTATGACATAAAGTTATCTATAAACACAGACAAAACTCAGCCTTCAAGACGGCTGCTACTACAGTTTTAACCATTTTTTGTCCATACGTAAGTCTATTTGAGGTTACCCAACAACTTGACTCAGTTTGAGGCAAGCATGTGGTGATTTAGGCCTGCAGTTAACACAGTGCTAAAGCAGCAATGCCACTTTTATACTGTCCTGTTGCAGCTCCACAGTAGAATTAGATTTGTAGGTAAAAATAAAATAATCCTCCTTTGCAGTAAAATAAAGCTCTGCTTGTCATTCCAACACAGTTTTAACAGTAGATGGTCTTAACCCCTGGAGTTAATGTAGAACTGCTAATTAACCAGCCTTCAACCTTGAAGGTTGGTGCACAGACTGTTGGTCACTATAGCAGCACAGACAACAATCTGACCTAGCTAGTAGCTAACGGAAATGGCAAAGAAAAAGATTTAAGACGAACATCCATAATTCAGAGACTAATAGACTTATTTGCATTCATAAGCACTCAAGCTGGAATATGTTCAATCTGCAACAAAAACCGTCAAGCACTAAAAGTTGCGAAGCTGAAGTCAGTTTCTCGTTCGTCAGCTTCTTGTTCGAATTGTCCCGTTCCACCTTAAATGGTGCAGCAGTTACATTCTGGTGCCTCAGGCACTATTTAAGGTGGAACGAGAAAATTTGAACAAGAAGCTGGCGAATGAGAAACTGACGTCCACATCATAAAAAGTTGAACGTGGAGAGACATTTTATGAGAAACTGATTTTATGGTAGTTTCTTGTCAGTTGTAGTATGTTAGACATAAAATGTGGTGGTTTGATTTTTGTTGTAAGGAAGAAATGGCTGTTTCTAACATTTGGCGACCCCTGATCTAGACGCTGACTGACTGTGAGTACAAGGGGTTGTCTGACCAGGTTTCAGTCACATGTTAGAAATGGAAAACAGCAGCAGCTCTATGCTGAGACTCTTTACTGAAGGAATCACCGTAAAACTGATAGATACAAATAAATATGCTGATGTCTTTTATAAGCTTCAATTGCCTGTGTTTAATCTAGAATGGCCAGAAAATATTCATGTGCACCACAGTTAGCATAGCGCTAACTTGCTACCAGAAGTCCCCTACCAGAGGGCTAGCAGAAATTAGCATTATCTTAAAGGTGTGTTTTTCCTGTTGTTCCGAAAGAGATTTGCTATTTATGGCCCAAAATTCAAGTCTAGCTCTAATAGTTGTGGTTCACCACTTGAAAAACATGAGTCAAATTTGGTCTTACATGATATGGGCCATTTATCCAGTCCTGATGCTCCCTGCTTTCATTGTTTATCTATGATCTGGACCCTCTTATCAAAAATACAGTCTACAGATCAATCACTTTTGAGCATGGTTGTGTGCTAGTCATCACCACCACACTCCAGTCCACTCAATTCTATAACTGATCCAGATGCCTTTGCAGAACTGAGTCCAGCCAGAGTTGAGGCTAGCAGTGTGCTAATGCTAACTCTGCAGTGTGCTGGCCTGATTTGCACACTGAGAGACAATCCAGAGAGGCTGTGAAAAAAAACTCACAAAGCAGAACAGCACATCAACAGTGTGAATCTCATTTCCACAGTTTGCCGTCATGCTTGAGTGAGTGTGTGTATGTGTGTGTGTGTATCTATTTGATCTCACTCCTGGATCTGAGCTCCGTCCGCAACGGACAGTTCATCAAGGTCGGACTTGACAGTTTGTCCACACATACATGCACACGAGTCTACGGGCTGGGACGATAATCAGTTTGGAAAAAACATAAATTGTGATGAAATTGTCAATAAATATGGCTTCTTTTCATTATTTAAAAGCATTTCTTTCTATTCTGTAAATCTAGTTGTGAACTAACAAGTTAAATACTGTGAACACGTCAGTTGGCTTTCTCACTGTTTACCTGAATTGCAAGTTACAGACTAGTCTCGCGGTCTGGTGTGTTTTACAGTTGAATGCAACCATGTCTACTTTAAAAGGAAAGGGCTGTTTGGCTATCATGCACAATAACCAATCACGTAATGTTGTTTTTTGCATGACAATGTGAGGCAGGTGATTTTCAAAAAGTGGGCTACAACAAAAACAAACCAGAGGGAAACAAAGTGGTAAGCGTCAGCATATCCTCGTACCTCCATTTTTGTTGTTTTTCAGGTTTTGACAAATTTTGAAAATGCCTGTTGCCCTTTACATTGTGTGTAAGTTTCATGATGAATGGACCAAAATAAATACCCAAAATTACTTGGCAAAGGGTCTGGTTACATTGACGTACATTATAAGTATGTTTTTTCTTTCTTCTATAAAGTCACCATTTTGGAGATAAGAAGTTTTGTTCCAACAGCAGTGATATCTTACTAGCTCCACAGCAACTAAATGTAATTGCTTGTAAAAATATGTGTGGATAGACAATCAGCATGCAACTGATACTTGTGGTTGGATTTAACAAAATCATTGTTTTTATAATGAGTAAAATATGCATTTTTTCATTACTTAAAACTACAGGTATTTTGCAGTTACAGTCATATGCAAAAGTTCTCAGTGCTGAATATCAATGAAAAATGCACTGGACTTGATGTGAAGGTTTCAGAGTGTTATATCCATAAAAATCTACTTGTTGTGAAAAAAAACTCGCAACGACTAAAGATTAAGCTATAAAAAAGAAAGAACAAGGTCACACAGTGTCATCGAAGCAAAGCACAAAACTATGTGACTGCTAAGTAGCCTGCTAAACCCGCTAAACATGTCCATGAGGTGCTTTCCATCAAAAAATACCGCCCCTCTGATTTTCTTTGTTTGCCAGCACTCAAAGAGCAACTCACTGCTGTGCGTGTAACTGAAGTTAAATCAGGACCAGAGTTTTGGATAACAGATCAGAGCACAGGGCGCTCTGGAAACAAAAACCTGATTAACTAGACTTCGAGCAGCCACTTTAGACAACAGCGTGTCTATTCACAAACCACCTCAGGAGTAGGAGTGCTGATCTAGAATCAGCCTTTGTGACAATGACCATCATAAAAGCGGTGAACTTTACTTTACAGCCAAATGCTCTTTTATTCTGAACAGCAGGAGGGAAAAGTGCCCACTGCAGCGTTACCCCAGCATGAAACAGGGGAGGGGATATCGCGGGAGGACCCGCCACATGTAGAGGGTGGACAAACTCACACCGTCCTATTTATAATTAGCCTTCACAATATAGCAAACAGCAACTACTTCACTAGTAGCAACTACAATAACTACTACAACAGTCCGTTTTTAGACCAGGAGCGTGGCTTTACTCTTTGCATGCTTTGGATGGCCACGCCCTCCAAGCTCCCCACGGCAGTGTGGCCTGTAGTGGACACCACAGTATTTTTACAGAAACCATTCATGCTTTTTAGCTGTCCATTGGTGGCATGGCGGTGCAGTGGAGAGTGCCATTGCCTTGCAGCAAGAAAGGACTGGGTTCAATTCCCCGGCCGGGTGACCAAGGTCCTTTCTGTGTGGAGTCTGCATGTTCTCCCTGTATCTGTGGGGGTTTCGTTCCACAGTCCAAAGACATGAAGTCAGGCTGAATTGCCCCTAGGTGTGACTATTTGTGATGGACTGGTGGTGTTTCCTGCTTTCCACCCAGTGACCACTGGGATAGGCTTCAGCTTGACCCAATAGCATAAGTGGCTTAGATAGTGTATGTGTGCTTATAGAGTTTTAGTGTTTGTTAGCCTCATAGCACTAGTTATAAACCAAAGAAGCAAATTTTGAACTCTAGGATTTTAGTCTTGTCCAATCAACTACACCTGAGGTAAAAGAAAAAATGGGTAAATCAGATTTTTCGCTCAACTTTTCCTTTAATGCACAATGATCTACTGAATTGAATGAGTGAACTAGTCTAGAAGCTTAACCTGTGTCCAGAATATCACCTCATACATTCTTTCATTCATAAAAAATGTGGCAGCACAAACATTCACACACAAAAGGTTTAGTCCGCATTATTCAAAAATGAAAAACTCAGCAGAGGCGCAGGGAAAATCTTAATTAGTGCTCTGCATGTTCATACAGTAGGCAAAAAATGTCAAAAAGGAGCTGTGCAGCCAGCAAAGCATAGTGAGGTTAATGTGAGTAAAGACTGCTTTCATTCAGTTTTACAGCAGAGAGTTGCCTGTTTTATTAATACAAACAGGAGGAAGGCCTCACTGCTAAACTCTTCTCAATGTTCACACTGTTACAGAAGAAACACTGTGGTGAAAAAACAACATCGTGCCAAAGGAAATGAATAAATGAGGGCCCAACCACTGAGGCGTTATGATGTTTTAACACCTAAATTTCAGGCTTTTTATTCAGTGACGACTCCAAATTATTCTGTAATTATGATAAATTATTCAGTAACTACTATAAATGACTCAATAATGTCTTTAAATTATTCAGCAACTACTGTCAATAATCCAGTAACTACTACATCCTATGCAGTAACCATTATGACCAGTAACTACTATGAATTGCTCAGTGAGGACTACTGACTATTCAGTACCTCTATAATTTATTTAGTAACTAATATAAATGATTCCATAACCACTATGAATTATTCAGTAACTAAGAATTATTCTGTGACTGCTACAAATTATTCAGTAGCTATGTTGAATTATTCAATAACCACAATGAATTATTCAATTACTACTATAAAATATTTCATAACTATTGATTATTCAGTGAATATTGTGAATTATTAAGTAACTACTACAAATTACTATAAATTATTCATTAACATTGACGTCAGTCAGTAACTACTGTCAATTATTCAGTAACTACTATGAATGAGTGTGTTTACATGCACCTAATAATCCGATAACTGTAGAAAATCAGATTTTGTGTCCGATCATGCACATGCACAGACTGAGAAATCTGAAAGAAATCAGAGTAAGAGTTCACATTCATCTGATTACTCTTTATCGGATTTCTTAACCGGATTTCTAGATCGGAGTATGCTGTTTACCTGACCATTTGAATAATCGGATAACTGCAGAAATCTGATTATGATAGATGATCAGATTATTGAATGCATTTAAACACACTCACTGATACAGCAACCACTAAGAATTGTTCAGCAACTACTATGAAGCTAATACTCTGTAAAAACCTTACTGTAAAATGTACCGCAGAGTTGCCAGTAAAGTGCTGTATATCCATGGTAAATATTTGACAGCTAAATTTACAACTATTTACAGTACTACAGTGGCATTTCTGCTGCCAGTAAACTACTGTAAATTGCATTGTCTGGTATGTTACTGTAAAGCAATGCACCACTCCAAATGCCCAATTTTTTACATTATGATCCTGTAAAATAATAAAAAACGTTTTTTTACTGTAAAATAAATACTAAACATTTACAGCAATTGTAAGTCCATATTTATGAGAGTGAGGATTTGAAGTGAGGGCTCACTTATGCACTTTTAGAGTTTATTCATTTGTTCATTTACAGGGTGAGAAAAGACTTCAGATAACATTAACATGCCATTACAATGACTATAAGCTGATATGCATGTTTAGCAATAGAATAAGAGAAGAGCTTTAGGGAGAGATGGCTGGAGAGCTGCTTCAGAACCAGGAGCTGCTGTGGGGATAATTGTAGTGACTCATGTAATGACTGTAACTGATTTATTATGGACTATTTTAAAAAGCATATTAAACACTGGTTAACTGGTGGCTGTGGGAGCTGATGGGTGTGGTCCTCTGTGGGAGGTCACATAGTCCCTTGTTGCTAAGCAATAGTGTCGGGAGGACAGCAGCTTTTGTGAGGGGAGGATGATGAAGGAGAAAAGGAGGGAGTGCAGAAATGATGGGGTGAAAAAAGTGAAAGATGGGAAACAACGAGTGGGAAGGCAAGTGAAATGAACAGAAAAAGAGCTGTGAAGACTGTGAGATTGGAAAGGTGGAGAAAAGGAAAAAAGTGAGTGGGAGACACGAAGCGGGTGAGAGTGAGGAATAAAACAGTGAGAAAGTGAGAAAAAAGAAAGTCTTCCTATTATTTTTTCAGCTCAGGATCAATAGAGAAGAGAGAGAGAGAGAGAGAGAGAGAGAGAGAGAGAGAGCGAGAGAGAGAGAGAGTTAAAACGCAATCACAGAAAATGGGAGTGAACAGTAGGAGAGCAATTTTAGGAGACACAGAGATTTACAATGAGAGAAGAGGAAAGAGGAAAGAGAGAAGAAGAGAGAAAGAGGGAGGGGGGAACATTTACACTGAGGAAAGGTGAAAGCAAAGTAAAAGAAGAGAAAAAAGAGAGAAGAGAGAACATAAGGCAAAAGAGAAGAGAGAGATGAATAGAGATAGAGAAGAGAAAGGGAGAGAGATTAAATAGAAAATGAGAAAGACAGAGAGAGAGAGAGCGAGAGAGAGAGAGAGAGAAGAGAGAGAGAAAGAGGGGAGCGAGAAAGAGAGAGAGAGATTTTTAGAGGAAAAACCACAAAATCCTGAGTCATCTAAAACCCCCCTCACACAAACACACACACTTAGCTCACTCATCTGTTTAAAAAACAGACACAACCTCTCAGTACTCCAAAATAACTCTCTCTCTCTCTCTCTCTCTCTCTCTCTCCCTCTCTGCCCTATCCTTCTCTCTATGTCTCTCTCTCTCCTTCTCTCTCTCTGTGCCCTATCTTTCTCTCTCTCTCTCTCTCTCTCTGACCTATCTTTCTCTCTCTCTCTCTCTCTCTCTCTGCCCTCTCTCTCTCTCTCTCTCTCTCTCTCTCTCTCTCTCTCTCTCTCTCTCTCTCTCTGTCTCCGTATGACGACAGCACTAAGAGCTAGTGGTCATGTCACTGGGGAGTTTGTATTAGAAATGCATCACTGCCTCAGTCCTCTTAGCCATGTCTGAACCCACTAACCCTATTAGCCTCTTTAGCCACGAGGCTAACAGGACAGCTGCTGTGTTTGGTATGAAAATAAGGACTGTAAATGTAAAAATGATGTAAATGTGGCTTTGATCTATGCTGTTTTATATGAACGTAGAAACAAGGACATAATGTTATGCTTGATCAGTATATATATATATATATACACACCACCAATCAGGCATAACATTATGTCCTTGTTTCGGCGCTCATTGTCCATTTTATCAGCTCCACTTACTATATAGGTGCACTTTGTAGTTCTACAGTTACAGACTGTAGTCCATCTGTTTCTCTGCATACTTAGTTAGCCCCCTTTTACCCTGTCCTTCAGTGGTCAGGACCCCCATGGACCCTCACAGAGCAGGTACTATTTGGGTGGTGGATCATTCTCAGCACTGCAGTAACACTGACATGGTGGTGGTGTGGTAGTGTCTGTTGTGCTGGTACGAGTGGATCAGACACAGCAGTGCTGCTGGAGTTTTAAACACTGTGTCCACTCACTGTCCACTCTATTAGACACTCCTACCTTGTCAGTCCACCTTGTAGATGTAAAGTCAGAGACGATAGCTCATCTGCTGCTGCACAGTTTGTGTTGGTCATCCTCTAGTCCTTCATCAGTGGTCACAGGACGCTGTTAGCTGGATATTTTGGTTGGTGGACTACTCTCAGTCCAGCAGTGACACTGAGATGTTTAAACACTCCAGCAGCACTGCTGTGTCTGATCCACTCAGACCAGTGCAACACACACTAACACACCACCACCACATCAGTGTAGATCAATTATCAACTTAGGTAAAATCCTCTTAAAAATGCACAAATATATATTGTGTCCAATTCAGAAATCAAATTCAACTAACTGGACTTCAACTAATCTTCAACACCGTCACTGTTAAGTCCATAAAGAAAAACATGCATCAATAGAAAAGCAAAAGCATTATGACTGCCCTGGCTGAATACACACACTGCTTAGTTCTCATTCAACAACTGCTGACCAGCAAAATAAGACTGAAGTGATGTCAGTGCTCCCACAGTGATGTTTGCACACAACATACACGATGCAGCCTTCAACAGAAAGTGACCCAGATATGGCCCTGTCCTTCAGCTGTCACTGTTCAGCCTCTGAAGGTTGGAATCGTGTCTAGTTGACGGCTGATGTCACTTTCTGCAACAGAGCGCTGTTACGTCAAGCACCAGACGGTGAGTAAGGCTCTGAGCACAAACGACATAAAAGCCCCCATGCAAGAACGGTGACATCCATAGATGCACCTGAAGAGCTTCACTGCCTGAGTCTCGCCTCAAACTCAGATGAACTCCTGCAGCAGTAGTGAAAGCTCTGAAGCAACAAACCTCAAAGGAGTTGTTTGGTGAAAAATTTACATAGTTTCCCCCCCTTTACTCCAAATGCAGTCGATCAGCCAAGACATGTTTGATGTCCGAAGTTTGCTTCTTTATTTATGCACCAGAGCTAAAAGCCTAAAGTAGCTAAAAAATAACAGAAGCTTAAAACCCATTAGCATTGTGCAAACTAATCGCTTTGACATCACAGCGATGTGATCGTTGACACTCTATAGCACTATTTGGATGGCATTAGTTTTACATGGGTGGCAGGGTAATATCAGGGTGAAACCCCCCAGGGCCTTCTAGGCCTTCAGAGAAATGATTTCTCCAAAAAATACATGTCATTGCATTTAAACTCTGCAGGTATTGTAGTAGTTTTTCTCCATGGTGTCTATATAGATACAGCCACGCGAGCTCCCCTATTGGTTAGGACTTCAGGAGCTGCACTGAAGGCCTAATGCCTCAGAATAACCACTAACATAATTCGTAACTGACAGTGGGATCCTGTTTTTATTTACAATTATTAATTGATTCATTTTGAGAGAAAAGTCCAGCCCTTCAGGAACTACTAGATACATTACTGACTGTGAGTATGATTGGTAGCCAAACCAGTGCATTTCGGTCATATGTTAGACATGGAAAACAGCAGCACCACGAATATCTTTTACAAGCTTCACATGTCTGTGTTTAATCTAGAATAACCAAAAATTATTCATGTGAATCACATTTAGCTTAGTGCTAACATACTACCTGAATCCCATAGGGACTCAGGTAGTGTCCAAGTGTCCAACATTAAGATATTCAAAATGACAGAAAAAGTGTGATGTCATGCAGCAATGTTGACTATCTACTGTAAATTCCCAAGTTAATGACAATGCTGATGACACTTTAAGGTTTAGATTAAAGTAAATTACTATTAAACTGACTGTCTTAACATGTTTGCACTTGAGTAGCTGAATATATTGTGTATGGAACCTTTTGGAATGAAGGCAATTTGTTGCCACACCCATATTCATAATATATACCCTATAAATATATACGGTATAATTTATAAGATTTCTTATGCTGTGATTACATGACTTTACCCCACCTTCCCATGTAAAACTAATCCTGTCTGAATAATATTTACACTGTTATCTATTTAAATGGACATAAAATTCAGACACAGTACTACTCCTTTTAGCAGCCTGTATCCACTTTTGCTACATAACATTGACATAACCATGCCATAAACATGTCATGGCAGATGCCATATGCTGTCATGAGTGGTCATAACGAACTATGTCCAGTCATATAACAGTAGTCTCATGTTAGCATTACTACGGAGCCCCGCTGGTGACATCCTGTATAAATAAAAATAATGCGTGGCCAGGACATAGTAAAGCGTGGGAATGAGATGATTAAGTCGTGGCCACAACTTAGTAAAGCTTGGAAACGAGATCCTGATGCGTGGCCATGACTTAGTAAGCCGTGATCTCGTTCCCACACCTTACTAAGTCATGGCCACAACTTAATCATCTCATTCCCACTCCTTACTATGTCCTGGCCACGCAATTAGTTGACAGAGAGGGGGAGGGTGAAGTGTTAGGGCTACATGGCCCTCCATACGGAGGTTTTTCAGAGGCTCACTCCAAACGGAGTGATGAGAAAAAAGAAAAACGGCAAGATGGCTGCGCGAGCGACCACAAATGTGAGAATTTTCTCTATTAAAATTACAATAACCATCGTATTATTTTAGTTTAGTGCCGTTTCAATGTATTATGGTCCTTTTCTTCATAACAAGCATGAAAAATCGCTAGTAGTTTGCTGATGTCTTGGTAGCTAGCTAGCTTATTTCCCATTCCACCTTAAATAGTCCAGCAGTTACATTCCGCTGCCTCAGGCATTAAAACTGCTGCATCATTTAAGGTGGAACGGGAAAATTCAAAATAAACTGGCAAATGTCTGACTTCAGCTTCATATTACTGATTAAATTAAGGGTGGGCGTTAATAAATAATTGCCCCCTTTGAAGGCATATGATTCCCTAAATGTAACTGAACTGAACTTTACCCTCCTCTGCTATCACTGCAGGCAGGGTCGCCTACAGGGCAGCGCTAGTGGCCTTTTAATGAAGTAATATTCTGTTTTATTTGAGGGTCTCATAGGGGATGATTTCAACCACTACCCCTTGTAACTCAGTTCCAAGGGGCAAAGTGACACTCGAAAACAAGGGGTGGGGGTAAAAACAAGAAATGGGATTGGGTCTCAGGTTTGCAGTTTGCATGATGCTAATTGGTGGGGTATAACCTTCCATTACTTGTCATCAGCCTCGTAGATCCAGTGAAATCTTGGCTGATCGACTACATTTGGGGTAAGGAGGAACATTAAAACAGTCAAGCTATACTTGCCTAACACCAACTTTAACAGCAGCCATACATACTGAAAGCAGAGTAATGTAATAACTGTGAGAAATTCACCTAAGCTAAACGACTCACAACCGTGTGACGCCCCACTTAGACCACCACAAACAAAGCACACCAGAGAAGAAAAGGGCTCTCATACAAATAACACACGGTAGACAACCAGCACTGCAATGCTAGTCAAACTGTTAAATAAACTATCAATCAGCGAATTATAGCAGGCCAGCTTTTACTGCTGGACAAAAGAGACCTGCTGACAAGTTTAAGCTCCACTTGAACTGAAGGCCAATGAATTTAAATGAATTTAAGTAACTCAAGCACAGCTCCATGTCAAACGACAGCTTCTGGTAATTTGATTCCTTGATTTGCAATTAAATTACAGGGCCACCTTTCATCAGTCATTTGTTTATTAAAATAGTATGTGGCATCTGCAGTCAAACAACTGCTGTGTGTTTATTAATATGGGCACCATGAGGAGACATCTTCTGGCGTTGGGTTCTATCTGGTGGCAGAAAACTGATTTTACCCTGTTTATGTGTGTTATTATTAACTTTTATGAAATCTTAATTTATATATTTCTAAATCTTGCTTTCTTTGTTTTAATCTATAGCTTTACTTTCATTGTATTCATATCCTTTTGGTCTATCGATTTTACCTGTGTGTACCTTAGGGCCATTTAGGTCTTCAGTGAAGGCCTTCTGACTTCTAGGAAGCTGAAAATACATGCCTGTATGTACTTTCTCATTGATCTGGACTTTGGGTAATTGCAATCAATCAATTGTGTTTTGATTTAAATGAGTGGGACCAATTTTATGAATAAAAAAGTCACTCTAAGCTTTCAAGGCTCTAGATACGTCACTAACTGTGAATACAAGTCACAGTTCAACTTGATTTAAGCTAGTTGTTAGAAAAGGGAAGCAGCTGTGGCTTCAAATGTCCATGTTTAATTTAGAATGGCTGAAAAATGTTCATGTGCACCAGAGTTATCTTAGTGCTAACATGCTACTATAAATCCCATCAGAACTTACGGTACCACCTAAAATAAGACCACCCTTATAAAGGGTTTACGAATGGTTTAAAATGTGTTTTTTAATGGACGTTCATTAGGTCATTAACGCCTTATAAGTCATTAATAAGCGGTTATAACATGTAAATAAAAAGGGCAACAGTGACCTGTTGCTTGTCAAATAGTGAGCCCACATTCATCTCTCCTGTTAAACCTCAAATATTGCTGATTACTGATCTTAGTCTTCTCCATCAGTCCACAACAGCTTCATCAGATACGCATACTGATCAGAAATAAGAAGTCACTTTTGCCCTTTTTTATTAATGTGTTATGAATGTTTATTAATGACTTTTAAGGTATTTATGACCTAATTAATAACACTTAATAAACTGATTTTAAACCATTCATAAGGCTAGTCTTATTGAAAAGTGGTACTGACATTAGCAGTATTGTAGGGGCATTTTTGTTTGTTTGTTTGTTTGTTTGTTTGTTTGGCATTCATAGCCTGAAATAAAGGCCTAATTCGCCTCTTAGGCTGTGAGCCAAGCCTTGAAAATGTTCATTTCATCGATCTCTTGTGAGGAGCTATGTTCTTTTTGTGTTTATATCTGAAATATTTTTGTTAACACAAGAAAAGAGTTTGCAATAAATATTGTCAAGTTTAACTCACAGTGTGTACAGGCAAGATGCCAGGACAACTGCCAGGACAAATCCAATCACAACTCAGCTATGATATGTCGAGAGGAAGCAGGCCAATCACTTGCCAATCACAGGCCGATTACTTGTTGAGGTGGGACAAACCAGAGGCTAAACACAGGAGATGTGGAACACAGGAGAGTACAGCAAAAACACAGTTTAGAGCAAAGCTATATTTATTATCTTTCTGACTTCCACGAATTGCAAAAGGCAGACTACAGAGGGGTTGATATGAAGTGTGATAATGTCTATTTGTATACATTTAACATCTTCTAAACGTATCTGTGACCCACTTTTCTCAAACTAGTCTCCTTGTCAACCGCAATGGCAACAGCAGTGACAGATAATGACAGTCCCTGGCAGCCTATATAGTTTTCTAATAAATGGCTTTATTCTTCATATATATATATGCAAGCTCACCCTCTGAGAATAAGCCATTGAAATATTAGCATGAAGAAGTGTTGAAGATGGCCTGTATGCATGTGGCCTTCAATACAGTCAGCCTTGTAATCAATTTTACAGAAAAATCACTGGTCAAAGTTTTATCTGTTCACACAGCAGCAGTCAGACATTAACACGAGAGACAGTGCACATTCCAAAAATATAGTGACTAAATGTGTCAGATAAGCTTCAGGATGCTCCAGATAATACTGGAATCCACAGGGAACACTATAGACAGTGGAGCCCCTCCAGTGAAAAACCATATATTAATCATTCCACCCTTTTTTTGGTTTATCAGTTCTGTTTTATTATGTACAACCTTTTACATTAAAAAGCCAAACTGTGATTTATTTACATTTTAGTGACTCCATTATTTTAAGAACAGGGCAGTAAACAATGCCATACCATGCTTATATGATTTTAACAAAAAATTTCACATATCGCTGCTGTCGGAACAAAACCTTGTATCTCCATTTTTGTCGTTTTTCAGTTTGTGACATAATTTGAAAACGCCTGTTGCTCTTTACAATGTGTGTACATTTCATGATGAATGGACCAACAAAATCAGTCCAAAATGACTTGGGAAAATGTCCGGTTCCATTGACTTACATTCAAAGTAAAGTAGGTTTTTTTGTTCTCCTGTAAAGTTACCATTTAAGAAAACAAGGTTTTCTTCCGACAACAGTGATATACTGCTTTTCATAGAAAGGGCTCAATTAATAAATAAGCCTGACGAGCACAGAGGAGGAAAGAAAAGACGTGGAGAAACAGAAGTTGTTTAACAGAATTAAATAATTAAAATAAAGAATTTCAGCTCATAGTCTACCAACTGCTTTTAAGAAACCTGTAAGATTAGTAAAAAAAACCCCACAATGGATTTAGTCTCTATTCAGTGGACTGTTTCCAATCCCGGTGTTATGATGAATTAATACAATACAAATGAATTATTCTTGTATTTTTATGACATATTTACACATTTAATAATGTTTGTTACAGTTATACACAAACCTAGCATATCTAACCAGATTAAACCTCTGAGCTAACACAGCTCTCGAGCTGTTTACTGCGCTGATGTTGAGAGAACGTTGATGCGAGTCATTTGATTGGCCACTTTATTTAGTAGCTGACGCTGTTTGCTTGTTTAGCTTCATGACTTATTATAAAGTTCATGGGAAAATGTGCAGAAACTGACAGTTTCTGCAGAGTCTAACCAGCAAGCTCCACAGTGGAGTGGATTCATCTGCCTGGTTAGTGGGGTCTGGTGTTAATGTAGCTCTAATGCATTGACTTTCTGAGAGCTGGTTCACATGAGCTACATTACAGCAGTAGAGTTAGGTAGCTTTCATCTCCTGTTCTTCAAAATGTTTACCAAATTTCCTTAAATATGCCGACTGAGAGTCTGTGTCTGATCAGTGATACTCCAGACTCTCCTTCGGGAAGACGCTGAACTCAAATGCCAGCAGCCGATTACTTCAAAGTGAATGTGAAGCTGCTGCATCTGTCCAGAAATCTGGTAGAACAATGTGTGACCTGTATAAATGATGAATGTGCTGCACTCAGCCTGCGCTGCTCACATCAAATCTGCTCAACAATGCAGTAAAAAATACATGTATGCATTCATTCATTTAGCCACCCATGCATAAATTCATTCGTCCATCCATTTGTCTGACCATTCATTCATTCATGAAACAAACCATCCATGCATGCATTTATTCATTCATCCTTTCATTCAGGCATTTGTTCATCCTTTCATTCAGCAGTCTGTCCTCCCGTCCATTATTTTATTTAATTCATCGATTCATTTGTTCATTCATGCCTTAATTCATCGATTCATTCATGCATTAATCCATCTATGTATGCAAACATTCATTCATACATCATTTTGTCCGATCATTCATTCTTCCTTACATCAATTCATTAATTCATTCATTCATTCATTCGTCAGTAAATTCATCCTTTTTATTCATCTATCCATCTATTTATTCACTAATTCATCCAACTTTTCATCAACTCATCTATTCATCAACTCATCCACCCATCCATCATTCAGTGATCTATTCATCCCTGAATCCATGCATCAATGCATTCATTCATCCATATATATATTCATCTATCCATCAACTTATGCATTCGTTCATCCATCTTTTCATCCATTTATTCATCAATTCATCCACCCATCCATCATTCAGTAATCTATTCATCCATGCATTCATTCATCCATAAATCCATTCATTTATATATTCATCTGTCCACCAACTTATGCATTCCTTCATCCATCTTTTCATCCATTCATTCAATTCATCCATACATCTGTTCATCCATCACTCAAAAATCTATCCATCCATTAAATTTATCCATCCATCCATGAATCCATCCATCCATTAGTTTCTGATATCACTTTACTTGAACCATGACATCACTAATCCCATAAACATGACACAGCAGACGTCACACTCTGTCATGAGTTGTCGTACCAGATTATGTTTAATAATATAGCAGTTACCATCATCATTAATTCTCATGGCAGATGCTATAATGCAGAGTCACAATGTCTAACTAGAGTGTCACAGCAAAAACTGACAAACTGTTCAACATCAAACATCACACTGTTATGGCAATTACTAGTAAAGGTAACGTGACACTTATAACAACTGAACATAATCGGTCATGACAGCATATAACATCTGCCATAACATATTTGTGACATGATTATGTCAATGTTATGTAGCAGGAATGAAGTTCAGTCTTACACAGCTTCTACTGATATACACACACATGGATGACATAAACATGGTGACTTTAACCCAGCCAGCGCTAACCCACTGCTCTGAGCTCAGCTTCATAGACTGACCCATTCACACTCTTACTGCCTCCAGCTGCTTCAGGATCAGCAGTAAACAGCACTGCTGCAGTCAGATGTGGAATAGCAGGTGAGAGTCAGCACTAAGCCCGGTGCCAGATTGCTGCAGACTACAAAGAGGCTTAAGGGAGGATGTAAGTAACGCGATTACACAGCAGAAATCCTCTCGTTAGCATTAGCGTTCATTCACCACAGCTCACGCTTTCAAGCACCAATTCATTTCCTGTATTACTCAACGTTCAATGCATCTGATATAATGGAGGTCTTTACAACGATCTGCAAAAGAGCACAAATGTAGTGGTCAAGGGACGGAGGGTTATACGCTGTATATTTTATATTCGATGCTGACAGACTGTCATTGTGGCAGAATGTAATGTGATACTGTGATTGCTGGTTATTACCATTATTCTTCCCTAAATATGCAAAAATGCATTGATGCATCAGTTTAAAGTGGAAATTCAAGTACAGTCTTGTGTAAAACGTTTGAACACCCGGATTAAAAATACATGTTTTGTTGATTTTCTAAGAGAAAGTAAGTTAACACATCCTCTACAGGAAAAACACCTAAATGTGGCATTTTTTCTGCAAACTTTAGTTCACAATTTCTGTGCATTATTTCAGTTGAACATACTAGGGAAAAAACTAAAACAGAAAATATAAAATTTGCCATAACTTTTACACAGGCCACATTTTCAAGTCCACTGTATCCATGAAAGAACAGTGACACCACAATGTGATCCCACGGGCTTATTAGGCCTTACAGCAAGGATGGATCAAGGCTCATCATTTTGCCAAAAAATGCATCAACTAATATTCCAACTGTTTAAAAAATAATGTTCTTCAATGAGCATTCACAAAGATTTCAGCTATTTCACGCTCAACAAGCATAATATTATTAAAAGATTCAAGAAATTTTAAGAAATGTCTAGATATAAAAAGCAAGGCCAAAAACCACAAATAAATTTCTTGTGACTATCAACCCCTTTAGATGACCCCTTTGTCAATAAACACCGTTCATCGCTGCATCCATGAATGCAAGCTAAGACTGTACTATGCACAGTGGAAGCCATATATCAACATCCAGAAACACTGCCAATTTCATCTGCTGAAGCTCATCTGACATGGACTGATACCCAGTCGAAACGTGTGCTGTGGTCTGATGAGCCAACTTTTCAGATTGTTTATGGAAATAACGGACATTGTGTTCTCCAGGCCAAAGAAGAAAAGCACCATCCCAAATGTTACCAGTGTAAAGTGCCAAAGCCAGAGCCTGTCATGGTATGAGGAGGGGTATTAGTGGGTGACTTGCACATCTGTGAAACTACCATCAACACTGAAAGATATATGCTTTGGAGCAATATCTGTTGCCTTTTAGATGCTGTTTTTTTTTTCAGAGACATCCCTGCTTGTTTTACCAAAACAACGCCAAGAAATATTCTGCTGGTGTTAC
>NW_023494808.1:11933642-11936142 GCF_904425465.1 Colossoma macropomum | reverse complement strand
TGTCCAAAGAAAACCATGTATCTCCATTTTTACCGTTCTACATCATTTTAACACATCATCTGTCTTTTATCTTAAATGTTATTATGAATGGACCAATAGAAATGCTCTAAATTCATTTGGAATTAAATCTCTTTACATTGACTTGCATTAAAAGGTAAAAAAAGGTACACAGAAGAAAAAGAGAGAAACAAGCTCTGAAACACACACACACACTGAACTGCACACAGCAACACACACCACACACTGAACTGCACACAGCAACACACACACACACATTCAAACACCTCCAAAATGGACATCAAAGATATCCTTCACAAACATACTCTAATCCACACCTAACATCAAACACAGCCTTCACACACACACACACACACACACACACACACACACACACACACACCTGTCACCCTCCTTTATAATAAAGTATAATAAAGTGTAATAGGAGAGTGAAGGTGTCAGAGAGAGATTAGTGTAGACCTTGTGGTTGTGGGGGTTGTTGGATGAAGGTATTATCTCTGTAAGCATATCTGTGTGTGTGTGTGTGTGTGTGTGTGTGTGTGTATTATCTGTGTGTATTCACTGCTATGACTCTCGCTCTCTTACACAGAAATTTCACTAATCCCTAACCAACACACAGGACCAACTCACACAGAAGCCCTGCAGGGAGCAGAACAGAGAGAGTGAGGTTTATTTCCTGATGTTGGGTTTTTCCCATCATTTATCTCCCCTCTGTAGGTACACAGTGTACATATTTATATACACTGTAGCTGTTACATCAGCACCTTCTGACAACGGTTGACCTTTACATTGTGTCAACATTTTATGATGAATGAACCAATATTGCCTGGAATAAAATCGTCCTTCTCTTATGACAGTGAGGGTATATACAGACCAGAATCTGAGCCTTCATAGAATCTCCATAGAAAAAGCTCTCTCACTCTTTCTGTCTTCCTCTCTGTGGCTTTAATCTGCTACCGCACACACATTTCCACTTCCTTATACACTCAAACACAAAGGGGAACCTTCAGAGAAATTAAAACAATACCTGTCTCATTTTTAGTTCATTTTTATTTAATAGAATTTTTATGCCTGTTGTATTTAAATACTGTAAGTATTGGAATAATACTCTTATTTTATTGTTAAGTACAAAAATATCCATTATCCATCCATATACTGTCCAGGGTGTATCCTGCCTTCCGCCCAATGACTGCTGAGATAGGCTCCAGCTCCCCCCACGTCACAGAAGGATAAGCGGCTTAGTGTGTGTGTGTGCGTGGGTGTGTTTATGGCAGTAAAATGCAGAAAGTTTCTTGAGATTTTAAATGATTATGTCAAAATAATAGCTTGTTATCTAAGTTATGATTAAGGCCGTGTTCAGATGGTGAAGCATATTCCACAAAAAAAATGCGTCTGAACCAGAAACAACTTTTCCAAAGTGGAGAAACAGAGCAGTTCTTTATGGGTGGGAAGTTTAGCACCACATCACATATCACACTAAATGGACAGCCTAAAGAAACTAGCACTTATTGCACTTTGTAAAAAGTCCAGCAGGTTAGGTAATTCTACCTAATCCCAAAGTGAACGTCAGCAACATCAGCAAGTGCCTTAAACACCACAAAGCTACTCACCAAGCTATGGTGGTGAGGGGCACACTTCACCTATTTTCAATGTTTTTAGCAAAACTCAGTCATAACAATGCAGAGGATATAGTTACGCCAGTGAATTAATATTTATCTTTAAGCAGATTCTTTTCTTATCGCAAATGTGTGAAAACCTGCCCCACATTCACTCACTAGTTCAGTTTTACCTTCCCTCATTTTTGATTGGTTACACTGTGAAAAGTGGCACATGATGAGCCGAGCCTTTCTGCTGAAGGGGAATATTTTTCAACTCAATCCATGGCGACAAAAAAACATCCGCCATCTGAACGCAGCCTAATTATTTTGAAATACTGTCTTATTTGTAACAGGACATTATATGTAGCAGCACTGGTCTTCATCATTACAGCCCTATATCATTAATTACATGCATGTACGAATGATTATAGCTGACTAATGTGTGTAATGTGTAAAACATGCTTCCCCACTTTCACTCACAATCAGGCGCCCATGCACACACTCAAATAGAAAGTATCCCCCTGTGCTCTCGTCACATACAGGCACGAGTCCAGAGTGTGTGTGTGTGTGTGTGTGTGTGTGTGTGTGTGTGTGTGTGTGTACACAAATCACTAACGTAAATAACTCTCTAAAAAGCACTGAGCTGGCACAGAAAACTGAACCTTCTCTCTAACAAATACTACCATACACACATGGCAATATGACAAAAATGCGAGGTGACTATAAGAGCGCATGGGGACAGAGCCAGATGACATCACAGTAAACGACAACAACAACAACAACAACAACAACAGCAGTGCATCATCATCATCATTATTACCATCTTCGTAATCTCAACAAAAACATTATGATCATCACTATCAATATCTTCAACAGCAACAACT
>NW_023494808.1:11808642-11928642 GCF_904425465.1 Colossoma macropomum | reverse complement strand
CACACACACATGTATATATATATATATACACACAAGTATATGGGATATATTTACTACCTATAGTGCGTAACTGATCACTACATTAAAGCTCAAGCTAATCTTATTTCAGATTCTATCTGAAGAGCTCTTTTCAGTGCACACAAATAATAGAGCTGGAGAAGCAGGTGTGAGAGAGAAAGAGTGTGTTTGTGTGTGTGTGTGTGTGTGTGTGCATGTTTTTCTGAAGAGAGGCTTTTAGCAGGTACCTGCTAATTGCCAATAACAGATCAAACCCAGCCTGCTGCACAATACCGATGTTAAGAAATTAACACAGCAAATTCATTATTATCGAACTCATATCTTGACTGGATTCCTCTGTGTGAGAGGGAAATGTCTAGACTGTTATTTCTGGTAAAGTTATGGCCTTAAGCTAAAATTTACACAAAACTTTCATAGTTACGAAACCCCAAATACTTCTAAGTGTCTAAGAGACATAAGCTACTGCAGCTTCACTCAAACGAGCCCTGTTTCTGTACGAAACCACTCTGCGGTGTCTTCACATAATGCAGAGGAGGTATTAAAGCTGCCACGGCAAGCTTCTGTGATGAAAAGCTGGTATTAAACTGAGGCATTCATGCTAGCTTAACACGTAGCATTCATGTTAGCATAACATTTATGACAGTATACCACTTAGGGCAGCTAGTGCTGTGCTTGCGTTCGCATAAGATGATAGCATAACACAGAACACCAGTGTTAGCATAACATTTATGTTGGCATAACACGCAACAATTGTGTTCACACTTATTCTAGCATAACAGATAACATGTTTCCATAATACTTATGATAGCACAACACATAACACTTAGCGTACTCCTCACACTAGCATACCAGTTAGAGCTTATTGTTGTGTATGCATCACTCTTAAGTAGCTAGTACAGCTTATATATACTTATATATATGTATATAGCTTATATGTACTTAAGTATTGTTTAGCTGTCCACCCAGCCTCTACTTAAGATGGTAATTTAATTCTATTAATTGTTAGCTACTTTTTCTTGTCAAGCTAGCTAATACCTTTAGCATAAACACATAGCCCAAATGGCCCTCACCTAAACCACTAGGGGGAACAAACCTAAAAGCAGGGCAGGTCCTAAAGCTGCTGGTGTGAAATGGCAGGTCTAGGACTGCTGTTGTTGGCCTGCTGTAACGTTCAGCACCATGGAGAGCTCCTCACTGCATCTCTCTGACTGTACACTGCAGTGGCTCATGAAACCAGGCATTTTTTGTTTTTTTCCTAATCGAACATCTGTTTCACGCCATCATTGTTATGAGCCATGTCAGCCGAGAGTGTAGAGAAGTGAAAACACAAAAAAGTTGCCGGAGGAGCTCCAGAACTAAAGGTGCATAAAAATATGAGGAGTGGGAGAAAAAAATGTATATATTACAACATTATAATATTTAGATTATTTAGACAGATATTGTATTTAGAGTTATTAAAAATAGTACTGAATAATATATATCCTACCCACCCAAAGAGAGCGAGGCCAATTGGGCTCTCTTGGACTCTCGAACTCGCAATCTCCTGATGACAGGGCCAACACAGAATAAAGTATATTTTATTATCTAATTATTATTATTATTATTATTATTATTATTATTATTATGTAACATGGTTAAAATAAACAAGCTAATAATATGTTGACATTTTAAACTATTAACAGGACAAATTTGGTGCTGTTAACACATTTCCCATGTTTAATCCTTTGAACCATCTGCAGTAGCGCAGGGTGAAGCCCAGCTGCAGCACTCTGTTTGTTGATATGATAGAATCCGTGATTCTAGCTTTTTTATTCAAATGCAGCTTTTAAAAGGATTTTAAAATGTTACCTTCAGCCTTATTTCTACTGTCTACTCAGCCCATTCTTAGACCAACAAAATGCATTTTTCTTTCTTCAGCCACAAGATGGCACTGCTTCTTTCAGATGGGATCAACTGGTTAGACAGCGTAGTGGATAACACACTTTATAAATACTCCACAAACACAGTGTGGAGTGAGGCAAATAATAAAAAACAGGAGCATGAAATGACGCAGATCAGCCAGTTTGTGTCCAGTTCTTCATATTAGACATATTGAAGGTCAACCCTCAGGGCCTTCAGAGAAGGCCTAGGGATTTCTGGGGACTAAAAAGTGGTGACCATTTTAATAGAATCATGACTGTATTTAAACTCTGCAAGCACTACAGCACTACTAATGTTTCATTGTTAAGTTCTGGATGAAAATAAAAGGTTTAAATTCTTGAAACGTCCAGGAGAAAACTGGCCAAACAGAACTTATTTTTTCAGTGGTATCTAGGTAGATGTAGCTAAGCGAGCTCTCCTATTGGTTATGACTTTAAGAGCTGAAAAGAGTACTAACAGTTAACTGTCTGCATATCTGCAATGGCTGATTAGGCCATTGATTAGGCTGCCCACTACTGAGTTACAGTAAAAAAATACTGCTAACGGTAAAATATATGCTATTATACAACAGTTAGTTCCGGCCACGCAAGCTGATTGGTTAAGAAGTGTTCTAACCGTGCTGTTATTTCGCCATAACATCACAGTTTTTTCACAAACACTGTATCACTCCGCTGAGACGCTGTTGCTAAGCAACGCCTTTGACAGCTGTTGGAGACGCTCAAGCCGTTTGAACATTTTTACTTCTTACTTTGCCACAAACAGAAAATGGATACTTTCAAGATCACATTTGACCGACAGCCGATTTGGTCAGACTCTGAAGATGAGACGACACTAAATTCCCAAACTGTCATCACCGCTGAGCAGCTTTTCAGTCGTCAGCTGTGACAGAAGAACAGCTGAACAACCTGGAATCAGCCAGAAATGAACTGAATACCATTCGCCAAACAAAGTGGGCTGTAAGATGCTTTAACAAAACAACATTAATGATCTGGCAAAAACGGACAAAACTGAGCTAAACTTGATATTGTGGCAGTTTTATGGCTCAGTCCGTACTTCAAAAGGTGAGGTTTATGGTTACAGCAGACTGAGCAGTGAGTGAGCGGAGTTTTTTACTCTGACAAGCAACAAGCTACAAGCTGCTCGTTAAGGAACTATAATTTGGCTGAAGGAACTGCGAACATTAAAACATATTAAATTATGCGTTCACGGCCCAGTTTATTAATTTCTAACTTTATTTAACTGTTGTATAAAAGCAATAAAACACTCGAGGTTGTGTGTTATCACATATAACACACTCCCTCTCGTGTTCTATTGGTTAAATATGTCTGTCACAAGCTTCAAATAGAATGGCCAAAAAAGTGTTCGTGCGAACTGACGTTAGCTTAGCGCTAACAAACTACTTGATTCCCATAGGGACGCTAGCAGAAGTTAGCATTACCATAGAGGCGTGTTTTTCCTCATGTTTTTACATTTATGCCTCAAATCGAAGGCCGAGCTCTTGTGGTCACAGCTGACCACTCACATGTGCTACCAATGATGTGATATTTCATATTAGTCATATTTCACTGTAACAAAACTTCATATCTCACAAACTGTAACTTTAGGAGAAGTAAAAAAAGCTCTAACATGGTTTTATTCCCAGTAATTTTAAAGCATTTTGATTGGTCCGTTCATCATGAAATGTTCACACGGTGTGAACATCAGCTGGTGTTTTCAAACAGTTTAAAAACAATTATGAATCTAAAACAGTTATGAGTTATGAGGTTTTGATATGACAGCAATGATACAAAAAGAAAGTTAAAGATGGACAGTCAGATGGTTTAGTGGGACACTACCTGCTGCTCTTCCTCGGCAGTGGCAGATCCTTCTGGAACAGAGAGAGAGAGAGAGAGAGAGAAAGAGAGAGAGAGAGACAGAAAAATAACATTATCCATTTAAAATAATACAACAAACTGTTGTTCAATAACAGTCGGCTTATAGACATAAAATATTGCCATCAAATAAAGAAGACGATCTTCTGAGTGAGGGATATTCATTAGGGTCCATAAAGGCTCACGGGAAAGTGGAGGAGGGGGAGGGGAGGGAGATATTAGACAGCACTTAGGGGAGGGAAGGCAATCCCCCAAACATTACACAGACCTATTAGAGAGAGAGAGAGAGAGAGAGAGAGAGAGAGAGAGAGAGAATGAATGACTAAATATCAATGTACTCCCGACACAGCTCACTTCATAGGTCGTGATTTTAATATTTTTAATATTTAATATCACAGTACGAAATGCTTATCACTGACATTAACTGTTAAAGGGGAATTCCACCAATATTTCAAAGTTTCTGCATAATTAAATGGTTAAGATGTAAACAGAGTCATTCAGAGTGGTTTGACGTGAAATGATTCATAGTAGAGAAACTTATAGACTCTGATTTCTTTACAGTTGTGCTGATAGGAACCAGGGGTCACAATGTCTACAACACAAATATTATATAGTCATTTTATTTAATATCCAAACCCACCAGTGAACCTACACTTGGCTTTTAGTTCTATATTTAATATTGATAATGATAAACTAGCAGGAAATCTGAAAAAAAAAGTTTTTGGGGGTGACATTGTTGCCTCACAACACCCTACATATATCCCCCCACACTGTCTCAGGCTTCACGCATGTAATATCTTTCTGAGATGGAGCTTTAAAAGGCATTAAACTCTTCAGACGTCTGGTTTCTATCATCAACACTGTAAGACTCGGTAAGTTTCTCTAGAACGGAGCATTTCACACCAAACCCCTCTGAATGACTTTGTTTAAATCTTAACCATTTAATTATACAGAAAATTTTGAAAATTGGTGGAATGCCCCTTTAATGTATTAAGATTTTGGCCTAAGCATCATGAACATGTTGACGCAGTGTAAAGGGCTGCTGGTGTTTTAAACAGTGTTACAGTTACATTGGAGGATTTCGTGTGATGGCGTGAAATGGTTTCTCCTCTCAAACAGTGCACTAGAGAGCTTTTAGGGATTCACACAGAATGTACATGTGAGTTTCGGCAGAGGTCTTGCTGACGCCCCCTGCTGGTGCAGTAAGGAGCAGCGTCGGGGGACAATGACCTCACCTGCAGTGACTCATTTTGATGACATCGTGCGTGACACGGGTTTTCCTGCCAGCTCGGCTGGCGCCACCGAGCAGCTAATGGAGGATTAAGTGGGCAAATGGTCTCTGTGGTCGCCCTCCACGTGTGCAGCACACACACACACACACACACACACACACACAGATGCACAAACACTAGAACAGTGAAAATAGCTCTCCACAGCTGCCACCCTGGAACCCTTGAGATCTGCCGTTCCTATCAGCCTTAAAGGCTCAAGGTAAAGACGAGAGAAGTGGAACGCCGAGCAGAGAAAAAAGAACGACAGAAAATGAAAGGAAAGGATCGTTGATGCACAACAAATTACTCTACTCCCTCCACTGGACGTTTTAACTTCAAATGAAAAAATAATAATAAAAGTTCTGAGCGAATTTCCAATCTTTCAAAACAGTTTGGCTGTTCAAGCTGACAGATCCCTGAAAAACCAGCACAGACCAACATGGACATTTACTACAGACAGTCAGCAATGGAAGCTGATATAATGATCACCAGTAAAACCAGTATATCACTGCTGTCAGAACAAAACCTCGTATCTCCATTTTGTCGTTTTTCAGTTTTTGACATAATTTGAAAATGCCTGTTGTCCTTTACATTGTATCTAAATTTCATGATGAATGGACCAAAAAAACGGCCCAAAATTACTTGGAAAAAACTCTGGTTCCATTGACTTACATTAAAAGTAAAGTCTGTTTTTTCCTTCTCCTGTAAAGTTGCCATTTTGGAGATATGAGGTTTTCTTCTTACAACATCGATATGTTGTGTTTTGGATGCTGGTATGCTGGTCAATCAGCATGACCATGCTGGGTGGCCAACTAAACCAGCACCAGACCAGCACAGACCAGCTAAGACCAGTGGAATGCATGCTGGTCAGTGCTGTGCTTTTAAGTAAAGATCAAGCTCAGCTTGAAGTGGTAGGTACTTTTGCACTGGAACTAATGGCTAATGTAAGTTAGTTAACAAACAATGGAAGCTTCTAGCCACTCATCAGCACTACAGTAGCTGAACGTTTAAATTATCACACAGCTTCCTCAAATATCTTGCGTCGATCTGTTAAGTAATCTCAAATAGACTTCTGACACTGTAAGTGTCATCTATAAGTGAGTTATCTATAAGCTAAAAAGCTTCTGCATAGCTAAAAACAGTAGCAGCCTCTGAAGTCTGGAGTTTGTCTCCACTTTTGGCTATTTTTACTTGAAAACTTCAAACACCAAATCTGTCTTGGCTCTCTGACTATATTTGGGGTTGGATGAAAATGTGATATCTCACTGAACTATTGCTCTAATTATTTCTGAAAGTGTGTGATAGAAATTTATGCTTAAAATATGCTGATAACATGACCCAAAAAGCACAGTCACATCACCAAGACATCTGATGCTAATAGCTCCATTACTCAGACATCTATGGTAGATTGTTTGCTCACTGGCATGGTGTAATTGAGACTCTGTTAGACCAGCACAGCAAAATAGCTGCAATGTAAGTTGTTATGCCAATCACCACAAGTGTTTTGGATGCTGACCTTGACCATGCTGGGTGACCAGCATCAAACCAGCAAAAACCAGCATAGACCAACATGGAATGCATACTGGTCTATGCTAGTTTTTTATAGCAGGAAGATCAGGGAGCATAATTCATACAGAATTGAGTATAAGTTTTATCTAAGCTAACTAGCTAGTTGTTAGCTGGATAAATAGCAAGCTAGCTAGCTAAATAGACAACTAGCTAACAAGATGAATAGGTAGCTATCTAAATAAACAACTATCTAGACATTTACATATCTCACTAGATAAACAGGTAACAAGATAAACAGCTGGCTAGCTAGAAAGATGAAGGGTAGATAGCTAGATAGATTGCTAGCTCGATAGATAAACTGACTGCTATAGCTAAATAAACAGGTTGTACGTTAGCTGGATGAATAGACAGCTAGGGAGATAAAAAAGACAGATAGCGATCTAGATAAATGTCTAACTAACCAGAGAAAGAGATAACAAGATAAATAGCTGGCTAGCTAGATAAATAGACAGCTAGCTAACAAGATGAATAGGTAGCTATCTAGACTATATACTATCTAGACATATACGTCTCGCTAGATAAGTAAATAACAAGATAAACATCTGGCTAGCTAGAAAGATGAAGTGTAGATAGCTAGATAGATTGCTAGCTTCATTGATAAATTGGCTGCTAGCTAGCTAAATAAACAGATTGTAAGCTAGCTGGATAAATAGACGGGTAGGCAGATCAAAAGACAGATAGCTATCTAGATAAATGCCCAACTAATCAGATAAAGAGATAACAAGACCAATAACTGACTAGCTAGCAAGAAAATGGGTAGCTATAGCTAGACAAGCAGCTAGCTAACCACATAGATATTTTATCAATCTTGAATGAAACTGCAGAGCTACAGTATAAATCCCAGATACATTAGCGGCCTTGACCGAATTGACAGAAGAGACCAGGGACGTGATGGGAAGTGACGTCAGGACTGCTAAAAATAATAATAATAATTCTAAAACATTCTGGACTTTATATTTGAACATAGCAAAGACCCGTGTGTGCTTGTTTAACAGTGGAGTTTTTTATGTGTGTTCTATATGTTAAAAATCTGCAATAGTGTATGTTTAATTAGAGAAACACTAAGATAATAGCAGACTAATATTAATCAATCACATTAGTTCAGGATCAGGTTATCCCCCAGGTTAATGAGGCCTGCAGTTCCAAAACCTGATCCAGAGTCAGCCCTGCTGCTCTGCGGACCCGGCCCCGATTGCTCTTATTTATTGAGTATTCTCTGACAGGCCTGGTAAGGCAGCGCTGCTGCATTCTCTTTGACTAAACGAATCTCTGCCGAGAGATAAAACTAGGCCAGCTGGAGAGGGCTTTCATCTACTGCTGTTCCCCCGTTTTGGGGAAGCGGGGCCGCGGCGGCACGTTCTTCTCAGGACATGAAAAAAAAAATAGCCGCTTTTCTAACAGTGTGATGCTCCTTGGTGAGATAATTATCTAAAACACTGAATGGATTTAAATAGATTAACAGCCTGAGGCTTTTCTGTGTTGTGTTTAAAGGGCATATATCACTGAAAACAACAGTATAATAAAAGTATTTTTAATAAAAGCCTTTGATGTTCCGTGTAAAAATTGTTAAAGTTTTAAAACATACCACTCACTTTCCAGTCCACACAGTCCATACAGAGAAACTACGCTGCAAAGTAGCCCCATTTTGAATACATTGTTTTTGTGATGTCACAGAAAGCAACACCTTTACGTACATCTAGCTATTCAGGCTACAGCAGTTTAGCAGCAGTAGAGAGTAAGAAGTGTTTCAGGCTAGACTGCTTTTTAAATGAGGCACAAATTTAGGGTATCCAGGGTATACATATAATACTGTGCAAAAGAGACCACCCTTCATTAAGTCAAAAGAGCTATTAAGTATTTATTTCAGTTGTTCCTTTTCAGGAGACATTTCCAAGGAGATCAGGTACAAGATAATCCACTTGGATAAGGAAGGAAAAAGTCAGAGGAGAATAAGGGGTTTCCAAAACCAGAGTTCAAAAAATACGAAGACAATGGAACTTCTAACAACCCTGGTAGACCCCCAAAACTGTCCTCATCAGGTAAACAGCACTTAAAACTGTCATCTTTGAGAGAGACGAGAAAATCAAGCTCTACTCGATTCAGATCTGAAAAAATCCACAGGAGTTTCTGTCCATCCTTCCACTGTGAGACACTCAGCACTATGAGTCTGAAAGGATGTGCAGCTGTTAAGAAGCTCTTACTGAGAAAAGGAGACACATCAAACAAAGAAGCTGCTGGTGTTTCTCAGAACAGTGGACTGACCACCCCAGAGTCCAGACCTCAACATCACTGAATGTGTTTGGGATTATTTGGATGGTGAGAAGCAGAAAATGTTAAACCAACTTCTAAGACTGAACTTTGGAGGTGTGAAAAATAGCCCTGCAGATTTCTCTGAAACACTGAAAGTGAGTCTCCTGAAAAGAATGGAAGCTGTAATAAAGGTAAAGAGTCGACACAATAAATACTGAAAAATGTGATACTGTACTTTGTTCTGACTTCTGCACAGTGCTGTATCAGTCTTAAAGGCACAGTAATAGAAACGGCATGTTTAATTCTAAGGGAAATGGAAAATGGTCATGGAACTACAAATTATGACTGTTTTGATACATAAAGCCACATAAACATTATGGAGGATAATAAAAAAAATACTAAAAATAGACGTCTTTATCCTTATACTCGTCCGTACTATAGTCAGACCTGCAGCTGAGATCAGATCAATACAGGAGGATAAAGACAATGACTAACACTGACAATATTGACAAGCACTGAACCAAATTGACTAGCACTGTCTCTAACACAGACTAATGAATTAACACTGGCCTCACGCCCAATGAAGAAAGAAGAAGGGGGGAAGGGGGGGTGGTGGTTCTACTTGTTTATGGACGTATAAAACGAGGGATAAAAAAGAGGCATAAGGGCAATAAAGTATATGTCCCGCTGCCAGCGCCAGGCCGCCGCTCATTATCCAACCACAGAGGAAATGACTAAGCAGGTCTAGACTTTCAGCAAGTGTATCATATGTTAACCCTCCCGGGTCCACAGTCACTGACTGACTGATTGACTGACCAATTCTCTTGTTGAAATGGAAGCCTTACTGAACCTTGTCTTGTGTGTAGCTACTGTTACAAAACTGCAGAAAAATGTAAGACTCCCATATTTTTTCCCATGTTTTGTTTTTTTGTGGGGTTTTTTGGTAAACATTTAGAAATCTAGAAATTTACACTGTTATGAATCTACAGGCCCAGCACATTTTTTTACCTTACTCAAAATGTTATATTAGCAAGAAGTATGTAAACATCCTCAAATTTCTGCTTCAGTCCAACATTTATTGGGCACAGCACAGTGCATAAAACAACATTTAATGTTTTTATTGTTATGTTTTAATAATAATAATAATGTTTTATATTATTACTGCCCCCTAAGAATCACACTTTATTTGGCGTGATCTTAGGCATCACTGATAACAGTAACTGACTACAGCAAATCATAAGCTACCTTATACTGCATATTCATGAACTGTGAAGTCAACTGACCCTTCCATGTTTCACATGATCCACATCGCTCTTCTTGACCTAACATTACAGCTACTGGCAGATGGCATGCATTTACAAATACTCAGTTTTTGGATGCAAGGCAGAGAATAGTCACTCTTTACATTCTGGAGTTAAACCTTAAATCGTGCAGCAGTTACATTCTGGCACTGCACCATTTAAGGTGGAACGGGAAAATTAGAAAAGAACCCTCATGCAGCTTAAATGGTGCAACGTTGTGTTACTACTGAGAAGCTCCTACAAGGCTGCAATTTTCAGGACCAGGTTCTGGTTCAGAATCTCCCTCTTCAGATTCATACAAGTAAGCCGCTGCGTTAATGCAGTCCGATTTCCAGCCTGTATCATGCTGACTAACTGGGCGGTAATGTTTGACGCAGAATGATATATATATATATATATATATATAAAAACCTTTTGCAGAAATATTTAATTTTCACAGATTTTAAGGGCCTTTAAAATGATGTCTGTGTGTGTTTATGAAACTTCACACTGTTAGGATAGATCGGGTGTGGTTTTTTTGTTGTGTAATTAAGCTAACATTAGCATGGTGGCAAATTCATTGTTGCTTCCAACCTGCCTTGTTTCAGGTTGGAAGCAAAACTTCCAACAAAACTACAGCCCAGTTCAGTCACATAAAACAAGCATTCTGTAAAGATAGTCCAGCCTTGGTGTGTTTTATTATATAGTATTTTGTCAGGTCACTGATACAAAACCCTCTAACCGTACAATTACTATACAATTACTGTAGCACAGCCTCTTGTGGATTACTGCATTATAATAACTCTAGATTCAAAAGGGTTAAATAAAAAGCAACATCAGCACCAGCAGTACAGTAAGATGATACTGTAAAAGAGGACAGAGTGTTTATTGAGTTACAGGAACAGGACACACACACACACACACACACACACACACACATATATATATATATATATGAATATGTATATATTCCACACACACCACTGCCAGATGTACCCTCTCACCCTCAATTTGTGAATATCCCAGCTGGACAGATTGTATCCCCTCTGTCTCTCTCTCTTTCTCTCTCTATCTCTCTCTCTATTCTTCTACATGTCCCTGAATTACCTCACACACACACACTCTACAGGATTATTGACCTGCACTGAAGAAAAAGGAAAAGAGTGTCTACAGAGCAGCGCTGAGAGGGCAACAGAAAGGATGTGACTGTATGTGTGTGTTAGAGGCATATCTTTTTTGGGGGGGGGCCTGGGCCATCTCACACAGAAGAATAAAAAAGAAAAAAAAACTACAATCCTCTGATGACAAAACATAAGGTCATTTTGTGCTCTTATAATAAAGGATGAACCCAAAGGCTCTTAGCTCTTTCATCCTTGTGCCATCTTAATTAATAAAAGAGACTGGTAAAGTTCTTCTTAGGTCATCACCAATTGTCTGTGGTTGCTATAACCATAGCAACGGCTGCATGCCATCATTGGTCAGGTACAATTGCTGTTTTATAGCAACTCTGCAACCCTTTTTCAAGTCAAACATGTAACACAGCATCACCATGCTTGAGTGCTTCGGCAGGTTGTGGAAACTTAGCTGAGCCGAAAACCACGGGAGAGCCGGGGCTGACGTTGCAACGAATCCACACGGCTGTCCAAAAAAGTATTAGGGGCAAGAAAGCTACGTTACGTCTGTCCAACTGAACCACAATTACAGCAAACTGCATTTAGCAACAGGATGAATCTTCCCACAACATACAGCACAGCCCTAAAACGCAGCTAATGCAAAATGATACACACCCTCATATCTAAGCTGAAGTAGCTTTTAATACTGGGCCTGTGTGGCAAACAGTGCAGCAGCGTGCACCGTGATAGATTCATTTCAGTCCTCTTTCTGCTTGCTGCTATAGAAGCAAGAACAAAATAGTGGGTTTAGCGTGGCACGATGACTGGTTAAACAGGCATTGCCCACTAAAGGACCCCCTGATGCCAGGCCAGGTAGTAAAGTTAACCATGGAAAAGGAAACAATGTTCTATACTTCAGGAGATGGTCTTCAACCATTTGCTTCTAGTGTTGTAAAATGGAGGGATTCTAAATATTTAACCTCATTTCACGGTAGCCATAAAATGCAATTTTTGCCTGTTTTGGACATCCCTTAGTTCAACTATGCGTTTTTTTCATCTTCAGTAACCATGGCATTTCAGGCCAGTTTTAGGGGGCTTAAGCCTCCTCTAAATGTTATCGCTTCCCAAATTAGTGTACGTTTCTTATTCATTCTTCATATTTCAATTGCGCCTTTGGGTCTCCATATTCACTATACATTGTGATAGCAGTGCACAACCTGGGGGAGGCGCTGCTGCTGCTCTAGTGCAGCCCTGTCTCTGCTGTGCTACCAGAGATTTACTAAGGTAACATGAAATTGGAACCCCAACTTAGCCAATCATATAATTGCAAGCCAATCATATCAGACCTCCTAAGTTGTAAGCCAATCATTTCAGACCTCGTAAGTTGTAAGCCAATCATATCAGACCTCATAAATTGTAAGCCAATCATATCAGACCTCATAAATTGTAGGCCAATCATATCAGACCTCATAAATTGTAGGCCAATCATATCAGACCTTTTATGTTGTAAGCCAATCATATCAGACCTCATAAATTGTAGGCCAATCATATCAGACCTCATAAGTTGTAAGCCAATCATATCAGACTTCGTAAGTTGTAAGCCATTTATATCAGACCTCGTAAGTTGTAAGCCAATCATATCAGACCTTCTAAGTTGTAAGCCACTTATATCAGACCTCGTAAGTTGTAAGCCAATCATATCAGACCTTGTAAATTGTAAGCCGATCATATCAGACCTCATAAATTGTAGACCAATCATATCAGACCTCGTAAGTTGTAAGCCAATCATATCAGACCTCGTAAGTTGTAAGCCGATGATATCAGACCTTGTAAAGTGTAAGCCAATCATATCAGACCTTGTAAACTGTAAGCCAATCATATCAGACGTGGGGGAGGGTCTCTGGTTTTACTCACTCTGCAAAGTAACATGATTTGTAAACTGCTGAAGCTAAAGACAGGATTTGGCCTAAAGCTCACTAAATAAACAGATAAAATCTATAAAATACAGAGTGAAGCAGTAAGTAGTTACAGAATGAAGTTACCCACCTACAATATGGATTTGTGGCAAATTATGGTCAGTACAGCTGTCGGGTTTTTACTCAGTTACTTGTTCTCTTGGTTTTATGTGAGAGAAAAAAGGGGTTAGGCTAATGTTAACATTAGCTAGTGAAGTATCTTTAAAAGAGTAGGTTTATAGAAGAAGGCAAAAACACTCTTAACTTTCAGTATAAGTTGATGTTGTAGTATTCAGAAGTTCTATGTGTTCTGTTTTTGCAGGTTTGGAATGTTTAAGTTAGGGGGCCCCTGGTCCAAAGGCCCCATAGGGAGTGGGCCTCTCTCTCTCCCTTTCCTCTCTTAGTTCCAGACAGATAAGATCATTTTAAAAAGGACCATATGCTCTGTTCCCTTTTTCAAAAACAACCACCCTATATAAGCAACTGCATATAATGGTCTGGAGGGGACACTTTAGAATTGGCACAGATCCTCTCTCAGGTACTTTATAGTGCTTGATATGATACTGTTTTACTTTGTAATAAACATCTTATACAAGCATGATGGTGTCAGCGGAGACTTCTTCATCATCTTCAAATCATCGCTATTTAATAAACAACACTAGCTATGTTAGCTGAAAAGCCAACTAGTGTAAGAATCTGAAGAAACTTCACTTCATAGTGTGAGAGTGTGAACAAGCAACAGAGATTGAAATAATCTCATTTATAATCTTTATATTCTTTCTTTTATGTTTCTCTTCAGTATTTGGAAACAAAGACACCAGTATGTGCCACATATTGTTGTTTACAGTTAGTTATTGCCGGTTAAAAGGTCATATAGTGTTGATCATAACGCGATTTTATATGCCTCAATTCCTCAACCTGTAGATGGAAATTAAGAAGCAGCAGCTCTGTCAAAGGCCAGTTAGATGAGAAGGTTTTCACCAGTTAAAAACAAACAAAAACAAGATTTACATCTCATTATTTCCTCGCATTCTTGTAAATCTGAGTTAATGAATGAAATAATGTATTACTAAACAAAGGAAGAGAGGGAGAGAAAGAAGCTGAAGGACTGACAGAGCTAAAGGAGCAGATCTGATGGAGGTTAGAGATGAAAAAGAGAGTGCGGGAGAGTTATTTAAGCCTTTTAACTAAAATGAATATTGAACTTAATAGAACTTAACTGAGAAAATATTTGTCACTATGACCATGAAATTCTGTCACTTAGCTCATTAAACACAAAATCATGCTCTTTCTGATTGCACCAAACTAAAACTGAACTGATCTATAATCTGAGTGTTTGAATAACATATTCAGGATGTTGCAGTTGATCTAAGAGAGAGGAGATAACAGTGTTTGACTTTAGTACCTTTGCTTGATCTGTGTCTGTTGTAAGTGGATGGATACAGTGTTTTAAACCCCGTTTTTTCAACTGAAGTGTCGCCTGAGGCCCAAGTATTTTGGAATCCTAGCATAGTACGTTATTGTTTAATTAAGGTCATTTTTATTGTTTGTTTTTTAAAACAAAACTATAATTCTTGATTTATTGTCCAAATAAAAAAGCAGATAACTTGATTACTAATATAATCAATAGAAGATGGATACAGTGTTTAAGTCATACTAGCTCTGGGCTTAATACAGACTACAAAGAGGCAGATCTACTGTGTGCCAATCTGACCAAACAGCCATGTTTTGATAAATTTAGCAATTGAAATATTGAAAAATCTGGCTATTGGTACTCGAAACGTTTATAATGAACAGACATTTTGGGACATTTAAAAAAATTCTCGTGGGTGACCATGCCCCCAGGCCCTGCCCCCAGACCCTGCCCCCCAAGAACAGGCTTAGCCCACCATCCATCAACCTGTAATGAAGCTTCTGTCAATAACATTGATGAACTATGATTCACAAAAAGAGAGCAGCAAACTGGGTTTTCATCTTCATACAAAAGTGTTTTTTTATTGTGTATAAATGTTATTTTCTGTTGTGGAAGCTCTGCACAATTGTTTGATATAAGCTAAAGATATAGCTGCAGTTGTGCTGTCTGTTTTATCTCAGCATGGCCGTCTTTATGGAGAGGTGTGAATTGTTTTCACAGCAGGGGGATCTCACTCCTTCCCTTTTACCCCTCATTGCCCACTAGCAGCTCAACAAAGAGTCACAACATTTCAGAGAGCCAACCCTGCCCTGCCCTTAACACAGACACCATTTACACCTGGTCACTTCATGTGACTAGTATCTGGACTGGTAGTCAAATGCGTCTCTGGTTAGTCAGACTGAAATTTGATTGCTGTGTGGGACAGAATATGCAAATCTGCTCGTTACATGGCAATCAATAACAAAATCATTTATTACGCCGTCTGCAGTTTGTTTTGCACAGTAATGTCTGTCCATATTGTAGTTAAGCATTTTATTTTGTCCGGTCCCCAAACATGTGCATCCTTCATGATTATCTTCCTCGCAGACCCAGATCACGCACCCAGTGACGTACTGCATGGGGAGGAGTTTTGGTTGTCCGATGTGTCTTGGAGAAATGGATGCGTTTACGCTGCTATAACGTGACGTGTCTCAGACCACGTCCTGAGGTGGTTTGAGTGATCAGACTTGTATCTGTTTTAAATGCATATTGGTGCATTTAAACTTGCATTTTTATGTGGCCTCATCCAAATAATTCTGATACTCAAGACACATGAAGTGACCAGGTGTAAACAGGGTCATAGTTACAATAATAAATATGTCATTGATTATATTAATTAAAAATATCTGAGTCTATGTCCATTCTGCCTGTGGAATGACCACTAGGGGGCCTGCTGACATGGAATGACCATTAGGGGGCTTGCTGACAAAGTGCTACATAATGATACACTGATCAGGCATAACATTATGACCATCTCCTTGTTTCTATGCTCATTGTCCATTTTATCAGCTTCACTTACTATATAGGTGCACTTTGCAATTCTACAAATTCTACTACAGTAAGTGGAGCTGATAAAATGGACAATGAGCGTAAAAACAAGGAGGTGGTCATAATGTTATGCCTGATCGGTGTATATGGCTGTGAAAAGTTCACGAACTGACTTGGCAACATTAAAGGTTTCTCTGAATTTCTCAAGTGACAGTTAAAATGACTTGAACATTAAACTGAAGTGTTGCCCAAGGCTTTCTTTTCATCATTTAAGTATTTTGGAATCCCAGCATGGTGTGTTATTGTTTAATTTAGGCAATTTTCTTGTTTGTTCTTTACAGCAAAACCAGAATTCTCAATTTATTGTCCAAATAAAAAAGCAGATAATTAGATTACTAATATAATCAATAGTATTAGCTCCACACACAGCATAATAGGACTGGGGTGGACGGGGGACATATACTCTACCAAAACAAGGTTCTTAGACCCTTTTGGTGCTATAAAGAACCATTTGTAAAAAGGTTTTAACAAACCATATACAATAGATTCTCCATCATAGAGAAGAACCGTTTAACTAGGTGAAGAACCATTTAAACACTCAAATGGTTCTTTGAGTCACAGTTCTACGTATAACCACTGCCTTTACTAACGAACCCTTAATAGAAGAACTGTTTTGAGGGTGTGTGATATTGCTCAGGGCCACTGAATGTTGAGAAACAGGCTCTAAAATGATATGGGCCACATGAGCATGAACAAGCTATAATGATGCAGAGATCAGAGCGCAGCCACACGGGACCGTGCATGCTTTTAATGCGGCTACACCACACATACACGATTGTTAAAGTGCCTTCCCACAATGCCTCAGTCTCAGAAATTGCGCCCAGTGCTCAGACGGACGGTTCTAAGCTCTAGAGCTCTGCAGAAAAACTTTCATAGACTTTTAATCACCTTCAAACTGGCACATGAGCCAAACACATACAGTCGCAGCTTCATTTGGATTCTGTGGGCGCTAATAGAGGAGAGTGTGTTGGCAGGAATCTCTCCTTCAGCCCACAGAAGACGTTTTCTGGTGCAGGATGTGGAGTTTTAACAGACCTATTCATGCTCCGCCCACAAATGTGCTCTTTGCTAGCATTCTTACTGTACAGAACGCTAACAAAAATCTCATTCGACTTAACACAGCTCTGTGTCAAAATACAGACATTTACAGTGACATTAATGTCAAATGATATCCATTTTGTATGTGACTTACATAAATATAGTTGCATAATCAAAGTTAACATTAGCATGGTGGTAAATTTCTTGGTTCTAGCCTGCCTACATTTGATTAGCTTCAACAGCTTTAGCTAAGTAGCGTAGCATTTTAAACTCAGTGTGTAGCAACTGTAAACAAAGATTGTAGCAGTCTTGTTTGAATTTGGGCACTTAATGGTGTTTTTCAACTGCACTGCACTGTACCCTGGTCGAGCACCTGTGTCCAGTAAATGCTAACTACAGTAGCAACAACTGAGGAGCTTCAAGCTACCATTTGTTTGCTTTCTTTGGTTTTATAGGAAGAGTAGCAGACAGCAATTCTGGCTAGCTAGGGTCATCTGACATCTGTGACGATTGCGTTTGACCAAGTATCATTACTAGCTCACTCCAAACGTTTCAGTTTGGTATGCTTGGCACCCCAACAAGGAGGGTAGCCAAATTCAGAAGCAGCATCCAGGTACAGTACAGCTTACACGGCGGTGGAAATGATGACAAAATGTGAGCTCACAGATTTGTAGCTGTATCATACGACATTGTCTGGTGGAAAAACGGCGATTTGTTTCTCATTATGTTTGAATGGGATTTTTGTTAGCATTCTGTAAGACTTGTTCAATCTTCAAAATGGGACGAGTGGAATAAATGCGATCAACAAAACTGCCCTGAAAACCTATGTTGAGGGTTAGGTCTAGCCAAATCAATGAAAACATCAGTAAATTACATAAAAAACAGACATCTTTTCTGTGGACAGATGAATCTTAAAGCAACAGTTTGGCAGAAAATGAAATTTACAGTCTTCCCGCTCTTATTGTAAACGTAGTCAGTCAGCTGGGACACGTTTGTCCTGCTAGAAAAACCAGCATAGACCAAAAAGCAGCATATGTGATGTTTTGGATGCTGGTATGCTGGTCAGCAGTGATGGAACTTGATATGCTGATCACCACCAAAACCAGCATATTCTGTGTTTTGATGCTGGTATGCTGCAAGACCATGCTGGGGTGACCAACTAAACCAGAACTAGACCAGCACTAGAGCAGCATAAACCAGCTTAGACCAGCTTGAAATGCTTGCAGGTCTGTGCTGTTTTTAGCAGGGTTGTGTCTGACATTGGCTTCTTTAGTTTTGCACTGGAGCTACAATGCTAATGCAATTAACAAGTAACATAAACTTATACCTCACCTATTACTAAGCTTCCATTACTCTTTAGTTGGCATTTAACATTACGCATGTTAAATAATCTCAAATAGACTTGCTTATGAGGTTTGTGACACTGTATGACACACTGTTTTATATAAACGTAAACAAAAATACAGACAAAATCAGACTTCAAGACGGTTGCTACTTCTATGTTAGCTATATGACGCACTGTTGTCCATTTTTTGTAGTTATTGGTATATTATGATGCACATACATTTAACTACGTTGAGATGCAGCAAAGGGTTTGTGGGTAAGAGGTTCACAGAGGCCACGATGTGCACACTTACAAAAAACTTAACTAAGCTGAGAGAGAGAGAGAGAGAGAGAGAGAGAGAGAGAGAGAGAGAGAGAGAGAGAGAGAGAGAGAAAGAGAGAGAGAGAGAGAGAGAGGTTTATTTTCTAAGGCTTGGCATCTTAAGTGCTGTGGTATGTAAACGTTAAGATGGATTTTACAGATGAGTTTTGGTGCAATATCAATCAGTCAGCTCCTCCTACCGTTATCCACAGAGACTCCACTGCTGAAGGTCAGCTGTGGACTGTCTGTGTGGGTGTGTGTGTGAGTGTGTGTAGAGCTAGGTCACCGAGAGAAAGTGAAAGTGACAATGAGTGCACACATGCGCACAGTACAAAGAGACACCATTTCTGCACAAAAAAATGGCCCACATAAAGAAAACAAACTGAGTCTTGAAATAGTCATTGTAGGTGTAGCTTATGGGCACAAAGAAACAACAAACAGGAAAATAAACAAGCAAACACACAAATATACAGTAATCGCTGACGTTTAAGCTTCTAGAAAGCAAACAAACAAACAAAAGCCATTTAAAGTGTAAGCTCACTGGCACAAACAACCCCGCTAGGAAAACCAGTATAGACCAGCATGGCTGGTCACCAGTAAAACCAGCATACGTTGGGTTTTGGATGCTGGTATGCTGGTCAACAACAATGGAAGTTATTGGGCTGATCACCAGTAAAACCAGCATATGTTGGGTTTTGGATGTTGGTATGCCGGTCAGCAACAACGGAAGCTATTGGGCCGATTACCAGTAAAACCAGCATATGCTGGGTGCTGGATGTTGGTATGCCGGTCAGCAACAACGGAAGCTATTGGGCCGATCACCAGTAAAACCAGCATATGCTGGGTTTTGGATGTTGGTATACCGGTCAGCAACAATGGAAGCTATTGGGCTGATCACCAGTAAAACTAGCATATGTTGGGTTTTGGATGTTGGTATGCCGGTCAGCAACAATGGAAGTTATTGGGCTGATCACCAGTAAAACCAGCATATGTTGGGTTTTGGATGTTGGTATGCCGGTCAGCAACAATGGAAGTTATTGGGCTGATCACCAGTAAAACCAGCATATGTTGGGTTTTGGATGTTGGTATGCCGGTCAGCAACAACGGAAGCTAGTGGGTCGATCACCAGTAAAACCAGCATATGTTGGGTGCTGGATGTTGGTATACCGGTCAGCAACAATGGAAGCTATTGGGCTGATCACCAGTAAAACCAGCATATGTTGGGTTTTGGATGTTGGTATGCCGGTCAGCAACAATGGAAGTTATTGGGCTGATCACCAGTAAAACCAGCATATGTTGGGTTTTGGATGTTGGTATGCCGGTCAGCAACAACGGAAGCTAGTGGGTCGATCACCAGTAAAACCAGCATATGTTGGGTGTTGGATGTTGGTATACCGGTCAGCAACAACGGAAGCTATTGGGCTGATCACCAGTAAAACCAGCATATGTTGGGTTTTGGATGTTGGTATGCCGGTCAGCAACAATGGAAGTTATTGGGCTGATCACCAGTAAAACCAGCATATGTTGGGTTTTGGATGTTGGTATGCCGGTCAGCAACAATGGAAGCTACTGGGCCGATCACCAGTAAAACCAGCATAAGCTGGGTTTTGGATGTTGGTATACCAGTCAGCAACAATGGAAGTTATTAGGCTGATCGCCAGTAAAACCAGCATATGTTGGGTTTTGGATGTTGGTATGCCGGTCAGCAACAATGGAAGCTATTGGGCCGATCACCAGTAAAACCAGCATATGTTGGGTTTTGGCTGCTGGTATTCTGGTCAACCAGTATGACCATGTTGTAAGTGTATACAGTGTACACCTTGCCAGCAAACAAACAAAAAAGAAAACTAACAAATAAACAAATAAACAAACAGGCCTAAACAACTGCAACTGGGCATGTAAGACTTATTGACAATGCAAGCAATCTATCAAATAAAAACACAAGAAAGCAAAACCCCAAGAAAACAAGTAAACAGCAGCCGGTGGAGGTGTAGGCTTAACCAACAAACGAGCAGGTAAACAAGAAAACAAACAAATAAACAACATCTCTGGGATGTGTAATCTCATTGACAAAAATAAGCAACAAAACAAATAAACAACGTCCTCGGAACTGAACGCTTACAACAAACACACCCAGAGTGACCTAAGAGTCCAGACTGCAGTCAACAGTCTTCCTCACCTGCATCCTCCTCCTCCTCTGGAGTATCCCGCTCTCTTCCTGCCCCTCGCGCGCTCTCTCCGTCATCCCCGCGCGCGCCTAAAACCGCCCGGCATCAGCACGTGCTTTAGCAGAGAGGCGCGATACGGCCGCGCGCGTTTATTTCAGCCTCAGTGAGGAAGACTGCGGTCTTCTGTTACTCCTCTATTACTGCCTTCATCAGCCGCGCGGAAACAGTGATAAAACCACACTGAGCACGACGCGAGGGGCTCGAGCTCTTCTTCCCCTCGTGCTATACGGTGGGGCATCCTCCCTTTTACACACACGCACGCGCGGTGGAGGTCACTCCCACGTGGACCACCGTGTGATGCAGCTCCGTGTGCGCGCATGAATGGAGATCAAGTGTGTGTGTGTGAGGAGTAATGAGGGGCTGCTGCCTACACACACTTCCCACCCGCACGAGGTTTAACTCTTCAGGCTCCAGACGGTGGGTTTGAAATGTTAATCTAAAAGGGAAAGTAGTTCATTATTATTATTATTATTATTGGTGTTGTTGTTGTTGTTATTATTATTATTAATACTATACATTATAGCCAATAATGCGACACCAATTTGTGTTTGAATTTCCCAACCAATGACTGTGTCCAGACTATACAGTTGGACTAGTTAACACAAATGTTCCCAAAACTTTCTAACAAAGGCTATTTTTTCACTACATGGTACCGACTCGACTGGACTGGACTTTTTCAGTTTTCCACTACGCAGATCTGGTACCTCCCAGATAGCAGGCACCTTTAGGCCTTATCTGTGCCATTTTTGGTACTTACGGCTCAATTACGTCACTAGCAAGTGTTGTGTGGGCCGGACGTGGGCCAAATGTCATGAGCCGGGCTTGACTTGAGTTGCGGCAAGTGTTGTGTGGGCCAGACTTGGGCCAAATGTCATGAGCCGGGCTAGACTTGGGTTATGGCACCGGTTGTGTAGGCCAGACTTGGGCCGAATGTCATGAGCTGGGCTAGACTTGAGTTATGGCACGTATTGTGTGGGCCAGACTTGGGCCAAATGTCATGAGCTGTGCTAGCTGGTACCTTTTGGTACCACCGCCGTGGAGGTTCCGGACAAGCTGAACCAATACCAAAGGGTGACATAAAAAACTACAGACTACTAACTGGTCGAAGAGAATCGCTAAACACGTATGCTAACGTTACCTACCAGGTTAGCACACCCTCTTGCGTCGCCTTGAGCAACCAGAATCGCCTCGTCGTCTGAACTCTGATGTAGTATTTGCCAAACTCTCCTGTTTTTTCCCAGCGGTCTTTTGTCTTGCTGCCAGCTGCCTCTTTAGAACATTTGTCTCCGTCACATCATCGCAGTTTCATTTGGCGTCACTATGACGACAAATCACATTGAAGGAGTACTATATCTGCAGTTGAAAACGAAGTAGCTGGTAGCAAAAGCGAGTCAAGTCAAGCCGAGTCGAGGTGAGCCGTACCAAACAGTGGGAAAGAGGCTAAAATGCCTTGTGTATTGCCCACAGTTGACAGTGTTGGAGAATGAGCTTCTCTGTGGAAGCTCTCGGTTCTTTGGAGCCCATTGGTGGAGATCACAACAGGAATGATGTCTTGCAGTCCCACAGCCAACTGTTGGCACTTTTTCTCAGCAACTGACAGAACAAAATTTTTGTCCATGCGAACTTGGATGTCCACGATGATGGCACCCTTCTCAGTTTTGTCCAGGTGCACCAAATATGGGTGCTTTGCTCCATACGGTCAGTGGTGATGGCCCTATCCCAGAACAGTTTGGGACTTTCTACATAGCCCTAACTTCTTGGCGAGGGCATGATGGATCACCTTGGCAGCATTGTCATGGCTAGCCATGTAGTCTGTCTGCAGTAGCCCTGGACATCCACCTACAACATGCTGGATGTTCTCACTGGGTGCTTGGCACAAACAGCAGCTGTCCCTCACTGACTTGTCTCTCACAGTTTGCCTCTGGTAGTTGCCTGTAGGGACTACTTTGTTTTGAATGAAGCAGAAGAATCTATCTGTTTTAAAGAAGAGATTATCTGTGGTGAGCCACTCGATTGATCAGGTCTTGACAATTACTTTTGATGAAACTTCCAATCAAACCTTCCATGCAGGCCCTTCTGCTGCCACTCAGCTCCTCGTTAATGCACTGGTCCAGTGGCGTGTAGCACTTGTGCATCATACAGACTGCCCGATGCAGTGGTGTTCATTCTTGCTTGAAGTACTCTAAGAGTGATATCGCTTGGCATGCGCACATGAACTCCAGGTTAAGGAGCCACAGCCACATTGGCTCCACCATTGCACCATTGCTATGAGGCAAAAACAACCTTACAACAATGATGTTTAGTGAATTGTACCCAAATCTTCTGGCCAAAGTTCCACAAAGTGGTTGTTTTCCAGGCTCAAACATGCTCAACAGCATCTGTAACTTTAAAAAATCACATAATGTTGACATCCTAATGCAACGCTATCAGGCCAAACATTGGGATCCGACTACCCGGCATGCATCAGATTGCTGCTTTCTTTGGTCTCCAAGCAACTGGCTGGCAGTACAAGCTTTGGTTGGAAGCTTTGGAAATGGAGAGAGAGAAAAATCTGGGTTAATGTATATCACTTTCAGTATAAAAGATTGAGTGAGGATTTGGCTTTTAGCTTCAAGATAAACAGTCAGATAAAGCCAGGCTTAAGAAGTGTTTTCACCTAGTGATTGAATGAAGTTACTTGTGTGACCGAGAGTGATGGGATCTTTAGGCACATGTATCAAACCAGTATCCAAGAGCATATAGGCTTCCCAACCACTTTGCTACATAGTCTTGTTTTAACCCTTGTACTTTTGCTCAGTGACCAGTTTAGGAGGTCCACCTGCACAGCAAGAAACATTCTAAAAAATGTACTGGCCAGCATAAAAATACTGGTACATTTTTTGTCAAATCAATACACCATTCATTTAATCAATGCACAGTTGAAATTTTGTTAATTAACAGTAAAGATTCTTTACACAGTCCTTCAGTTTATATAGACATATGGATTATTCTACTGAATTGGTTCGAAATCAGAGCTGAAAACACATTTTGGATTTTTCACTGATTTTTAACTGACTTTAGACTTACTAACAGAACAATCATAACACAACCAAAACTTTGCCGAATGTTTCAGTAATGACTTTCGGTAGTGACAATTTTAGGCATTTATGAGCATATTTCAAAAACACTAGCCAGCACATGATTAGCAAACACAGCTTTGAACAGCTGTACACACATAAAATCATAATATTTTTCCTTAAAACACAGAAATGTTTACTTAATTTCAGAAAATATGTGTTTTGGTAATGACAGTTCCTGATGTTACATGTTATTATTTTCAGACTTTAGGACACATTTACTCCAAAACAATGGAATCTAACTGCCTACCATGTGGCCATGAGGGACAGGGATGCAGTCTCGCATCCTACTCTAAAATGCAGAGATGTGGCTAAAATAAGCCTCAGCCTATGGACTAAAACTCTTTGTGTTTTGGTGGTGAGATGAAAATAAGGGACAGCAAGGGGTTAAGATTCAGGACAGACACGTCCCACTTCCCAATAGAAAGTAACTTACAAAGTGTGATTTTGTATATATTTAGCTTTTTACTATCTCGATGAATGCCTTGGGTTAAAAAGATCATAGCATAATCCTCAGGAGGAACAGTGGCTTGCAGGTGAGGTTTGCAGTGCATTGTACAGCCGGAAGCTCCATGATGGTCAAACTGGTCCAAAGGTGGGCGAGCAATGGGCACCCGAACCAAGCACACCCAATTAAGTATTTTGGTTTTTGGACATAAGTGGGTATTTCAGTATTTCACCCTCAGCTAAACAATATTGTTGCAACAACGCAGAAGACGACACAGAGTTTGCCATTTTCTGTTCAAGGAAAATGTTATTTATTGAAACAGGCAGCATGGGAACTAACCTGGGGGGTCACCAACAGCCAAACACCACACGAAGATGGTAAACTATTCCAACACTAGTCACACACAAAAGCATGTGAGAAAACACAATAAAGTCTTTACACTTAATACGACTAACAAAGAACAACATTTACAACAAGAAAATGTCCGTTTAACGTGGGAATGTGGTGCATCCCGAGAGCCACTTGGCATGGCCACACCCCCTAAGCTCCCCACAGTAGCACGGCACGTGGTGGGTGCCACAGTATGTATAAATAAATGTCATGTAATACAACAAAAAAAAACAAAGGAAATTTGACTTTTGCAATCATTTATTTAAATCATTTATTTAAAAATAAATTAAGTGAGATTTTTTTTTCTGTAAGTAAGTAAGTGAACCCTTGGCTTCACTAACTGGTATTGCCCCTTTCGGCAGAAACAGCTTTATGAAAGCATTTCCTATAACTGTCTACCAGTTTCTGGTATCTACTGAGATTATTCTTCCCATGCCTTCATGCAGAATTATTTCCTATGCAATGTTTGAGGGGCATCTTGCATGTACAGCCCATTTCACACCCCACAGCATTTCAATGTGATTGATATCTGGGCTTTGACTAGGCCATTTCACAACCCTTCATTTCAAATTCATTTTGAGCCATTCCTTGGTGGATTTACTTGTATGTTTGGGATCATTATCCTGTTGGAAGGTCCACTTCTTCAGCAACTTTTTGGCAGATGGCCTCACATTCTTCTCGAGCACTCTTTGATCTGAAAGAGAATTCATAATCTATGATTGCAAGTTGGCCCGGCCCTGAGGCAGCAAAGCAGCCACAAACCATAACATTTACACCATTATGCTTTACAGTTGGTGTGATGTTCTTCTGGTCAAATGCTGTCTTTGTTTTTTGCCAAACATTGCTTCTGTTACTGTGGCCAAACAACTTTAACTTTGACTCACCTCTTCATAGCACATTGTTCAATGTGGGGTCATGCAGTCCTTTGGGTCCTTTGATGAAGAGCTAGCTGTCTGTATATATATATATATATATAGATAGATATATAGATATAGATATAGATATATATATATATATGATGACAAACCAAATATCTGTATGTCCAAATACACTGAGTGTAAAAGTCTCTCTCTCTCTCTCTCTGTATATATATATATATATATATATATATATATATATATATATATATATGCATGGGGCTAACAAAGTATGCAGAGAAACAGATGGACTACAGTCTATAATTGTAGAACTACAAAGGGCACCTATATAGTAAGTGGAGCTGATAAAATGGACAATGAGCATAGAAACAAGGAGGTGGTCATAATGTTATGCCTGATCGATGTACATATATATGTATATATGTATATGTATATGTATATATATATATATATATATATATATATATATATATATATATATATATACGTATATGTATATATATATATATATATATGATGACAAACCAAATATCTGTATGTCCAAATATACTGAGTGTAAAAGTCTCTCTCTCTCTCTCTCTCTCTCTCTCTCTCTATATATATATATATATATAGATAGATATATAGATATAGATATAGACATAGATATGTATATACATTTTTGGCGCTGAAAAATGAATAAATTGTACTTAATGGCCATTTTGATTGAAAATTAAGTGGTCTCTGACTTTTCCACAGTACTGTTTCTCTCTCTTCCCCACACACTGGCCCACATCCCTTCTCATATATCACCGCAGACTATATTTATGTTGGTTATTCTATCTGATAATGGTTTCTAACTCCAAGCTGTGCAATATCTCATCATATAGCACATTTTTACCCTCCACAATCACACGCTTCTATAAAGTGTTATTTATGTGACATCCCACACTCAGACCCAGGAGAGTAGACTGTAATCAGCCATACACACAGAACTGCACCCACCAGGCATCTGCAATCAAACACTTGTCTTCTGCTGAAACCGTTGGAAGCGGAAAATGAGTCAAAACACAAAGTCAGCAGCATCAACGACACAAAAAAGGAGGCACAACAAAACAAAATCCTCTCACACATCTGTTTTGAGGCCTAAGCATCATAAAAAAGCAACTGATGATAGAAAAAGACAAGAAAATGACAGATGCCCCCTGGAGCCCTGCACAATACACTGGAAGTGCATATCAATTCCACCCACGTTACTGTGAAGCCTGAATAATGTATATCACACATTAATCTCTCTTCCATCCTCCATCACAGAGACAGTCTGTTTTTTCTGCCTGACATGGCAGCTTCAGAGACTGCTTTACATATGCTACAGTGGCTTATAGCAAAATATGGACGCTACAAGTGAGTATTGTTCAGTCTGTGTCAATGGAATCATGTAAACTGGTACAAACCAACTTTCATTAACACAGCAAGTGAAGTCTTTCAGGTGTTGTCAGTTTCAGGTGTTCAGCTGTGGTTGTTTTAGGCGTGCACTGTGATATAGCAATAAGACATAAACGGAACCGAGAACACTAATTTATTCTCCATCACAGCTTCTGCCTGAAATCACAGCTTCAGAGATGACTTCACATGCTACGGTGTCTAATAATGTATGAAACCTGGAAGGACCGACTGTCACTGACATCATGCTAACTGGTTTCAACAAGCCTTATTAACTTGTAGCTGCTAGCTATGTTAGCATTTTCCAGCCAGGTTTTCTTCACAGCTGCTTTGCAGTGTGTTACAGCGCACATTAAAAAACACAAACAAAACATCCCATGCACTTTATTAGGACCCCCTACTAATTTATTCTCTCCCCCCTCTTCCTGTTTCTGCCTTAAATAGCAACTGAAAAGATTACTGAACATGCTACAGTGGCTAAAGTATGGCTAACGAGTTAGCAATTTTTAGGCTTTGTTAACAGAATCATGCTGTTCCTTCCAACTTTGATTACTATTTTCCCACTTTTCACTATTGAACGAAAGCTAAAAAGAACAAGTTCGCATTTTTTCAGGCAACTGTCATTAAAAGAGCATTCCCAGGGTTCTATGTTCCTCAGATACCGAGCATATAGTCCACTAGCTGACTGTTTGCCACTGCTGGTTCAGTCTTTGGACCACCCAGATTATTGCCCTGCATACAAGCTCTAACTAGTTTTTAATCTCCTCAAACAGATTATAAACACACACAGACTTTCATTTTAGAAAATAAACTGAGACAAAATATTACAAACAACTGAGAGACAAAAAAGGCCTAATAATGAATAATAAACAATAAAATGATTTTATAGAAAATGGTGTTGCTAGAATTAAATTATTTACTAAACTAATTTACAAAGTATAACTAAAGAAAGGGAGGAAGGAAAATAAGTAAATTGGACTGAGTGGAAAATGAGCGATGATAAGTGGAATTTTGTCTAATATTCTGTTTAACCACTGGTGGGCTGCCCGGGAATTGCTGAGCTAAATGCCAGTGTCCAGTTTTGCCATCAGTGGCCCACTATCCTCTTGCTATCAGGGAGGCTCTATGTTCCCAGGGCTCCATGTTCAGCATATATGGTATAAGGGTCAATGGGGAGAACATGTTGCCATGTTGACATGTTAAAAACAGTATCAGTATCAGAAATAGAGGGTGGATGTTGTTGTTGAGGACCTGCTTTAAGATTGCATTGTGTGCTAAATTTGCTAATGTTTTGCGATGTTTGTAATTTTGTGAATTTCAAATAAAATCATGAGTGAAAATATTTAAATGCTGTCTATAGCTGAAAATTCTCATTCTTGTTCCTTGGAATCTATTTGGAAGCACAATTTCAGGCGTTATTTACTGAGCATGTAGGTTCAGAATATGTCTGCTTGTATATAGCAGAGGTACTGAAATTACTGTCATTTTTAATGTTGAGGAACCATGATTGAGATAACATGGGAACATGGGAGTTATTACCCATGACAATTTCAATTAGAGACCATAGGATCTTGGCAATACAGGGCCCTGGAAACACAGGGCTGCTTCCATGAAAAATTCAGTGAGAAAATGAAGGGGCTGGGCTTCATTTGTTAGCTTTGGGTAGAACTGTACTATGGGTGTGCTGGTGTGGACTGTTAAACTAAGAGAGCCGTAGATTTGACTTTCATGGCCTGTATCTGAAAAGGGCACAGCAAACAGTCAGGGCTGCATGTATGTATGTGTCTGAATTACGCTGACTCCATGCCAAGGGAGGATAAAGTGGGCTGCAGCATTGAGAGATACAGGCCAATAAGTGATAATAGACACTCAAGCCCAGCATAATGATGTCATCAAGAGAAGAATGTTTGAGACAGCTTTAAAAACCCTGGTCCCACACTAACAGAGCATTTTTAGACGCAGCACTATATCTGGCAGCGGGGATAAAACCATTAGAAGCGGAGGGACACTTCTGAGCCACAGCGGCCGACTGTAGACCCTAAACAGATGGGCAGAGGATAGAGCTATTATTCTAGGAACACCCGCACACACATAGTGGCTCTCAACTGCTCTGCCTTTCTCTCTCTCTCTTTCTCTCTCTCTGTCTCTCTTTCTCTCGCTTTACACCATAAAATGTAAAAAAAAAATCCAAATTGGTTGGAGAAGCATTTTCACACACACAAAGAAAATGACCAAAACAGTGTTTAAAAGAAACAGTTTAGCAAACTTCCCTTTACCTTAAATGAAGTTGATCAGCCAAGATGAGATGTATGTCTGAAGTGTGCTTCATTCATTTTTTCGTGGAGCTACAAGGCTAATGCAGCTAACAAGTAATGAAAGCTAATACCTCATTAGTTAACAGTGCTTACATAAAATCACACTTTCATCTCAAACTGTGTCAGGTTGTTCAGTAATCTCCAATAAACATATTGACCCTGTATGACTGTTATCTGTAAAAATGAGCATAAATAAGACACATAGCAAAAACATTATCACAGTCTTCTTCAAGCTTGTCTATATTTCTAATTATTTGAGGCACGTGTGTGATGAATTAGACATGTTTTTTGGTTTGTGTGTTTACCAAACATGTGATTGTGCATGTGCTTCCTCTGAGACACATATGAAGTGCCGCCATGTCTTTTCAAACATCATTGGACAGTTCAACATGCTTGGAGGAGAGTGCTAAGTGTGTGTTACATCAGCTAACGGACAGCTAGCATCATGCTGATTGATGGGGGGGGGCATCCTACTGACCCAGAGAAAGTGAGGACAATTATGCTCTCTTAGACTCCCACCCATGCATCACCAGGGATTGAACTTGCAATCTCCTGTTGATAAGGGCAACGCTTAGACCAGGGGTCGCCAACCCAAATGTAACAAAGTGCCATTTTGTCCTTTCAACAAAATCAATCCACCATGGGAGCCACGAAATTTCTGTTTTACCATCTTGGCTGTAAACTTGTCTAAGTATGTGCTCATGTTCTAGTAAAGGCTAAAAAATATAATAAAAATGAAAATGCAAACTTACTTAGCGCTGCTTTAGGCTTTAGCTCAGCTATAGCTGCTCTTCTCACATCTCTGGCAGGAAACTTTTCCTCAAAGTATAATAGTTTCTTGTAAAATGTCTCTCAACTTTTGGATTTTAGCGAGGCTGAAGTCAACTGACGAATGCTGGCGAACGAGAAACTGACTTCAGCTCCGTGACTTTTAGTGTTTCTCGTTGCAGAAAAAAACATACAAAGAAACAAGCTGGAGTGATTATAAATACAAATCAGTCTGTGTTGCTATGTGACCAGCAGTCTGTGCGCCAACCTTCAGGGTTAAAGGGTGATTAGCAGATATACGCTACATTAACTCCAGCATTTAAGACCATTTAGTGTTAAAACTGAGAATGATAAGCAGAGCTTTATTTTACTGCAAGGGAGGATAATTTCATTTTACCTACAAATCTAATTCTGCTGTGGAGCCACAACAGGGCAGCAAAAGAGCCGCACATGTTGCCGACCCTTGGCTTAGACAGTTGCATCAGTTGGCAGCCCAAATAAGCAGTTTAGCAATGCTAACTGGAGCAGTATAAGCTTCCATTATTTTCAGTGGAATAACCCTACTAAAACAGCATAGCTGGTAAGCTGGTTTATGCTTGCTTTTGCTGGTCTAATACTGGTTTAGTTGGTCACCCAGCATGGTAATGCTGGTTGACCAGCACGCCAGCATCCGAAACCCAACATATGCTGGTTTTGCTGGTGACCTGCTATGCTTTTCTAGCAGTGAACATAGTGCACAGTTGCTAGTGCTAATTTAGCACCACAGTGATCAGTGGAAGAAAGGCTGATAGGGATTATTTCAGTAATGTACTGCTGCTAATGATGCTTTCAGTGAATAGCATTCTTCTCCCTGCATTCCCTTCTGAGATCATTCCTCACTACCTCACACAGAAGTGGGTCAAAGTCTGACAGCCATTGAATAAAATAGAAGACTGTTATCCACGGAGACTGAGAATGATGCAGAGAAGGTGAGAAAGAAGAGGCGATGGGGAGAGTGGAGGAGAAAGGAAAGGAGAGGAGGGATTAGTTGAGTAGGGAAGGTGAAGAAAGAGAAGAGAAGAGAGGAGAGAAGAAAAGAGAAGGGTGATTTCACAGATTTTTATGTAATGCATATGCCAGCAGGTGCCAACCCATATTTTAGGCCTTCTCTCATTTAGCACCACCTGATTCAGCATAGAACTAATTAACAAGCTCCTGGTGTGCAGGTCAGGTGTATTAGAATAAGGAAAACACAAAAATGTGCAGAGCAGAGCCCCAGGACTGAGAAAGGAAACCCCTGGTTCATGCTCAGAATCTTCCTAATGCAAACAGTGACCCCTGCTGGTAAATAGAAGTAACTACAAGAAAGGAAACCGCAAAGGGCCACACTTAAGGAGACAGTTCAGGCATAACATTATGACCACCTCCTTGTTTCTGCGCTCACTGTCCATTTTATCAGCTCCACTTACTATATAGGAGCACTTTGTAGTTCTACAGTTACAGACTGTAGTCCATCTGTTTCTCTGCATACATTTTTAGCCCCCTTTCACCCTGTTCTTCAGTAGTCAGACCCCCATGGACCCTCACAGAGCAGGTACTATTTGGGTGGTGGATCATTCTCAGCACTGCAGTAACACTGACGTGGTGGTGGTGTGTTAGTGTGTGTTGCGCTGGTCTGAGTGGATCAGACACAGCAGTGCTGCTGGAGTTTTTAAACACCTCAGCGTCACTGCTGGACTGAGAATAGTCCACCAACCAAAAATATCCAGCCAGCAGCGTCCTGTGGGCAGCGTCCTGTGACCACTGACAGTGTTTGAAAACTCCAGCAGCACTGCTGTGTCTGATCCACTCAGACCAGCACAACACACACTAACACACCACCACCACATCAATGTTATTATTGTTTATTATTAATTAAATTAATAAGTAAATCATTAAGATGTAAACAGTCATTCCGAGTGGTTTGGTGTGAAATGCTCTGTCCTAGAGAAACTTACAGAGTCAGAATTGTTCACAATGGTGGTGATAGGAACCAGACATCCACCTCTAAATGCTCCCGCGCAGAATGTTATTGTATTAAATGCGTATAAATACAGTGCCTGAGGCCTGAGACATTATTTTACAATAGTTTTGGAATAAAAGCATATTTTTTAAAGACATTTATGGAGGAGAAGTATGTGCTTTTCCACCATTTAGTCTCACCAAACATGTCTTAGCTGATCTAACTTGATTTTCCACCAAACTGTTCCTTTAAGCTGTGTTGCTTCAGAGCTTTAACTGCTGCTGAATGAGCTCATCTGAGTTTACATTTGTAGCCAGACTGATGCAGTAAATTTGTTTGGCTGCAGTTTAGCTGGCTAGCTGTATTCCAGTCTCCTTTTGTCATTTAGGTCTCAGACACTTATTCCATTCCTACAAATGGAGCTGACCATAGAGACGACGGCCGGTTTGTAGCCAGTGCCAAAATGCAGCTTAATGGAATCAGTTATGTACAGCGGGCCGTCTGAGCACAGCCATTTAACTAATTACTGCTTAATGCATCAACTGCACAACGTAAGCGTCCCCATCATCAAACAGCTAATCTGCTTAGTGATCTCTTCTGTGTTTATAATGGGGATTACTGACTTAGTTACAGTGTGACTGTCCCTGCTTATCCTGACGGTTTGACCTTTGCTTTTAAAGGAATTGTTCAGCATTTTTTAACTGAATCTCTATCTGCTGCATCTCTAGCATGCGGTCGATTAGCATGGACAATAATTTCAACTCGTTTCTTTATGCTGACAAAATAGCTGAAAAACCAGTTGACTCAAAACACTTATAATAGAAGTCAATGGGCAGGTGTTGATTCTTTTGAATCAACAGGTTTGACATTACTGTGTGTGGAAATTGCTCATATGAAACAGATGCAGCAGATAGAGATTAGGTTAAAAGATGCTGGAGCGAGGTGCGAAATACAGGGGGTCCTGGGGGTTCCAGGACTCCCTAATTAATCTCTTGGACCCCCTGAATGTCTCAAAATCATTCTGGGGGGATCTCTGAAAACCATGAACGGGGAACTCTGTGTTTAATATTCTTTAAACACAGTGGGCAGTTAAGGAACCAGCCTTGTGACTGGAAGGTCACTGGTTCGATCCCCTGAGCCGACAGTACGTGACTGAAGTGCCCTTGAGCAAGGCACCTACCCCCCCAACTGCTCCCTGGGCAAGTGTGCTCACTGCCCCCTAGTGTGTGTGCATTCACTAGTGTGTATGTGTTTCACTGCACGGATGGGTTAAATGCGGAGGTGAAATTTCCCCATTGTGGGACTAATAAGGGTCACTCAACTAACTAGAGACGCAGCACTACATTGCCTGGGTGGCACTGTAGCATATTGGTTCACTCAGTTGGTCCTTCATAATGCATATGGCAACTTTGGGATACCTCTGAAAAACCTGCCAAATTTCCTAAGAGTTTGGTGGAAAGAATAAATAGTTACTTATTTCCCAAACCAAAGACAAAATAGGAGATGTAAGATCTCAGCGAATGTGTGGAAGAACACATTACCAAACTAGAACAGAGCACTTTCAAAGGAAGAATTGTTAAACCAAACATTTTGTTGACTTTAAAACTAGCACCAGCACTGCTATGGTGCATGAGCTGGAGCTGGAGTAGTATTTTGCACACTGCGCTGGAGTATTCCTGTAATTTATCATGTAATCAAATCTTTTCAGCAACTTCCCATTGGGTTCCATTATAAATGTGTTCTGAGTAACAGGTTATCTGTTCTTTTGTAAGTATAGGAAAATGATTGTCTGTGGTAATCATCAATCAACAGATGCAGCAGATCAAAAATGAGGTTGAAAAATGCTGGAGAACTCCTTTGATTCATCATCTGATCTCAAACAGCAACATAATGAACATTAGCTCATGACATCATTGTTGCTTCTACACCTGAACGTAAAAGAGAACGAAGACTTCCCGCAGAGGCAAAGTATTCTTGATATAACGAGAAGCGGAAAAGTACATCTAATCTAATTATCGCAACTGATGGGCTGAGCAGTAGAGAGGAACTGGGTCTTCACCCCGGAAACATAGTCAGACACACAATGGGATTAAGGCCTTGCCAAGCCTTTCGTTACCTTAGTGACCTACTGTTGCCTGGATCGCTTGGTTATTTACAGCATGGTGACAGTGCCGTCACTTCAGTGGACGTGGTCTGTGGCATGACACACTGTAGATTCATAACATGATGAGTCATAAAGCATTCAAGGGCCTTTTCCATTCTGACCCCCAAATTTGATCTCGTTCTCTTGTCTAGCCTTTAGAACCCTAGAATTTTGGGGATTTTTTTTGTGTTTTTTTGGGTCAATTACAATTACAATTATAGAGTATTTACATGAGACAGTCACACATGCCATATGTTTTTATTTTCAGGAGACCCTGGGCTACTCAGATATGCCATTATTTGACATCTAAATGCAAAATTTGATATCTTTATAAATTTGAGTCATTTCTGATCAAAAATGTACCTAGTGCCTGCAAAACTTTGTATTTTTTTGCTTATAGAGATCTTGAGAACAAGTTGCACCTCAGATACATTTTCAGAAGTTGTTCATGCTGAGTCCTAAAACTCTGATACACAGTAAGACAGACTTTATTTTTAATTACAAATTAAGCTGCATGTTTAATATCAGATATTTGTAACACTCAAAATCAATGTAAACTGAAAGACAGAGCTAAATATAAGCAATTTTATATTAGTCATATGTAATATAACAGTAGCGAGTGGGGTTTGGGTGATTTTGGAGGTGAACTGCTGGCTGATGAATGGTCACAGTTGTATGAAATCACTCTGGATTGTAAGGGCAGAGTCTGATGAGTGGTCTGATTGTGAATCATGTTGATGTTTTAACACTTGAATATGAAGGCCAAACAGCAGAGCACTAATATCAGGATTTTAGGTGTCTGAGCCAAATTACTCACTGATGCTGACATCACAGCTCGACTACGTCATGCCTGGTAGTTAGGGGCAGGTCTGCTGAATGTCCTGATATGTGGATCATGTTTGTACCTTAAACCGTTCTGAAGTTATAAAGGTTAGAAGTGACCTAACGTTATGCCTGCCAGGCTACCTTGATGTAGGCTATACAATGATGTGAATATTCTAGTTGTGTTAGTATGCTATTTACTATGTGTGCAGCATATAATGTAAAATAATAGATGTTTCTGACAGTCGCCCTACATTTGGGCGAGCTGAAACATGTGACAACCAACCCCACCCATATCAACACACCACTCTATATTTACTTCCTGTTTGGTAGCTAGCATTAGTTATCATTGGCCTTCAAATCAGATATCCAAAAAATGAGCTAACTGCCATTTCTACTTACTAAAATTAATACAGTTTCACTGTGTGGCTCAACAGGGAAATGATTTTTATGTTGCATATTTGTGAAAGTTCCCCTAACCATATTATTAAGAGTGTGCCAACCAACCCCATTCTCTCCTATATCAACTGAACAACTGTATATTTTATTTAAAAAGAGGTTTATTTGGGCTCCCAGTGGTGCAGCTGTCTAAGGATTTGCCCTGATTTGTTGAGAAATCACTAATTTGAATCACAGTAACGGTCCAGAAGGTCTCAACTGGTCTGCTTAACTATATGTAGATGCTGCGCAGTATGGGATCATTCAGTATTGAATACAAATTATTCCTGCGCTCATAGTGTGGATGTAGTGTTATATTGTAACTGTTCCAACCCATCAAACCTCAGGAAAATAATTATCAAGATATATTTTGTGTGTTGAGAAAATGTCTTCAAGGACTGTGATGTTAGAATTTGCCATATCCCACCACTATTTGGGTAATAGGTAGGTGATAGGGACCCCTAGAGGGTGTAATTGCTATGTACATCTAAGGATCCATATCATAGCATACATTTTTTTTTTCATAATAATGTGATTTACTACACTACTAAGTTTTAGAACGCCATTCTCTCTGCACTCCATACAGTCCATATATGGAAACTAAGCTGGCCGTTTTGGATGAATTGTTTTTGTGATGTCACAAAAAACAACACATTTGCATACATCTGCCTATTCAGCCTACAACTGCTCCGCCCACTAATTCTAATGTTATAAGGAGTATTTTGAATGATGCACAATGCAGGGCAGCCAATAAGAAGAGAGATCATTAACATATCAGTCTTAAAGGCACAATAACAAAAACAGCCTGTTTAATTCTTTTATTTTCAAGTGTAAACTTAGGGTTTAGGAACAGACACCTCCTAAAAGGAAGTAACCAATAAATGATCATTTTGTATATATTTGGCTTATTACTGTTTCAGTTGATGTCTTGAGTTAAAATAGATCATAAAACAGGCCTTGTAAATATCTAAGGTCTGAATATCTAATTGTTTTTTAACGCAGTTTGAACTAATTTGGTAAAATGATCCACATATATAATTTGCCATAACTTTTGCACAGGTGACATTTTATGTTTTATTCTCCAATATGTCAAATTTAGCAAATAAATGTAACAGTGTTTTAAATTGTGTATTAAAATATGCAGAAGTGTGTGTGTTCTCTTCTCTGTAAAGGACGTGTTAACAACAAAAATGTGTAATTTGACCAGGGATGCCGAAACGTTTGCATGTTACTGTACATAAAAATGGGTTTGGTAGGCTGTTGGGAGGTATGATGGTGCATTTTTCCTTTCACATGAACTCATCTTATCTAAAGAAATAAATATACAGCATTGAGTGTCAATGGCCTGCTGCTACTAACCACACATGGCAGGCCTGATACTTCAGTAGATAGGCACTCCGTCTCTATTCTCATTCTTATATCCATCTCAGATAGTCAGGTGTACATTTTGGGCCGATTCCAGGTTCCTGGAGTCAGCGTTTTGTGTGCTTTTGGTTAGCAGCCAGGAGGTTTTACCCCACTGTGTTAGCACACCTCTGATCTCAGTCCTAGCTGTCCTGATTTCAGCTAAGATGTCTGGATCCAGTGTTACCTGCAGTGACATGACTGTGATCCTGTGGGTCCCAGTTCAGGGCCCTTCATACTAAAATAACCTTCAATTAATTATAAAGTGACAATGTATTTACAGGTTTTTGCACTGCTGCTATGTCTTAACTTAGTTGTTGTTCTAATGTAGGCTATTATTATTATTATTATTATTATTATTATCATTATTATTATTATTAGCCTACTATGGTTAGCCGTGAGCAAGCAGTGGTAAGCAGTGACGTAAAGGGTTCAAGATGTTAGTGAGGACCAATCGCTATGGGCCTCCTGTGCTACAGGCCCTGGTGTGATTGCTCCAAATGCACTGCTGGTATTTACACCACTGTCTACCTAGCACATTATAGTAGTCCACCTTTTTCAGTAGATGTAGCCCACCTACAGTATGTGTAAAAGTCAGAGACCATCCTTTTGTTTGTTTAAATTCAGTCAAATGGCCATTAAGTAGAAGTTAGTCTTTCTTAGTGTCGGGAAAAAAGCTGAAAACATATATTTAAAAGTGAACCACTCAGAAGCCTCAACAACTAAATATAATATCATATATTTCAGTATTTATTGTCTCACTCTTTATCTTTATTACAGCTTCCATTCTTTTCAAGAGACTCACTTTCAGTGTTTCAGAGAAATCTGCAGGGATATTTTTCACACCTCCAAAGTTCAGTCTTAGAAGTTGGTTGCATTTTCTGCTTTTCACCATCCAAATAATCGCAAACACACTCAGTGATGTTGAGGTCTGGACTCTGGGGTGGTCAGTCCATTGTTTTGAGAAACACCAGCAGCTTCTTTGTTTGATGTGTCTCCTTTTCTCAGTAAGAGCTTCTTAACAGCTACACATCCTTTCAGACTCATAGTGCTGAGTGTCTCACAGTGGAAGGATGGACAGAAACTCCTGTGGATGTTTTCAGATCTGAATCCAGAGTGGAGCTTGATTTTCTCCTCTTTATGAAAGATGAGTGCTGTTTATCTGATGAGGACAGTTCTGGTGGTCTACCAGATCTTACATGGTTGTTAGGAGGTCAGTTTTATCTAAATCTTTTACATACAAACAATGTAAAATAGTTTTGAAAACTCCTGTTTTTTCACTTATTGTTGAGTTTCTCCTTCCTTATGCAAGTGGATTGTCTTCTATCTAATCTCTAATAACTTGTACTTAATAGCCATTTGACTGGATTTGATTGGAGGATGATCTCAGACTTTTGCACAGTACTGTACATGATTGATCTCTGTTCATCATCCTGAATACATCTAAAACATCTTAATGAAGCTAATTATTCTAATGTAGATTTCGTATCATTGAATGCCACCAATTCTAAACTTTTAAAGTGTAGTGTGCATTTATCCAAACATGGATGTGAATGTCTGACCCTTTGTCTGATCTGTCTTGCAAATAGAAGAAATCATGATAAAACTTCATGAAATTGAGGCTAGCATGTTCCCTGCTGCTCTGTTTGCTCATTATTATCCTCTATAATGAGCCCAGTAGGACTCCTCTAATAGAATTAAACCCAGAAGTGTCCAACTGAGTGATCCAGGCTTAGCTCCTCCAATGCCAGGCTAGCTTTCCTCTGCCCATTGACGCAACCTAACTAGCAGCTAATTAATGGGATTTGGCGTATCGTGGGACGGGTTAGAGGAGGAGAAGGAGGTTAGATAAGAAGGGATGAGACGGAGGTTGTCTGTTGTGAATGGAGGACTTGACAGCACTGAATGAGTCTACGGTGATCAAGAGACACTCTGAACGGCTCTAAAGCTGAACTTGTTTAAGGCATCATCAACTCAAGGACTCAACGTTAATCTGGACAACTTCTCTCTACTGGAGGTACCACTGATGTCCCAGGTCCATCGGCAACCTCAAACCGGGAACTCTGATGTAGCTTTCAGAACATTGGACCAACATTGTCTCAACTGGACTCCTTGACACATCACCATTAGCTTGCAGACCGGTACTGGAATACATTGACCGAAGCTAGGAGGATCCATGGAGCCAATCACGCAGGTTGTGTCCGGCGCAGAGGGTTCATTCCCCCGAAAGGTTCTAAAAGCTGCCCCACGTGGAGCTTCCACACACTTCGTGGGCAGCACCATCGTCATCTTGTCCTCCTACGCCGTGGCTACACTAGCCATGAACTGCGGGAAGAAGCTTCAGGAGCAAAGACTGAAGCCTGAACCCAGTTAATGTCTACAAGACTGGACTTCATTAAACTGGACTGGGTACAGCTGTGGAATACCATCATGGACAGCCTTGTATTTATGTGTTTTCCTTGTAATTTGAATGCACATCTACGAGGACAAAACTATGGACCAATTCAGCTAAAGCTGTTTTTAGCTGTGCAATTTACTATTGTTCATAGTTATAGATCACAGTATGTCACATAGTGTCAGAAACCACAAGTCTGTTTGAGATTACTTAACAACTCAGTGCAATTTGAGGCAAGTGTGTGATAATTGTGACATTTGCACATTGCTAATTGTTATTAGCCTCCATTGCTTGTAAGCTAAATTAGCCTTGTAGCTCCAGTGCAAAACATAAGAACCAAACAGAAGACACCCTACTGAAAAAACAAAACAGCACAGGCCAGCATGCACTTCATGCTGGTCTAAACTGGTTTATGCTGGTCTACTGCTGGTTAGGCTGGTTAGCCAGCATGGTTATACTGGTTGACCAGCATACCAGCATCCAAAACACAACATATGCTGTTGTCGGAAGAAAACCTCGTTCTCCATTTTTCAGTTTTCGTCAAGATTTAAAAACACCTGTTGCCCTTTACATTGTGTGTAAATTTCATGATGAATGGACTAAAAGAAACGGCCCAAAATGACACAGAAAAATGTCTGGTTTCATTGACTTACATTAAAAGTAAAGCATGTTTTTTCCTTCTCCTGTAAAGTTACCATTTTGGAGATACAAGGTTTTCTTCCGACAACAGCGATATGCTGGTTTTGCTGGTGAGCAGAAATGCTGGTTAAGCTGTTTAAGCTTTAGAAAACCAGACACAGTCACTCACCTGTAAACAGTGATGGAAACCTTGTTTTAAAAACAGTGCTAATGTTATCCACCAATGCTAATATAGCTAATACTGAGAGAAAACTGGAAGACATCTGTTAGCGCTATGCAAATTGGGTCATGCTAGCCATTCCCCACTAGCTTTAATTTGAAAAAACTATTGATCTAGCAGTGTGTGTGGAGATGCAGTGAGTCTGTTGGTTGTTTTTGTCTGATACACTGTCAAATGTGAAATATGTAGTTGATATATTGCTTCAGACATGTAGACCATTGTTGCTTATTATTGTTTAGACCACGACTGTAGAATTTAAAGAGCTGTCTGTGTGTTCTAGTATATAATGACTGCTGTGTGATAATAAAGAATTAAGTTATTTTGATTGAAGTGCATCTTTTAATGAAGTTGACACTGTGCATAAATGTTGAAAATGACTCAGCCAGGTTACAGTGACAAAATATTAGCTGTATCTATTGAAGTCTGACAAATAGTGATAGAATAGAATAGAATAGAATAGAATAGAATAGAATAGAAACCCAACACTAGATGTATTCAGTTATTAAATGCAAGGAAATTAAATTCCATAGTTTACAAATGAGTTATCTAACGTAAAGACTGCATATACAGGTAAGGTAATGTATTCATTATGTTTTCAACAGGGGGCAGTTTGTGTTTGGAATATTCTTCGATGTAGGTGTGTTTATATCTCAGATACAGCTTTTTTATAGTTTTACTTTACTTTTATTTAGATTAATGTTAGAATGTGATGGTTGAAGATACATTAGAAATGTGTATGAAAGGTGAATATTAACCTGAAGAAAGTCTTCTGGGCATGAATTGTCTAAACTCACCACTATATAAATGCATCAGGTTTGCCTAAAGCCTCATTAAAAATGTGTGATTGTGTGATAGTGATTGATTGATTATTTATAATATATATGTGTACAGGCCACTTATAGTGTTCTTTATTAATCTGCCTGGTGTACTCTACTTGTACTATGTCTGGATTTGAAATAAACTATATATAAACACGTAATGTATAATAATAATAATAATAATAATAATAATAGCAAATAGTATTGTACTATGTCTGGATTTAAAATAAACAAAATAATCTGGGATTTTATCCAGATTAAGCAGTTTAAGATAATGGTGATAATAATAATAATAATAATAATAATAATAATAATAATAATATCTGGATCTGAAGAAGCAAAAAAAATACAGGGCCTGGGAATTTAATAATTAATGACTTATAAAGCTAATTTATTTTGTGAAGAATGATTTAAGAACATAAAATATAAAAATAATAAGATAATCATTTTTTACTATATATATATATATATATATATATATTATATTATATATATAAATAGTTATATTATAGTTATCTACTCAAAATAAATTTTACGCTGATAAGCAGCCCAAAAAAGAACAAAGAACGAGAGAGAGAGAGCGAGAGAGGGAGAGAGAGGGAGAGAGAGAGAGAGAGAAAGAGAGAGCGAGAGAGAGAGAGAGAGAGAGAGAGAGAGAGAGTGTGTGTGTGTGTGTGTGTGTGTGTGTGTGTGTGTGTGTGTGTGTGTGTGTGTGTGTGTGTGTGTGTGTGTGTGTGTGTGGTCTCTGGCTTCACCGTCGACCGGAAGTGTGAAGCTGTCAGAGATGGAGTCGCTAGGCAGCGAATGAGCCGAGGGAAAGTTCGGCGGTGTTCGTTGTGAACGGTGTCTGAGTGTTTTCTGGTTCAGGCGGAGGAAAGAAGGACATGCAGTGAGTATGGAGGCCTGTAGCTGAACTGTGTGATTTGGAGCGCAGAAAGCAGAAACCCGGTTAAACTGACGCTGTTAGCCGTTAGCCTGCTAACCTGCTAAAAGCCACTGAGGTCCGTTTAGCGAGCACTGCGTTATAAAGCAGCTATAAATGAATAAACTGCCGTGTAAACCCCGTCTGTGGGGGTTCCGTGTGCTGGGAGCTCGGGCTAGTCCTGCTCTGACCTGCTGGAGTCCGGTTTCTGGACTTTGCCCCGTGTTTAGCCGGGCTGTTAGCAGGTCAGCTAGCGTAGCTGCGGGACGGCTTCATTCATTGATTCCGGTCTCGGCGCTGAAACGCCTGAAAACGAGCTGCAAAGCTGGCGGCGTTGATCTGCAGTGCGGTTCTGGACGGAGTTTAGGATCTTTCTCTAAATATCCTGGACGTTTTGACTTGGGCAGCGAGATGAAGCAGTGATTCCATGTTACTTTTAATGTGCACGATGATTAACTGATAAACTGAAGATGCGCACACTTCAGATGGTTCCTCCAGGGTTCTTTAGTAAAGAGAACGGCTCTATTTAGGGTCATGAGTTCTGTATAGAACCATTTTATGCTTAGATGTTTCTTTGCATGGTGAAGTGGTTCTTCAGCTAAATGTAGACTGTGTTGTATATGGTTCTATATAGCTCCAAAAGGGGTTCTGCTATTGTTAAAATGTCAGGCTTGTAACAGTAGAAGAACCGTTTTTGGTGCTGTATAGAACCAATGTCAAAAAAGGGTCTATATACAGCCATATAGAACACATTCTCCACCATATAAAGAACAGTTTAAACGTGAAATGTACCAAAGAGGCCTTGAGGAACCATCTTTTTGGTTCCTGCAGGTCAGGATTGTCCAGCTCTGCTCCAAGTTCAAATACTTGACTGTCCCCTAAATGAATTTAGGTTGTAAGACCTGTAAACCTGCTTAGACTGAGGCATTTGGTTGCAGTTTTAATCTAATACACCTGCCTAAACAAAAAGAGATGTAAATATCGGTTAAAGTGGCATTCTGGCCTAAAGCTAGCATATCACTAATGTCAGAACAAAACCTCGTATCTACAAAATGGTAACTTTACAGGAGAAAGAAAAAACATGGTTTACTTTGAATGTAAGTCAATGGAACCAGACGTCCCCCCTCCCCCAAGTCATTTTGGGCCGTTTCTTTTGGTCCATTCATCATGAAATTTACACACAATGTGAAGAGCAACAGGCATTTTCAAATTATGTCAAAAAACTGAAAAACGACAAAAGTGGAGATAGAAGGTTTTGTTCCGACAACAGCGATATAATGTTTCATGTCATATAATGTTCTGTAGTGCAGTATTTCATCCCTCAGCCTCATCGGTTTGACAGAATTCATGATTTTTTTTTTACCTTTTTGCATTTCCGTTCATCATCTTCTCTCTACAGTACCCAGCATGTATACTGCAAATACATCATACAACCACTGGGCAACTGTGAAATCCAGACTTCTAGCATAGCCACTGATGTAGAGGCTACTAAATACAAACGTCACAGTTCATCACAGTTGGCATTCGACAGCTGGTGAAAAGAAAACATTTCCACCTTTAATTGCTTGTTGTTTTCGAAAGGTCTTTCTGCTTTCGAGATCATCCTCAGAAAGGAGTTTTCCCGGTCTTTTAACCAGAAAATATCGCTCTAGAGCAGGGGTGCACAACTCCGGTCCTGGAGGGCCGGTGTCCAGCACAGTTTGGTTGTTTCCCTACTCAAACACACCAACGTAACCTGGTAATTAACAGATAAGTGTAATCAGGTGTGTTGGAGCAGGTGTATCACCAAACTCTGCTGGACACCGGCCCTCCAGGACCGGAGTTGTGCACGCCTGCTCTAGAAACTACTCTGCCAGGGCTTTTTATTTTGGCCAGAGTGCCTCTTTAAGTTAGAGTTGTAATTAGGGCTATAAATCTCTGATCTCACAACAGTTCAGTTAGTTTATCATTCTTTAAGAAACAGTCCAGTGTGTCATGAAGTAGTAAACTCAGTCAAGGTTTGATTTCATTTTGCACAAGTGTGGAGAAACTATTTAGGCCTTAGTAAAATAGAAGATAAAAAATATACACCACACTTTTTTTTAATTTGTACCATTTAAAATAGCACAAGATTTTTTTTTTCAGTTCATACTTTATATTATTATACTTCATTGTAAGTGGTTCTAACATTGGAAAGCTGATGCAGCGGAGCTGACTCCCCAAGTTGACATCAAAGCAACGCATCAATGCATTTTTTGGGAGTTATGTGGTACTAAACTTTGTAGGAAGGTACATCTCCAGGAGCAGGTTTAAGCAGCAGTGACATATGTTTTGCGATGCCCTCTGTGCAGGTGATGAAGCGAGGCCGGACAGAGCAGATCCAGTACGCGGTGACGCAGTACCTGAAGAGGCGGCAGTATGTGGACACTGAGGGCTCGCTGAAAGGAGCCAAGCTGTCTCAGTCTGCAGAGGAAATGGCAGCCAGTCTCACAGGTACGTTAACAGAGCAATGGAGGGTTTGATAGGCTAATGAGTGAATTTGACCATTTTCAGGGGGCAGTCATGGGCTGGAGGGTTAGGGAACCAGCCTTGTAACCGGAAGGTCGCCAGTTTGATCCCCTCAGCCAACTTCCATGACTGAAGTGCCCTTGAGCAAGGCACCTCACCCCCAATTGCTCCTCCGGGCGCTGTGGATAGGGCTGCCCACCGCTCCGGGCAAGTGTGCTCACTGCCCCCTAGTGTGTGTTCACTAGTGTGCATATATGTGGATGTTTCACTGCATGAATGGGTTAAATGCAGAGGTCTAATTCCTCTGTGTGCAAAAACAGTTGGCTAATGGTTCTGCATTCAATTCAGTTCAATTCTGTCATGTGTATGAGAGCTGGCCGACAGATGAGAGCTGATCAGTGACACAAAATAAGTAAACCAACCTGTGCTTGCATGCAAATATATTGAATCTATCAAAAGTCTGACATAAAATGTTTTTTCCAATATTGGTAAATGTTAAATGCAGAACGCAAAACATAGCATGTTGTATCGCCTTTTATTTCAACCTGCTCATTCAGTTCAGATGATTTTCTGTAGTAAATTTCAAATCAAATCGGCTTCACAAGATGTTGTTGTGTCCACTTACAGACTACATGATTGTTCTCTTTATAACCAGTGTTCGTATGTGTCTCCAGTGTCAAGCTGAACCCATTAAAATTCAGAAATACTAACTTTATTTTTTAGCTTTGCAGTATTGGCTTATAAAATCTGAAGGACACTGTTTCTCTCTCTTCAGTCCAGACAGAGTCTAGCTGCGCAAACGTGGTTTCTGCAGCTCCGTGCCAGTCAGACCCTCAGCAGTATGACGCTCAGTTCTCCAGATTACGAACCTTTCTGCTGGGTGAGTAACACACAGTCTGAAACTGAACCGGCCTACCATGTCAGCTCTGAAACACAAATAATGTTCATGTGCTCATAATATATACCAGATTATAGGCCAGAGCAGACTGACCCAACAAACTGTTCACATTTGTTGTAAAATGTTTAGAAAAAGAGCTGATAAACAAGTGAAAGGGAGCAAATGTTACAGAACAGTGTGAACAGAGGTAGAACATTCTAGAAATGTAACTGGGGGCATCCTACAGTGGGGAAGGAGGAATAGAAAGGTGTGAATGAAGGAAGTATGAACGATGGACATTTAGTATTAATATCCTAAAACATAGGGGTCGTTCTAGAATGAAATGAACGGATGGAGTACGTGCAACAGCTGTGTGAAAGGGACGGCGTTCTACAATGGTGTACATGGAAGAAGGACGTTCTAGAACAGTGTGAAAGCAGGTAGCATATTCTAGAATGGTGTGAATGAGGGCAGAAAACTCTGGAACAGTCTGAATGGGACCATGTTACACTTATGTGAATTAAGGGAGAACATTTCTAGAACTGTATGAACAGGTAGCATTTTACAATGGCATAGATGGAGGCAGGGCGTTCTGGAATGGTGTGAATCTGAGAATATTCTACGATGGTGTGAATGAAGGAAGAACAATATAAAACGGTGTCAAAGCAGGTAGGATATTCTAGAATTGTGTGAATAAGGGCAGAAAATTCTAGAACAGTCTGAATGGGAACATATTACAGTTACATGAATGAGGGAGAACATTTCTAGAACTGTATGAACGGGGAGCATTTTACAGTGGCATACATGGAGGCGGGGTGTTCTAGAACATTGTGAATCAGAGAGGATATTCTGCAGTGGTGTCAATGAAGGAAGAACATTCTAGAATGGTGTGAAAGCAGGTAGGGTATTCTAGAATGATGTGAAAGAGAGCAGAAAATTCTAGAACAGTCTGAACAGGAGCATATTACAGTTATATGAATGGGGGAGAAAATTCTAGAACTGTATGAACGGGGGGCATTTTACAATTATATAAATGTAGGTGGGGCGTTCTAGAACCATGTGAATCAGGGAGAATATTCTACGATGTTGTGAATGAAGGAAGAACATTCTAGAACGGTGTGAATAGGGAGAATATTCTGTATCCATGTGGATTAATGGACAACATTGTAGAACACTGTGAAAGAGTTAGAACATTAATATGGGGATCTTAATTTTTATTCTCTCTCTCTCTCTCTCTCTCTCTCTCTCTCTCCCTCTCTCTGTCTCTCTCTCTCTCTCTCTCTCACTCTCTCACTCTCTCACTCTTACTCTCACTCTCTCACTCCAGAGGCGGAGGTGCCGTGGGCAAGGGAAGTGAGTGTGGTGCTGTTTCCCCTCTTCCTCTACCTGCACCTGGACATGGCACGCTGTGGCCTGAAGGGGGCAGTAGATGCGTTTTACGGTCGCTTCCACTCCCTCTTCCAGCAGGACGCTGAGCAGAAAGCCATTGTGGAGCAGCTTCGTGGCATACTAACACCACAGGTCAGTCACCATAACAACAGCTACTCACATCACAGGTCACAGGCAACTCGTGCCACAGGTCAGTCAGGAATTACGCTGTCCAGGGCTGCAGCTGTCCAGGCTATGGAGAGAGTTTTGTTTAGGCGTTCGTGGGAATAAATCTGTTCCTTAACTTTTTTTCCTATCATGTTCTGTGTTCTGCAGGATGTGGCCTCCAATTCCAAACTCTGTGCTCTGCTGGACCACAAGTATGTGGTCCACCTGACAGACCAGGCCTACAGTTACCTCCTGCGATACCTGCAGAGCGATGACAACAGCGCCATCTGCAGGGTGCTCAGCACACACCTACAGGTGGTTGATATTGGAACGCTAGATCAGAGTTGTTTGTAATTATAATCTATTATAACAATATTTAATAAATGTTTGCACCGTTTTTTTTTTGGCCAAAATGAAAATTTTCAGGCTGTTTCTAAACATAATAATATATTGTTTTTATTGTTTATATTTCATTCAGGGTAAATTTTCTAATGAATGTATTTGATGTACTTGTAAAAAATACAACAATTTAAAAAAATTGAGAATTTATGAAACATTAATTAATTTCCTAAAAAATCATATTTGATCACTGGTCAGAAATTTACACCCCTGGTGATGAAGTTTAACATGTTCTAGAAGTTTTGATGAACAAAGCTCTGAATCTCTATTATAAATGAAATTTGAATATTTAATTATTCCACAGGTGGAGGTGACGGCTGTGCGTCGGACCGACTACCAGCTCTACGGGGCGGGGCTTAACATGGGAAACTCCACCTCCACTTCCTCTTCCTCCAGCACCTGGGCGGGTGTGGATGGGGCGGAGGGAGCAGAGCCTGTGGAAGTGACAGCGGGGTTACCTCAGAATGAGGCTGCTCTGGAGGCTCTTCAGGACTGCATTAAGCGTGTGCGGGAGGGTCCTCCCTCCTTAACGACCGTGTGTTTCTATGCCTTTCAGCACACCGATCAGCTCCTCAACACGGCCGAGGTGTCACCCGACAGCCGGCTACTCGCTGCGGGCTTCGATAACTCTGCTGTTAAACTGTGGAGTCTGCGGGCCAGAAAGCTGAAAGCAGGCCCTCACAGGGCGGACGTGGCCAAGATACGGCTCGCCTGTGATGTTCTGGAGGAAGAGGTGAGAGTACTGATGCAAGATGATACACTGCAAATAACCCAGCAGGCAATCCGACCAATTATTCAGTGTTTGTTTTTTATTGCTTTTATTGTTTTTTTGTTTTTTTTTCCTTTTCAATACTGATTTACTTGACAGAACAAGACATAGTTTCTATTAGGGACGTCCTGATCCAGCAACTTTTTAAATATTTGTATTAAACACCAAGTGAGAACAATGGAAGTACGTTAGATAGTAAAAGAGCTGTAGTTTATGTAAGATATGTTAGGATTCCAGTTGCCTTCAAATAGTGAGGCTCATTCCAAATCATTTGAGGCGTTCAAGCAAAATGAATCAGTTGCGCTGATCTAATTTAGATTCCCAGCCCAACTTCCGCACATGGCCTGACATGACATCACTAATGTTAAGAATATTCATATGCAAACTGGCGGCTCTTGAATGCATTTGATTTCACTTTTGGAAGTGAAGTTTGTCCCCCTTATTTTCTGTGCATAGGCCTTTTTCTTACACTCTCAGAAATAAAGGTAGTAAACTGTGACCGGGGCAGTGCCTCTCTTGTCACTGGGGTGGTACCCTCAAGGGTACATCTCAGTACCTTTCGTCAGGGAACATAATTGTACCATAATATTTTCTAAGCTGTACTGACTCCACACACCCCGTCTCGTCTCCAGGCTTTTTATTTTATTGATCCGTTTTAAAACATTCAGTTATGAAAAGGTACAAATATGTACTTTTCACCAGGGGAAAAAACTCATTTAGGTACACAGTTGGACCTTAAAACCACTGTTGTACCTTTGAGGGCACATTTACACTGTTTGTACCTTGATGAATGAAAATTGTACCTGCACAGTATCTTTATTTCTAACAGTGTAGGTTAGATTTGTTTTTACTCATAGAAAAAAAAAGTTATACTACCAAAGCTTATTTATTCGTGATGTTCAGCGACTGCTGCTGATAATTTGTGCGCTCATTAGAAGCTCAGGTAATTCTGCAAACCGAATCTTATACGTGATGATGCCATGAAGGTGGCCATGAAATTCTACAGTCCACTTCATTAGTTTGTGCATAGAGTGGCATGATTGATCTGAACTGATTTTGAATGTGCCTTTAATATTTCTAGTTGTTCTAACATCCTTTCTTTTTAGTCCTTTTTAATTTCACACTGCAAATATTTAAATATTTTTCTGTCCAGAAAAAAAAGGCTGTGGATAATTCTTGTTTATAGCACCTGTACAGAATTGGCGTAAGCAGAGCGCAATGGAGTAATTTGTCTTAAAATCAACTTTTTCTTGCTCATGTCAAGTATGATTCTTTATGTCTTTACATTTAAAGATAAAACTGACCAGCCCACCTATCAAGGAAACACTCAGCTAGCTCAGAGACCCTCCTTGATCCTCTGTTTCGCTCACAAATACATCACAGTATGAGAGAAAAATGAACCATGATTTTCTGTGATGAAATAGGTTGAACTAGCAATCATTTAAAGCATGGTTTGATCAGATTAGCACAAATCTAAACCCTTAAAATGTTTTTTCAGGGATTCTTTACAGATTAACTAATTGAAAAAGACATTTTATATGCATAAGTAGTTCTTTGCATGGTTAAATGGTTCTTGTCTATGATGAGAAACCTGTTGAACAGATGTATGCAAAAGTAACAATCCCAGATCAAATAACATAGTATGGTGAAGTAGGTTAATACATCGTCTGCAGAGACCTTTTCACATTTGAATGCATGATTTCTGTTTATTTGCTGAATTTAACATATTGGGGAAAAAATAAAACTGTGGGCTGTCCAAAAGTTCCACCACATTTATATACATTTTTCCAACATGTTAAACTCAGCAGGTAAATAGAAATTGTGCACTGAAATTGCAGGAAAGTGACTTGTGTAAGTTTGTTCTATGTAGAGGATTGTTAACTTATTTAGTCCTAGAATAAAAAAAAAAACATATCATTTGACACTGTTGTTCAAACTTTGATAGAAACATTTTTAAAGAATCTTATATGTGGCACCAAAAAGGATTCTGCTGTTGTTCCATGTTATAAAACCTTTTGTTGGTACTGTATAGAACCCTTTTTTCTAACATGTAGTTTCTAAAGTTAATCTAATTATTTAATTCTTATCTCAAAACAGAACAGCTTTTCCCTTAAATAACAGTTTTTGTAATGACACTATTTTTATTTTTGCTCAGGCGGATGAGGAGGACTCGTCAGGCAGTGAGATAAAGACCCTCCGTGCGCATTGTGGCCCCGTGTACCGCACAGCCTTTCTGACCGACAGCTCTGGTCTGCTGTCCTGCTCTGAAGACTCAACAGTGCGTTACTGGGACCTGAGCAGCTTCACTAATGCGGCGCTGTACCGTGGCCACGCCTACCCTGTGTGGGACGTAGACGTGAGCCCCTGCAGCCTGTACTTCTGCACCGCATCGCAGGACCGCACAGCGCGTCTCTGGACCTTCCAGCGCACCTATCCACTGCGTGTTTATGCAGGACACCTGGCCGATGTTGACTGTGTTAAATTTCACCCAAATTCTAATTATGTTGCTACAGGTTCCACAGACAAAACTGTGCGACTGTGGAGCACACAGCAAGGCAATTCTGTCAGGTTATTCACGGGACATCGAGGCCCTGTTTTGGCCCTGGCATTTTCACCAAATGGCAAGTACCTGGCCTCAGCCGGTGAGGACCAAAGGGTCAAACTGTGGGACCTGGCGTCTGGCACACTATTTAAAGACCTGCGGGGTCACACAGACAATGTAATGAGCCTTTCATTTAGCCCAGACAGTGCCCTGGTGGCCTCCGCCGCCCTGGATAACTCTGTTAGAGTCTGGGACATCCGTAACACTCATGGTGGAGCAGCGGCTGCAGCGGACGGATCCAGCGGAGAATTGGTGGGACTGTACACGGGCGAAACCAGTGGAGTCCTGAACGTCCAGTTCATGGCATGCAACCTGCTGCTGGTGACCGGGACAGCACTGGAGAAACAAGAGCAATGACCAGGGACATTGTGCTCGTGTCCCAAGTAATGCTGGTGAGTCAGAAGTCAGGAGACATTCAAATATCTGTAAGACATTCAGTGTTAGTGATCTAATCTTTATTATGGGTATGTATCAGACTGGGGTGCCCAGTCCTGGTCCTGGAGATCTATCACCCTGCAGAGTTTAGCTCCAACCCTAATCTTAACATCATGAGCCAGGTTACATAATTCCTTCAGAAGCTTCTGAATGCTAGAGCTAGATGCTGGATCTAAGCCCAGGATTGGGCAGTCCTGTATTAGACCAACGGGAAACACGTCATAGGTCAGTTTTAACCATGAGCTAGGTATTAGGTGGTAGTGTTCATACTGGACTTCTTTGAGGAGTGCTTTGGAGATGGTCAAGCACTCATCAGATCACTATGGATTGTTTATTTATATGTATTCTAATTATTTTTTTTTGTTTTTAACAAATAAACACTTACTGTCCAGATAAATGCCTTTATATATTTGTTAAGATGGCTTAGGACTTTTGCACAGTACTGTGTGCCAACTTACGTATGTAAAAGGACTTACTCTGCTGATGTAGTTACACCCATTGGTCTAAACCAAAAGAGTCGTGACCTCAATCTCATTTAAGCGTCTTACAGATATTTGGGTGGTTCCTGGCTTTTGACTTGCTGTGTATGCATATAGTGCACTTGCCATTATTGCCATTATTTCATTATACCTAGTGCACTATATACGCAGTGGAGCACGATTTGAGATTTAGGTTTTGCTCCTTATGTTTGAATGCCCATAGTTATGTGGACAATGAGGTCAGACTGTGTGCCAGATGGCTCTCTAATAGGCATTGTGCACAATTTATAATATATGATGTAGAAGCCATGGCCCTCTGACCTGTGTTGTGCACTATATCGGGAGCATGGAGCGATTTGAGATTCAGCCCATGTGTACAGGTATTGCTGTGCATACATGTTGGTGGTAGACAGATGACGGCAAACTGGATAGTCCATCGTTTGTAATGAAGCAGCGACGAAACATCAACATAATAAACATTAACTCTCGAATTTCAACGAAAGCACACTATTAGAAACTATTAGGAGAATATAGTGGCTTAACACTGTTGCCCTGCACATGGGCAGAATCACCAGTAATGCTACGGTGCCAGTGTTTACATGGCGTTATGTTGCCACCTTTGCACCATTGCCAGTTCTGCTATGGGGCGAAAAATGGTAAATGCAGCTTATAAGTGCTGATTTTGGAGCAGGATTTGGCTTCTTACATGCAAATTGAAGACACTTATTCGGACTGAGTGGACCTGATCTTAGATCAGTTCATGGAGTGCATCTTTCTGTTGGTTACTGGAGCAGTAAACAAATAATGCAAAGTAAAGCGTGGGAACGAGATCCTAATGCGTGGCCACGACTTAGCAAGGCGTGGGAACGAGATCCTAGTGCATGGCCACGACTTAGCAAGGCGTGGGAACGAGATCCTAATGCATGGCCACATCTTAGTAAGGCATGATCTCATTCCCACACCTTACTAAGTCGTGGCCACGACCTAATTATCTTATTCCCACGTGTTACGAAGTCATGGGCACGCATTATGATCTCGTTCCCACACCTTACTAAGTCATGGCCACGTATTATTTTTATGTATATGGGATGTCACCAGCAGGGCTCCGTAGATTGGCCCATATCAGGCTGTCATAAGAAAAACTTTGTATGCCAGACGGCTTCCTGTGTAGCGCACTACGTATCGACGGTGTAATAACCGTTATTTCGTGACCTGTGTAGTAGGGCTCGACTGATGTATCCCTCGACTGGTAATATCAGCTGATGTTGATGTTCTGCAGGTTTATCAGTGTCTGTAAAGGCCCAGATAATAAAGTGCTGACGGTCATGACCAGCTCACTTCTGTTATAGCCTATTATAGTATGAACACAAAAGACCACCATGGTGTTTTGTGCTCATACTATAATGAATTAAAACCAGCAATACTGGTAAGAATTCTGAGAAGCTTCTCCCGCTGTGCTATTTATATTCATGGGCTCTGACTGAAATGGATCCCTATCTGTATTTTAGGAAATGATTCTGCCACTTTTCTCTGTGTCCGAATCTTAAACTGGCTTCCTGTTTCAGTACCAGTTTTAACGAGCCCTCGTCCACTTAGCCTCGTCATTTCCCCTCGGGGGAATCCCCGACGCCATCTTAAGGGTCATTTGTTAGCTCAAGTCAAGGATGTTCGATGAGTCCTCAGAGGGCTGAGAGATCGAGCAAACATAAGTGTCAACTTTGGCAGCAGAATTTACCCAGAAATCATTGTGAGTTGACGCATTTACCCTTTCAAAACCAACAGTAATGATGGCCAAAGTGGTTTATAACCCAGCTGGGCTTTAGGTTACAAATTACTCCAGATGTGAAATATGTTGGCTTCTTATTCAGCAATCAGTAGCCTCACTCAAGCACTTAGGCTGAGGCTCAACATAGGCTGATGAGAGTGAATTCATTGATTCATGTGTTTTTCCATTATTTAGTAAACTAAATGGTTCTCTCCTATTATTATCTCTCACTATGTTAATGAAGGAATAAGGATCCATTTCAGTGATAGCCAAAATTAAGGCATTTGGCTTTCTGCTGTTTATTTGAGTTTAGGAAGTGTAGCAATTGAAAACTGACAATCATATCAGTCAGTAAAGCACAGCTAACTGAAGCTATTGTGATCAGTTTAGTTTCTGACCTTATAGAATTGAATCAGCTGATATTATTGGTTAGCAGGATGATTTTAGCTGCAGCAAAATACTTACATCGGTTGAGCCCTGTATGCACTGCACTGTTTACAGAGGACGGAGCAAAATGAGAGACTGTAGTCCGTCTGTTCCTGCATGGTTGGTTTCCTCTCACCCTCCATCAGTGGTCAGTTTCTGAACGCTCTGCTCATCTAGGACCATGGTTTGCCTTTCATGTCAAAGAATGAAGGTCATGTTGATCAAGCAGTTTATTCTGGATTGTCGTAGGAATCTTCGAATGTCAGTTCACATTTCATTTCTGTTAGTGAGGTTGTTCTGCCAAGAGAGTGTTACCTTTTTGATAATGTCCAAAATGCCATTTTTTTAATGGAAATTGAAAATTTTGTTATGGAAATTGTAAACTTGCAAAATGCCATTTGAGAAAACATCGGGGAAGATATCTAAGAGAAAACAAACATTATGTTGAATTTGTGACCCTTAGCCTAGTTTTCCACTTGTTTTTGAGAGATCTGTGTTTATAGGTTGCACATAGGATCAAATCAGCAAGAATGAAGGTTAGATTTGGCTGATGTTCTGTTTAAAAGTGCATTAAGCAAAGTTGTTTTCCACCGGAATGAGTTTATGTAGATATTATATCTATATATTATATCTCCCTGGTAAAATTTCTTGATTTTCTAAGTGAAAATAAGTTGCCACGTCCTCTGCAGAGAACACACTTCAGCACATAATGCACAATTAATGTTTCTGCTGAGTTTAACATTCTGTAAAACATTATAACATAAAATGTGACCCGTGCTAAATTTATGTCTCGTTTATCATTTTATGTTTTATTTTTTTTCCATATTTGTTAAACTCAACTAAAATAGAAATTCTGCTCTAAATTTGGCAGAAAAATGCCACATTTAAGTTTGTTCTCTGCAGTTGTTGACTTATTTTCACCTCGAAAATCAACAATACATGTAATTCGACCATTGTACCCAATGTAGCCTTTAACCTGAAAACATATCATAAAAGTCCCTTTATTAGTGAATAGATCAAATAAAAAATAAGAGTAATGAACCGAAATTAGAGCCATAAAGATTTCAGGGTAGCTCCGCCCCCAGTGCTACATTATTTATATTATTTAATGCTGAGTTTCTGTCGTTGACTTTAAGTACTTTGGCAATTTAGAACTGGCCATCATGTCTGTCCGTAAAGCACTGTTTAACTGAACCTGTTCAGTCAAATTATATTAATTACTTTGGTCATTATCAGTGAATATTTGGAGTCGTAAAGCCCTGTCAGTCAGTATCGTCTGCAGAATTTTCAAAAATTAGCTGTACTTAGTTTCACCAACAGCAGCAGACGACTCTGCAGGACTCACGTTGGGGTCTGCACTTAAGATCTTTCACAGTGTTCAGTATTTTGTTTTAGGGTCAGTTGCACTGATTCAGTCATCATTCAGATCAGTGTCATGAAAGAGGGCTGTGACTGGTGTACAGTGGTGCACCACTCATCTGTGAAGGGGAAACTGTCTCTTCTTCTCTTTGGTCTTCAGGCTACATGCTGCACATTCTTGGCAGACGTGTATTGGTAGTGACAGGGTGGAGAGAAGAGTATTGTAAGTGAAAAATGTCTGACATGTAGTTGTTAACCTGTGTCTGTGACTCATTCTGACAGAATGCAGCTGGGCTCATTTAAAGGCCTCTTTTCATATCTCAGAAAGTCATGGGTGGAAACTTTTTTTTGTTGTTGGTGGTTTTTTGTTTTTCTTGTCTCTCCAAGTGTTTGTGTGCGAAATGTTTTGGGCAAAATTTCTGCCACCATGTCTGTATGACATCTGTAGACTTGTTAAACACGTCATAACTTTGTACTTTTTCATACCATACCAAAAACTCCTTTGTTTGTATTGTAGTTAAAGCTGTAAATATATTTTTCTAATATCTAATATTGTTGTCTGGAGACTAATTTTGTAAAACAAAAAATGCTTTACTATTAATACTATTAATACTGTTTTTCTTTTTTTTATTTTTATATACTTTTTTCATTCCTTTTTGTGCTTAGAATCACTCCTAGGTTAAGAATAGTGCTTCTTAGAATTGTTCTCAGGCTAGATATTAAGAAGGAAATTGACAGGTCTGTAAATTTGTAATAATATTTTCTGTATTAAATTATGTAAAATATGAATAATATTTTTAATAGAATATTTAAAAACATTTATTTAAAAAATATTACCTTTTATTTAAGAAATTACGCTTTTTTTAAGAATAATGTTTTTTTTTTTAAAAAAAAAAAAGGTATTCATCAAGAATAACACGTTCTTAGAATTGTTCCTAAGCAAAACGTGAAGGAAAGAATTTAAAACATCTTAAGAGTTTTTGAATACCAGTTTATCTTTATTTAGGAAAATATTTAAGAATTTATTTCACGAAAAGCACTTGTTCTTAGAATTGTTCTTGAGCAAAACACTGAGAAAAAATTAAGTGTTTTTTATTTATTTATTTTATTTTTTTTTAAGTAACAAATATCTCATAGAGGTACTTCAAGAAATTTTCCCAATACATGTCACTATATTTTTTCAGACTGTTTTACAGAGAAAAAAGAACCAGTAGTGTTACATTTTATAAAAATACTATGAAAACTTCTGAATACAATGATTTTTATGGAGCATTCGACAGGCTATGTCACTCTAAATCCAGTTAAACTGGACTCATTTTGTTCTCTTTATAATGAAACATGCAGTTGGTCAGTGTTAAAGTACTGATGATATACACAACATGTTCAGATAAGCATATTGTACTGTATTGTGACATAATGAGAAATTATAACAATATATACCGTCATATTGCCCAGCCGTAGCATCTTAAGAGGGAAAAACCACATTTAAGAAGTTTATATTTTTTAATCCATGTTTGTAAATCTAGTTTTTTGGTTGTGTTTCGTGTTGATTTTGGGCTTTTTCTACACAAGCCTACATGTTTGTATTACGTTTGCGGCCGAAGCTGTAATTGGAGTGTAACGGTGCTAATGATGATATAATTACCTGATTCAGTGTTAATGATCCCCTCACTGCTATTTCAGTGGAGATAATAATGATGTCCAGATTAAGGATGGGACGGGACAGGCAGGGGTGAAAGTCCAAGAAGAGGGCTATAAATAACACAGTTACTATGGAAACAGCCCTATTGGTAAACCTGGCTGTGTTTTATTGCATGAAAATGCACTCTTTATAGTTATACAGTGTAATGAGTGAGTTTATAGTGTTTTAACATTGTTGCCTCCTGTGTGCAGATTTGCTAAGATGCCAACATTCCTGAACTGCCAGAGTAGCAGTAGTAGTTCCGAATGGAATTCCTCCTCTTTAGAAGCCTCGACCAATAGGGAGGTATCCGACAGGACCTTGAAGTTTCAGGTGTGGTGACTTTCGCTCAGGAGGCCAAACCTGTTTCTTCTGCGGGAGTCTGAACAACCTGACAAGCCTGTCCTCATGCATACACACTGGGCGAGACCAGGTAGGCGTGAGCGAGTGAAGAACGCTCAGTCAGACGCGCTGCAGTCAGTCGAGTGCGTTGTCAGCTGCTTCTCTCGGTGTGTAAGTGAGTGTATAGCGCAGCAGGTGTGTAAGGATGCCCTCCACTTCGACACTGTATGGCGGCTCAGGGGGGAAAGTGTTGGTGGAAAGCTCTCAGGCTGACGGGAAGACGTATGAGCAGCTGAGGCAGGAGTGTCTGCAGAGGAAGAAACTGTTCGAGGATCCGGACTTCCCTGCCTGCGACTCATCGCTCTTCTTCAGTCAGAGCGTGCCCGTCAACTTCGAATGGAAGAGACCAGGGGTATGTACAGAACTGGACCAGTGGCTTTGTCCAGAATACAGTACTCATTTCTTTAATTTCCAGTCAAAATGTTTTATTTCAGAAGGTATTTCTGATGAGATTAGGCATAAAATAGTCAATTAACCTCCTAACAACCACCTGGAAGACCTGTAGGACACCAAAACTGTCCCCATCAGATAAATAGCACTTAAAGCTTTCATCTTTGAGAGAGGAGAAAATCAAGCTCCACTCTGGATTCAGATCTGAAAAAATCCACAGGAGTTTCTGTCCATCCTTCCACTGTGAGACACTCAGCACTATGAGTCTGAAAGGATGTGTAGCTGTTAAGAAGCTCTTACTGAGAAAAGGAGACACATCAAACAAAGGAGCTGCTGGATTCCAGACCTCAACATCACTGAATGTGTTTGGGATTGTTTGGATTGTGAGAAGCAGAAAATGTTAAACCAACAGTTTGGAGGAGTAAAAAAACATCCCTGCAGATTTCACTGAAAAAAATTAAAGCAACTCTCCTGAAAAGAAAGGAAGCTGTAATAAAGGCGAAGGGTGGGAACATAAAAACTTGCCTTTAAACATTTAAACATTTCATGTTATATTTAGTTATTGAGGCTTCTGTGTAATTTTCTGTTAAATTTGTTTTCTGCCTTCTGAAAATGAATCACTTAATGGCCGTTTTGACTGGAAATTAAATAAATGAAAGGTGGTCTCTGACTTTAGTAAAGTTTTTTTTCTGTTTACATAATAAAAGATCTTATGTCATTTGCGAATACTGACATAAGCTTTTCATAAATGCTTAAGCATGCTTCTGTTTAATGCATCCAGTGCTTGTGCATGTGTAACGAATGCTTAACATAGGGAGCCTTCAAGTTAAAATTTACCAAATAAATAAATAAATAAATAAATAAATGAACGAATGACAAGTCACTGGCTCAAGTATGAATCCAGAGTGATGTAGTGAGTATTCCCATTTTACTTCTCCTACCCTGCATACTCCAAACAACTCTGGTTGACAGTGTCATTCAAGGGGCTCAAGATAAAGACATAACAAAGTTTGCAGCATCTACATGATATAATGTGTGCATAATAACCTATAATGAATAAGACGTACAAGCATAAGAATATGCATAGGTTTAACGCTACACTGTTAAAAATGAGAAGTCAGTTCAACTTAAATTATAACCAGCGCAAACTTTTTAGCTGAGTCAAAAGTTCTCGTAACTCCATCCATTCATCCATCCATCATCTAAACCGCTTATCCTTCTGGGTCGCGGTCGTAACTCACTTTTTTTTTAATATTGAATGCATGTTTTTTACTTCCTTGCTAGCTGAGACTCTTTCTGTTAGTCAGTCCCACCAGGCATTTTCTCCTCTTGAGCTCCCAGTTATTAGTGGTGGGTATAGTGTAGTGGGTAACACTGCTGGCCTCTATGCTGTAGACTGAGGGTTCAATCCCCACCTGGGTAAGCACCCTACACTATACCAATAAGAGTCTTTGGGCTAGACTACTAACACTACCTTCACCTACCTGTTTACACATGATCAAATTGTAAGTTGCTCTGGATAAGAGTGTCTGCCAAATGCCGTAAATGTAGTTATGGATGGCTGTGGCACCACTGGGATTGAAACGTGAGCTCCTGAAATTGCTCAGATTTCTGTCCTTAAACGTTTAATACACTGTAAAAACGTGTTGTTTTAACTTTGAAAAGTACTGTGGTAATGTGGTTCACCCCAACATTAGGAGATAGTGAACTTGAACCACAGTGACCACACAGCTGTCCATATCTGGAAGCCCAAGAGGAGAAGATGCCTGGTGGGATTGTGTGTTGGTAAGAGTCCCAGCTAATGGGGAAACTGGGTAGAAAACAAATTCTATATTTGTTACTTAACTGAGAAACTAGAATTGAGAGTTAGGAGATCCTTTGAGTCAACCATGTTTGAGTTGGGAGAACTCCGGTGTCCTCAAGCTGAGTTAACTCAAGAAAAGCAGTGTAATCATTTTCTTTATCATTTTAAGTTGAGCTGGCTTCTACTTTTTACAGTGTATTGAGCGGCATTCATTTTACAAGCATTTGTTTTTACATTTCTGAGCTAATTAGTGATCAGTGGCTTAGCTGATCAATGATCCAGCCCAAGAAAGTCGTTTTTTAGTTATGCTTTTTGACCATATTAAGATACTTCGCAAGTGCTGGTTCTCCCTGAGCCACAACATGCTAACTCTTAAATAACTGTCTGCGAGTTATAAAGAAACAGTGCTGTAGGTTATTAAATTGCCCATCTCTACTGAGAAAATAAAACTCAGTGGTTGTTTATGGGATAAAATTCTTGTGGTGAACAGGAAGCAAAACAGTCGCCATGGGCCTTTAGCTCTGTGCTACAGGTCAGAAATGCACTCTGATATGTTTGGAATGTTTTCCTGTTTATTTAAATGAATACTTCACAAATAAAAATGAGACAGTCATGTCTAAAATGAATGAAAGCCAGCAGGGCTTGGGAATTGATGACATGTCGCACTGCATTATGGGGTCGTTCCACCATATTGGCAGGGTTAGCTCTTTGTTTATGTCAAACACTCTTACACAGTGCAAGAAAAGAGATTCCTGTTTTATTGCGTTTTTCAGACCCATCATGTTTAAAAGTGAATCAGATGAGAAGGGAATGTATCTTAACCAACCCCAGAGGGAAGCTAAGAGATATAATAAACAATATAATGATAAGATTAGACTTATTGACTTAGTGTGGATCCACACAAACTCCCAGTAAAAGAGTGGAGTAATGATCTGGATGTGCTGACTTTTGATATTTGACTTGATTTTAGAATGTTTTACCCAGGTTTACTTGGCGTATTTCAGTCAGGCCCTGGCATATAAGTTCCATTATTGGCATATTTCACTCAGCCACTGACATATTGGACTTCATCATTGGTGTATTTTACTCAGCCACTGGCATATTTCACTCAGTTATTGGCATATTTCAGTCAGTCACTGGCATAACTTGGTTATTGGCATATTTCTCTCGGCCACTGGCATATTTAACTCAGTTATTGGCATATTTCACTCAGCCACTGGCATATTTAACTCAGTTATTGATGTATTTTAATCCATAGTCAAGTCTCTTGAACCTAAGATAAGCAGACAAATGCTAAAAATCTGTTACTTCAATGAACATTACCAGCCTAGACACATCATAACGTACTGTTGAAAACAGCGAGTTTGTGAAGAATTGGTCAACTGAAGTTACCTGAATAGATTAATGAATGAATTAATTAACTAATTTTCCTATCCGCTTTCTTTGATTGTGCTCTGATCATTAGTCTGGTAGCCATGTTGATCCACGTGCTAGTCAGCTCTGTCAACATGTTTAGTGAGTCCATAGGCTACAGCTCAGCTCTACAGGACAGCAGGTAAGGAAGATTCATTCAGCTATTCAGAACCAGCCTAGACTGACCAACTCTGCCCAAAAATGGCGAAAATGCAGTGTCATGACTGCGTTCACAAGCCCTAGCGTGATCTCAAGTGCATAAAGTAGGGCTGTTCTGAGTCAACATTGATTCCAATTACAAGTGATGGAAATTGATAGATTCAATCTCAATTCCAGAAACCAAGACATATACAGAAGGATATCTAGAATAATAAAGAGCACTGTGTTAAATAGAATTGACCTTAGCAAGGAAATTTGGAGAGTTGACACCAGCTAAATTAACCTAGCTGGCTAAACTAGACCTTGTGTGAAGCAAAAAACAGCCAGACTATCAATTTGTGTGTTGTGGGAGGATGTCCCTGCTAGAAAAACCAGCACAGACCAGCATAGCCGGTCCCCAGCAAAACCAACATGCCTCAGTGACCATGCTGGTCGACAAGCTAAACCAGCACCAGACCAGCATTAACGACTGTAGACCAACTTTGACCAGCATGCAAATCATATTCTGTGCTGTTTTTTCATCAGGAGTATGTTTTGAGATGGTTTTTGGGGTCGACTCCCAGCCCTAGCAAAATGCTAACTAGTTTCTGCTGTAAGGATATATGTTTAATGCTAACTGCTACTTGTTTCTTTCATTGTTTATCACTGCTAGCAGGTCTGAGTGAAGTATTATTTTAACAGGGAAGAGTAACTGAACGTGAAACATGTGTAGACAAGTATTATTTAGCCATGCTATAGTTTACTGTTAATGCTAGGTTAGTGTTGCAGTGTATTTTGCAGGTGAAGGTAGCTGGAGTTTAGCTCGCATGTTTTGAGGATCTAAAAAGAAGATTCTTTTAGGTTTCAGTCGGTTGGGGTTTGCACCACACCCACAACACGCACACACACACACATCCTTGGCTTGTGATCAGGCTGCTTTAAATGCTAACGATTGTTGGACCACATTTCTTGCTCGGGCGTAGCCCTGTCTGAGGTGCTGTGTGTCAGTCAGGCATAAACATTTCTCTCACTGGGTCAAGGTTTGATTAAAACAGGCGGCCACACCTTGCAGAAGGAGCAGGTGTCTCTCCCTTCCACCACCGCACTGCGGCCTGCACGTTAAAGCCATTCATACTCCGGGCTGCATTAAAAAGCTGGTAGAAGTTTATTTGAACGGACTTCAAATAAAGGCATAAGTAAAAAGTAAAAGTAAAGTAAAAATCCTTCCCAGGATTTTGTTCCAACTGTCTGGACAGCTCCGCTGGTGGTTTGATCTAACTAGAGAGGCCAGGCCATTGGAACAGAATCCTGGGAAGGATTTTTACTTTCTGGATCTGAATTTTACACCTCTGGGCATAAGCAGTGAAAAGCGATACTTCATTATTTATGAATAAGACAGCATTTACAAGACGACGTAAAATGTTTTATTATATTGTATTGGAGCCCTTTAACCAAAGTGACAAGACATTTGTTCCATTTCTAACCCCGTTAGGAAGCAGCGTTCCCAGGTAACGGGGTTTATAAGAGAGAGACCATATTAAGAACACTATAAATCAGTTCTATGAAAGACTTGAATGACCTCAAACTAAAGATGATTTTCACACATATTGGATGGTATTACAGATCAGTTTGAAGCAAAACTAAATAGGGACTTCATAACATGTGCATAAGCAGTGAATAACGTATTTAAAAAGCAGTATTTGAGTTTATGTACTTAGTCATTATATTCTTAAGATGACGAGTCATTTATGACACTATATTGATGTAATGTCCCAGAGTATGCTACTAGAACTCTATCTCTCTCTTTTTTTTGTCTAATTTAGGAAATCTGCAAAGACCCCAAATTCATTCTTGGAGGAGCTGACAGAACTGACATATGTCAAGGACAACTGGGTGAGCAAAGCACTCGATTTTATTATTTTTACACAATTTTTCAACTGTGTTAAAAGAAATTTTAATAATAAAAAATCAAAACAAATTTCCTTTGTGTGAACAAATGAACCATCAGTGATTGTCCGAATCGTGTCACATTAACATATATTCATTCTTAATTTCAGAACTTTTTTTCCCTTCTCCTACAAAGTTACATTTTCTGAGATGAAATGTTTTGTTACGGCGATGATGTCATTCTAAACTGCCTGCCGTTTGTTTGGTCTCAGGTGTGGACACAAGTGGAGAATGAACTCTGTAGCACTGATTAATCTCAGCAGTATAAACACATTCATTTCAGTGATCAGGTTCTAAACCAGATCTTACACCTGGTGTCTTTGAGTATGTTCGGAGAGTTCGCCTGTAATCCCGCTGTTCTCTGTGTATCTGCAGGAGACTGCTGGCTGTTAGCGGCGATCGCCTCTCTGACGATGAACAAAGAGGTGCTGGCGAGGGTCGTACCTCCAGACCAGAGCTTTGATCACGGCTATGCCGGCATCTTTCACTTCCAGGTGAAGACTCCTATAAATACAGATTTCAGTTATTAATCTTACATTCAATAACTACTGCGAATTATTCAGTAACTACAGAAGTATTTAGTTACGTATTATGCTGTGTAATTGACATTAGATAAATGGACGGTGGGAAAGAAGATAGATAGATAGATAGATAGATAGATAGATAGATAGATAGAGTGATGGATGGATGGATAGCTAGATGGATGGATGGCTGCATAGATGGAGGGATGAATGGATGGATAGATTAAAGCATAGATGGATGGATGGATGGATGGATGGATAGATAGATAGATAGATGCCTGCATAGATGGAGGGATGGATGGATGGATAGATTAAAGCATAGATGGATATATAGATGGCTAGATGGATGGATAGATAGATGGAGTGATGAGTGGATTGATGGATGGATGGATCGCTAGATGGATGGATGGATCGCTAGATGGATGGATGGATGGCTGCATAGATGGAGGGATGAATGGATGGATGATGAAAGCATAGATGGCTGGATGGCTGGATAGGTAGGTAGGTTGGTAGGTAGGTAGGTAGATAGATACATAGATAGATAGAAAGATAGATACATAGATAGATAGATAGATAGATAATATGGATGAATAGATAAATGGATGTCATAGGTCACATAGCTTACAACAGTAACAGCAGCCATCCTGAAGACTGGATTTTGTTACGTTAGCTACCTGTTAGCCTCACAGCTCCAGTGTAAAACGTATATCCTCACTTTTTAAACTGAAATAGTTTGATGTATTTAAACGTTTAAAGTTTAAAAACGTCCCCTTCACGTTCATGCAGTCCATATATGGGCACTGAATTGCTTTAATGTAACTAATATCAGTGTCTGTCTTTCTCTTGTTGTATGTGTTTGTATGTGTGGTAGTTCTGGCAGCATAACCACTGGCTGGACGTGGTTGTGGACGACAGGTTGCCATGTGTGAGGAACAAGCTGGTGTTCCTTCATTCTGCTGACAACAATGAGTTCTGGAGCGCTTTGCTGGAGAAGGCCTACGCCAAGTATGCACACGCACACACACACTCAGAGTCAGGGCCTAGGAGCAGTTTGCAGATGCCGTTTGCCCTGTTTGCTCTGCTTTAACTACAAATTCACTACATTTTTAATCCTGAAAAAGGAATAAAAAACAAATACACATCTATGTAGTACAAAATCTGGATGGATCTTAAACTGCATTAACTGTCCATCACCCTGCTTATAACTGTATTAACTGTAACTGTAATGTAATGTAAATATTAGAAATGTTTTCCACATGTGTTTCTGTAGACACAAAGTATTTTTTTCCTGAAGCATTTAATTAAATCATTTCACTTTAAACTGTGCACATATCATTCAGTGATTAATCTTATGAGAAATTACTCAATAACTAATAAAAATATTTACTAGCTACTAAGAACTATTCAGTAACTTCACTAAATTATTCAGTAACAACTAGAATTTATCCAGTAACTACACAAAATTATTTAGTAACTACACGAAATTATTCAGTAACTACACGAAATTATTTAGTAACTACACTAAATTATTCAGTAACTACACAAAATTATTTAGTAACTACACGAAATTATTCAGTAACTACACGAAATTATTTAGTAACTACACTAAATTATCCAGTAACTACATCAAATTATTTGGTAACTACTATAAATTATTCAGTAACTACACTAAATTATTCAGTAACTACTATAAATTATTCAGTAACTACACTAAATTATTTAGTAACTACACTAAATTATTCAGTAACTACATCAAATTATTTGATAACTACTGTAACTTATTCAGTAACTACTACAAATTACTCATTAGCTTCTATGAATTATTCAATAACTATATGTTACTATATTAACTACTATACATTACTACTATGAATTAGTCAGTAACTGCTTTATATGATTTAGTATGGTAACTACTATGAATTATTCAGTTTGTATTGCACATTTTCAGTATCTACTGTAAATTATTAATTGTCTACTATGATTAAATACTATGAATTATTCAATAAGTGCTATGAATTGCTGTATTTACTACTACTGTACATAACTATTATGAATTACTCAGTAACTTCTATAAATTCTTCACTAGCTATTTTGACTCACTAACTGCTAAAAATGACTCACTACTATAACATATTCAGCAGCTTCTATGAGACTGACGTGTACGTTCTTTAGTTTGAGCGATTGAGGTGTGGAGTTCAAGTGATTGCAGATGCAGCTGGGTTCTAAGTGTTGTTTCTGATGTGCATGTTTCAGACTGAATGGCAGTTATGAAGCTCTGAAGGGAGGCGCTACTCTGGAGGCTTTGGAGGACTTCACCGGCGGCGTGGGTGAGATGTATGAGACGAAGAAAGCCCCGGCTGACCTTTACACCATCCTGAAGAAGGCTCTAGATCGAGGCTCCATGATGGGCTGCTCCATAGACGTAAGAATGAAGGCTGTTTAAAGTAAAGTCAAACAAATAAATAGTCTAATGAAGGAAAGAAGTAAAGTACTTCACTTAAATTTACAGTAATGTCATTTTGTCATTTTTTAAGTAATTTTGGACCATTTTTATCAATCTATTCATCTTGAAAAATACAATGTTAAGATCAGATTCAGTGATAAATATAGCTGTAGATCATTCTAAAATGACTGAGAATTAAGTTGCAATAAGTTAATATGGAATGCATCTTATTCGCCAAGTGATGATCAAATCATAAGCCTGATGGTTCTTATTAACTTTAATTCATTCAGAATGATAGTATACAATATTAAAATGATAACATGTTTAGATATTAAGTGTGCTTCTTCTTTCAGAGTAGATCATTACATTGAACGCTATTTTCTAGATCACCAGCTCGGCTGAGTCGGAGGCTCAGACTGCGACAGGTCTGGTCAAAGGTCACGCCTACTCCATCACTGGCTTGGAGGAGGTAACTATGGCAACCATCAGTTAGACTGTTGTTCATAGATAGTTAGTTATACTGTTCATGGCTCACTGAGTGTGCTGATGTATTGTCCATGTCACCATGATTTAGAGCATCTGTAACACACTGGGTGTGTTGTTCTTCTGCAGGTGAACTACAGAGGGGGGAAGGTCAGGCTGATCCGGGTCAGAAACCCCTGGGGTCAGGTAGAGTGGAACGGCCCGTGGAGCGACAAGTATGTGTCCCTTAATGATGTGACTGCAGACCAGAGACTAGTGTTTAATATGATGTCTCAGGTTGCAATAGTTTAAAGCTAGAGTTTACAGCTTCCTTTTGTGCTGGAGATGCTTTGAGAGGGATTCCACCCATTTTTCTAAATGTTCTGCATAAATCAGTGGTCATTCAGAGTGGTTTGGTGTGAAATGGTTCATTGTAGAGAAAAGAACTGACTCAGATTTCTTTGCCACAACATCTACAACACAAATATTTACTATATTTGTACCTCTCGTTCATGAATGTATCTTAAAAAATACGTTATAGGCCAAATTTTATCTCAAAACGATCAGTAAACAGTGTCTCAGACATGGTATTGGCAGTGTATTCAGACATTAAAGTGTTCAGATGGTTCCTATCACCATCACTGTGAACAATTCTGACTCGATAAGTTCTCTAGAACAGAGTGTTTCACACCAAAACAACCTGAATGACTTTGTTTACATCTTGTCAATTTAATTTTCCTGACACATCGGTAGAATTCCCCTTTAATGGGCTGTAAGAGTGTTCATTCTCAATGAGTTCAAAAGTAGGAAACGAACCAGGCTTAGGTTTTGGGTTGATGGTTTTGCCAAAAATCAACTTTACTCATCTGGCTAACAAGTATTGAAAGCTTGTAATCACTAGTTAGCATTGTGCAAACCATTGTGCATGACCAAATCACACACTAAATTTGATTTATGGCCAAAACATAGTTATGTTATGTTAAATTTAATAGACTTGCTGTTGAATGTAAGTTAATTATACATATAAAGGACACTGATCTTAAATCAGTGCTTTTACCCAAAACGTATGATACAGATGAACAACATTGTGACACTATTAAGCCCCTGACGTTCTCTTGTTCCTTGCAGTTCCAGAGAGTGGAGTATGGTGGATAAAGCAGTGAAGACCAGAGTACTTGAAAACGCTACCGATGATGGAGAATTCTGGTAGGAGCTAAAGACTGAAATAAAAAATGACCTTTAATTTTACTTAATTTGCACAGTTTTCTAGTTAACCCAGGTTTGGTTTGCAAATTTTAGTTCTTCATTTTGGAACGGGAGAACTTTTCCTTTAAGCATATCACAATATCCGATTTAAAACATGTGGTTCTTTCTTTCCTATAATCCTCCATCAAAATGTAATAACTTTGGCTCACCTTTAAAACGTCTTTTTTATTTTTGTCACCATATGAAAATGCATAATGATTTCCAGTTTACGTTGAGGTTAAGATGTACCCAGCATGGTTAAATGATAGTTCATGTTAGTTCTGTTGTATTATTACTAGCTCACAGTGAACAATATTCCACAGTTGAAAATGTGACACCATAGATACACAATGCACTGAGAGCCTCATGATTTGCAAGTATTGCTTCCAGTCACCAGTACAACTGATTTCATTCATTTTAGGTCCCCTTCTGTGTTAAAAGTTACTTTATGAAAAAGCTAACGTATGTTTATACATCACAGTAAGTCAGAAATGACATAAGCAAGTCTAGTTCAGATTACTTAAAGTGGCATTCTGGCCTAAAACAAGCATTTAATGTTATTTATACTTTTATACCTTTAATATACATTATCAGAAGGGAGTTCCCTAATCTTTAAACCAGGCAATCACTATCTAGAGACTTCTGCGTGTGTGGAGATGTTCACAACAGATGAAGCAGTGTGACATTTTTTGATGTTACCCAGAGTGCCCCTTTATCTCAACAAGGTCTGAGGCAATTCCTCACTGAAACCTGAGGGCCAAAAACACTAACATTGCTGTCTTGTAGGATGGAGTTTGAGGACTTTAAGGCGAACTACGACCGAGTGGAGATCTGTAACCTCACTCCAGACTCCCTGACGGATGACACCAAGAAGAAATGGGACACCAACATGCTGGAGGGCAGCTGGATCAGGGGCTCCACCGCTGGAGGCTGCAGGAACTTCATCGGTTAGAACGAAACAGCAAAACTGATTATACTTCTTTCTTGTTGCTAAATGGTTCTTGGCTTGGACAGTTCTAGAAAAAAAACTTTCATTAGTATAGAACTGTTACAGTATGTGGAAGTGGTATAGAAAATGGTATACAATAACAATAGGGCTGTCATGATTACTCACTTTAAATTAAATCCTCTATTTTAAATTATGAATCGATTCTAATTGAATCCGCAGTGATCAGTTAGCAGTTTAAATGCTGAACAGGGAAACCACAAGTCATTATAAAGTAGTGTTTAGCAGTCCGAACATTCTCCACAAGGGGGAGCTATTAGCTTTACTGAGCATCACTGAAAGAGAGGAAACCCACACCAGCAGGAATGCATATATGTTTGCAAAATTAAGCATTCGCTGTTATAAATTTTGTGTTTATGATAATTGATATAATTGATAGCCACAGCCCAATACTTTTCAGAAGTATTCTACTGAAGAAATTACAGTGTCATGACAATCTTAGTTCTAGTTTAGTCATAAATAGTGAAAACAATGTACTATTGCAAGTAAAAATGGTGTGTTGAGATACATTTTGATGTATTTCATCAGGTCACTGACAGACATTTATTCCTCAGTTTGCTGTCATTTTTAAAGCAGCTTTTCAAAAGTATTTTGGCTAATTACTAAAAGCAATTAGCTAATTAGAAAAAAAAACAGAATTAAAACTTCGGCAGCCTTTAGTTTCACAGCATTGAACATCCATATATGATCCAGAGTGGTTAGTATCTTATGTTATATTAAGTTATGTTATATTATATAATATAATCTGTTCTCTTTGAGTGATAAGGACTTGAAAACCACTGGATTTAGTGAAGAACTTTAACCTGCCTTGTTAATTATAGACAGGTGGTGGTGGTGGTGGTGGTGGTGGTAGTGTTGTAGAGTTCCTGTACGTCTCCCATCTTTGGTCATTATGTCCACCGACTCTGATGTTTGTGTGTGTTTGTTTCTTCTCAGACACATTCTGGACGAACCCCCAGTTTAAGCTGAAGCTGGAGGACGCTGATGGTGATGGTCAATGCAGCGTCATCGTGGCCCTCATGCAGAAGAACCGACGCAAACTCCGCAAAGAGGGGCTCGACCTGGAGACCATCGGATTCGCTGTTTATGAGGTCAGAGAGCCAGACAAATAGTGAACCACTGGGAAAACAGAGCATAGATTGAATTGAGGCACTGCAGTGTTAGAACACTGCGAATGGGGCAGAACATTCTAGAACCATGTGAATAGGAGAGAACATTCGTTTTTGTTCTAGCTATTACCACTGATTCTTACACTGGGTTTGCTGAGTCCTTACCATTATATACCGTATAATTTACCAGATATTTGAAGGTGTTTCCAATTTACTTTCTTGCTTAAATGTGTGACATTACATTGAGTTGTAGTGTGAGTAGGTTTGTACAACCTTGTTGCTTCCAGCATTTCTGAGGTATTTTATGATGTCCTTTGTCAGTTTAATAGCTAAAACCTGTTTATTTCATACATATTTCAGTGTAATTTAGTTAGACTGTCTTAGTACTTTTCATTTTGCTCAAAATAATTATCCAGTACTTTGGAATTTATACCACACATTCTCCTGGAAAACTACCCAGAAATTAGGACTGTAAAAGAAAGCATTACTGAACATTCTGGAACAGTGTGAATGATGGAGAACATTCTAGAACTGTGTGAATGGAAAGAACATTCTAGAACAGTATGAATAAGGTGACATCTGGGACTTTTTTCATGAAACATTTAAACAAAATAATTATCTAGTACTTTAGAGTTTGTACCATACATTCTCTTATAAAAATAGCAAGAAATTAGGACTGTACAAGAAAGAACAATCTCTAGCACAGATTGAATTGGGAAGATCATTCCAGACCCGTGAGAATTGGGGAGAAAATTCTAGAACAGCATGAATGGTGGAGAACACAAGCATTACTAAACATTCTGGAATAGTGTGAATGGTGGAGAACATTTTAGAACTGTGTGAATGGGAAGAACACTCTAGTACAGTATGAATAAGGTTGAATATTCTAGAGCAGAGTGAATGGGGAAAACATTCTAGAACAGTGTAAATTGGAAGGACATTCCAGAACAGTGTGAATGGTGGACAACATTCTAGAACTAGAACAGATTGAATGGGGAAGATCATTCCAGACCTGTGTGAATAGGGGAGAAAATTCTAGAACAGCATGAATGGTGGAGAACACTCTAAAGCATTCTAGAACTTTGTGAATGGAAAGAACATTCTAGAACAGTATGAATAAGGTATGGGTATTCTAGAGCAGTGTGACTGGGAAAAACATTCTAGAACTGTGTATATGGTGGAGAGCATTCTAGAACAGTGTGAATGGTAGAGAACACACTAGAACAGTATGAATGGTGGAGAACATTCTAGGACAGTGTGAATGGTGGAGAACATTCTAGGACAGTATGAATGGTGGAGAACACTCTAGAGCAGCCTGCATGGTGGCAGGGGATATTCTGAAGTCATCTAAGGAAAAGAATCTTGAATTCTCTAGAATCACATATAGGTAGAGCTCAGCAGCCCAACATGCTTATGCTCTGCATGTGTTTAACTCTGGAGATTGAGATCCAGTCTTTCCCTCTAGGCCCCTAAAGACGAGGACCACCTGGCTAAGGATTTTTTCCGCTTTAACCCGTCTAAAGCGCGAAGCCACACCTACATTAACATGCGCGAGGTTTCAGAGCGCTTCTCTCTACCCCCCGGGAGCTACCTGCTGGTGCCCACCACCTTCCAGCCTCACAAAGAAGCTGACTTCGCAGTGCGCATCTTCTCCGAGAGCAAAGCTAAAGCCATGTATGTCTCTCTCTCTCTCTCTCTCTCTCTCTCTCTCTCTCTCTCTCTCTCTCTGTCTATCTTTCTGTCTCTCTTTCACACTTAAACACTACATACAAGAATATGTGAATGAGCTACAGCTACAGTGCAGCTTTTGTAGATCGTGTTTGTTTTAGAGTGCAAAGCAATTATTTGTAGAAATGCTGCACCTGAAGTACATAATAATTATGATACTTATGAAATGCAATAGATTATCTTACTAAAAAGTCTAGTGCAGTATTTGTATTATACATGCGGTGCTTTTATAGATTGTGTTTGTTTCTGACATCTGGCTTCATTTCTGCATTGCTTCTGAACTAAATGTCCCTTTTGAGAAAGTGAAGTACTGATCAGATATTGTGTGTGTGTGTACAGTGAGATGGGGACCACTGTTGACGCTGACCTGCCTGACGTGAGTGACCTTTTAAATGAATAACGGTGTTTCTATCTGTCTGTCTATCTATCTGTTTATTGTTTGTTTATTTGTTTGTTATTGCTGACCCCCTCAGCCCCCCATGCCCAGTCCTCCAGAGGAGGAAACTGCAGAGGAAAAGGGCCTCAGGCAGCTTTTCGAACAGGTCGCTGGCTCGGTAAGTCAACAATGAAATAAGTGGAATAAATGGGGAGGTTTCCTCTATATTTCTGTAATATTCACATTTTTGGTAATTTATATACAGTAATTCCTGTCACAATATAGATCTATAAATTAACAACATCAAAATGTGTCTAATATATTTTTTATGAAATATTTCAGGTTTTTAAGGGCCTAAGAGCTGTTATTATATAATAAATAATGTACTGTATGTATTTAATACATTTAGAGCTTTGAATACCACTTGTGAAATAGGAACCAGATATTAATCTTATTATAACTTAATTCTGGATGTTAATGTTATTGTCACTTAATTCTAGATATTATTTTTATTATAACTTAATTCTGAATATTAACATTACTATAATTTCATTCTGGAAATTAATGCTTTTGGAACTGTAATCTGGATTTTATTTTATTAGAACTTCATTCTGGATATTAACATTTTTAGAACTTCATGCCAGATAATTATTTTATGAGTTTATGAGTATTTTATGTAGAATAACTTCATTCTACATAGTAATTCTGTTATAAATTTCTTCTAGATATAAATATTCTGCAGAACTTCATTCTGGATATTAACAATATTAGAACATTATTCTGGATATTAATGTTATTAGAACTTCATGCCAGATAATTATTTTGTTAGAACTTTGTTCTAGATATTAATTCTATTATAATTTTATTCTGGATATGAATATTCTGCAGAACTTCATTCTAGACATTAACATTATTAGAACATTATTCTGGATATTAACATTATTAGAACTTCATGCTAGATAATTATTTTCTTGGAACTTTATTCTAGATATTAATTCTATTATAATTTTATTCTGGATATGAATGTTCATAGAACTTCATGCTAGATAATTATTTTTATCATATTTTTTTTCTAGATATTAATTCTATTCTAACTTAATTCTGAATATAAATATTCTGTAGAAATTCATTCTGAAAAGTGACTTTATAAAAACTTTGTTCTGGATAATTATTTAGAGTTACTTTCATTCTTGAACTTTGATTCCATTTCAAACATTAAATCCAACTTTTCAATGGTAGTATTTTATTACTATGATCAACATACAGAGTATTTGACCATAATCAAGGTTAAGGTAATGACAGGGTTTTGTGGATTAGGGCTCTTTTGACTGAGCAGTACTGTTTTTGTTGTTACGTGGTTGTAGGATCAGGCCATCAGCGCTTATGAGCTGAAGGACGTCCTGAACGGAGTGCTGAGCAGGAGTGAGTTCATTACAGTTCATTGACCTTTTAAAATCACGGCAGAAAGGTGTGCTCTTCTCTCTTAATAACGTGATTTCACAGTGCTGTTGTCTCATTTAATTTGACGCATAAAGAACATGATCTAACTCAGCTGGAACTTTCTTAGTTTTTGTGTTTGTCTCACAAACTACCATATTCATTAAGCAAACATATGAAGAGGCATGTCGCTGTTCTTGGAAGAAAACCTTGTATCTCCAAAATGGTAACTTTACAGGAGAAGGAAAAAACCTACTTTACTTTTAATGTAAGTCAATGGAACCAGACATTTTTCCAAGTCATTTTGGGTCATTTCTTTTAGTTCTTTCATCATGAAATTTACACACGATGTAAAAGGTAACAGGCATTTTCAAATTATGTCAAAAACTAAAAAACATCAAAAATGGAGATACAAGGTTTTCTTCTGACAACAGCGACATACTTCACATTTCAGTCTCCTTTCATTGTTACTCTGATGAATTAATAAGCGTTAATAAGCGTTTCCATAGCAATGTGGATTTTGAATGTGTGTGCACTCTGGTTCAGAAACTATTGCAGTGCATCCAACAGTGAAGGGCAGCAAGGAGCTTCTTTTATACAGTGATAGAAAACACAGTAGCTCACAGAAAGCTCCAGTAACACATGCTGATCCATTTTACTCTCATCAGCGTGGACTCGCACGCAGCGAGATGACTCTGAGAGCTGATTTGAATTAAAGAGACAAAGATAAAGACTCTGAATTAGACTTGCACAAGCAAGATGTTCAAATGAGCTTTATTTGTACTATTTCAACTCTGAGCTGCTTCTGAATGCTTTTGTTTGTTCTGTAATTGTTCTGTTTGTCTGTGATAGGGAAAGAGATTAAGTTTGATGGAGTGAGCCTGAACACCTGCCACAGTATCATCAACATGATGGATGTATCCTTCAACACCGGCCGTTCATTCAGCTTTTCACACTTCAGCACACTGAGCGGTGTCTGTTAGTCATAGACATATTATTAGCCGCTGTTTGAGAGGCTGTTCACTGACATCACTATGGTAGAACATACACCGATCAGGCATAACATTGTGACCACCTCCTTGTTTCTGCGCTCATTGTCCATTTTAGCAGCTCCACTTACTATATAGGTGCACTTTGTAGTTCTACAGTTACAGACTGTAGTCCATCTGCTTCTCTGCATACTTTGTTAGCCCCCTTTTACCCTGTTCTTCAATGGTCAGGACCCCCATGGACCCTCACAGGGCAGGTACTATTTGGGTGGCAGATCATTCTCAGGACTGGAGTAACACTGACGTGGTGGTGGTGTGTTAGTGTGTGTTGTGTTGGTCTGAGTGGATCAGACACAGCAGTGCGGCTGGAGTTTTTAAACACTGTGTCCACTCACTGTCCACTCTATTAGACACTCCTACCTTGTCAGTCCACCTTGTAGATGTAAAGTCAGAGACGATAGCTCATCTGCTGCTGCACAGTTTGTGTCGGTCATCCTCTAGCCCTTCATCAGTGGTCACAGGACGCTGCCCACAGGACGCTGTTGGCTGGATATTTTTGGTTGGTGGACTATTCTCAGTCCAGCAGTGACACTGAGGTGTTTAAAACTCCAGCAGCACTGCTGTGTCTGATCCACTCAGACCAGCGCAACACACACTAACCCACCACCACCACGTGATCATCCACCACCCAAATAGTACCTACTCTGTGAGGGTCCATGGGGGTCCTGACCACTGAAGAACAGGGTAAAAGGGGGCTAACTAAGTATGCAGAGAAACAGATGGACTACAGTCTGTAATTGTAGGACTACAAAGTGCAACTGTACAGTAAGTTGAGCTGATAAGATGGACAGTGAGCGTAGAAACAAGGAGGTGGTCATAATGTTATGCCTGATCGGTGTAGGATAGAAAGCATGTTAGTTGATAAGTTATAACCTTTTTAAATATTACAAACATATTAGTTTTAGGAACATCAAATTGTTATAGAATGCGTTCATTAAGTGGTTCTTTAAACTTAACAAATATTCTTCATGCTCTTATCTTATTTTCAGACCACCTTTATTTTTAAGAGTTAGTTATTATAGCTATGTATATTAGTTTCCTCTCTGATGAACAGAAGGAGTAGCTCTATCAGGTGAAGAGTTTCATGATTCTGTTTTTTTGCCAGCTTTTCCTGAACCAGACTGTGCAGGTTGATAACTCAGGCATGATCGAGTTCCAGGAGTTTAAAGTCTTCTGGGAAAAGCTGAAGAAATGGATGGTAAGTGCTCTGATCCATGTAGACTGGAGCCGTAAGTCACTACTGGTCAGACCAAAATGAGTCTGGGGAGCAAAAGGATAAACAGCTTAATAATGAGCATGGAACTTCCGGGGCCTTTTAGGCCTTTAGAGAAGTCCTGATTATCACTGTGAAATAAAAGAAAAAGCATGTCTCTAATTTTTAGTTTAGCTTTATTGGTTTTAGTCCTGCTTGCTTGTTGTATTTAAACTCTAAATTATGATTTTGTTCGTTAAGATTTGGTTGGACACATAAAGGTTATCTAGGTAGATACAGCCATGCTATTTCTCCCATTGGTCAGGACTTCAGGAGCTTATCTGAAGGCAACACACAATGGAAGTACCTGTCCACTGCACACTGAACCGTTGGAAGGAAATCATGTATTCAGTTGTGACGGACCTGCATGTTGCTTAAAATCCCACTCTTTGCTATGCATCAGTCTCCAAGCAGAGATTCCTCTTAATCCAACAGTAGAGTGGAATTCCAGTGGGGAATCCAGCTGCAGTGGAATGAAATCCAAGACTGTAGTTGCTAGTGGTTTTGTCCATGCTCAGAAAACAGTCCCTATAAATTTTATGCTCTTAAAACTTTGTGACATATTGTTGTGGTGTCTTTGGCATATGATTGATTAGGTGCTTTTTTCATCACAGATGCTGTTCCTGTCCTTTGATACAGACCGCAGTGGCCGCATGTCCTCCTACGAGCTCCGCAGTGCTCTGAAAGCAGCAGGTCTGTCTCCATATTACACTGTAGAGTTTCAATAATAACCTAAATGTTGCATTAGCTGAGCACATAAACATTCAATTATTAGTGAAAAGCAAACAGCAGCCTTTGATGTGCACCTATTAGTCACTTAGGATTACTCCTATACTATAGTCCAGTTATTTGAGGGACCCTACAGGTTATTTATTCTATAAAAAACACTTTATTAATCCTTATATGCATATTAAGAAACTTGTTCAGTCTTTTTTCCAACTAAGAAATACTGCAAAGATCAGACAGATTTTAGTCTTTTCAGGACTTTTCAGAAAATTATTCATGCATTTGTCTCATCTCGTTTGGACTATTGCAATGCTATATATATATACTTGCCTTAGTCAAGGAGCTTTGGCAAGACTTCACTTGGTCCAAAATGCAGCTGCTCAGCTTTTAACGAAAACTGGACGTAGGGAGCACATCAGCCCAGTGCTCGCCTCTCTTCACTGGTTGCCAGTGAAATTCAGAATTGACTTTTAAAGTCCTGGTTCTTACTTATAAAGCTCTACATGGTGAAGCACCGGAATATATTTGTGAACTGTTAGTTTCTCATACAAGTACCAGGTCGCTGAGATCCTCTAACAAAGGGCTTCTTGTGGTCCCTAGAAGTAAACTGAAGCGAAGGGAGACTGTGCATTTGCTGTATGTGCTCCGAAATTATGGAACAGTCTTCCCCTCAATCTTTTAAGAAGCACCTAAGGACTTTTATTCTCTAGCTTTTTTGAGTTGAGATCATAGGTCATGTGTGTAGTAATGTTTATCTGTATGTGTGTGTGTTTAAATTTCTTTTCATTGTTTTAATTTTTGATTTAATTACTTTATTGTGAAGCACTTTGTAGCTTTGTTTTAGAGAAAGTGCTGTATAAATAAAGTTTACTTACTTCCTTATTTACTTATTTGATACATACATACACAATTATATACTGCTTTATATGCAGTTGTATACAAAGTTTGGGCGGCCCTGGTCAAATTATGTTTGGTTGATTTTCGTTTGCTATTTATTTGCTGAATTTAGCATATTTGGTGGGGGGACAGGAAAAAATAATATGTGACATATTTTATATTTTATGTTTCATTTTTTTGGATTAGCCAGAAATTGTGCACTAAACTTTGTGGAAAACACTGGATTTAAATTTGTTCCTGTAGAGAAAATCAACAAAACAACACGTTGTTTGATTGGGGATGTTCAAAGTTTCGCATACAAGTGGTTAACAGGACCTTTTACCATTGTTCTTTAAAGGTTGTCAAACTTAACCACAGATGATTTTAATATACTGTTGTGTTCACTACTATTAAAAGAGACACAGCTTTCGCACAAGTCGTGCTTGTTGGCCACAGCCACGCCGTACATCAGCAGAGTTTTCACTAACAGCTTGTTCGCTCCCCAGCTCTGACTCTCTTGTTTCTGACTCTTTCAGCTCTCTGCTCACACACATATCCCCCTGGGTGGTCCTAGCCCCGCCCTCCACAATTAGAGTCCTTAGCAAAATAACCCAGTAAACAAATGCTGGAGAACAAATAACCTCAAAATTAACATGGAACATTTCTTGCACACGCTACAGTGTATTGGAAGCATCAGCTTCCAAGCTATGCGTACTTTTCCTGATGTGTCACTGTTGATAAATGCATATCGCTGTTGTCAGAAGAAAACCTCGTATCTCCAAAATGAGAACTTTACAGGAGGAAAAAACCCACTTTACTTTTAATGTAAGTCAGTGGAACCAGAGTTTTTTCCAAATCATTTTAGTCATTTCTTTTAGTCCATTCATCATGAAATTTACACACAATGTAAAGGGTAACATATAGTTTCAAATTATGTCAAAAACTGAAAAACGTCAAAAATTGAGATTTTCGAGGTTTTCTTTCGACAACAGCGATATGAAGAAATGGAAATGGATGTGTTTAAAGTGTTTAGTGAGAAGCTCAGGGTTCAATTTAAGGGGAAATGCATGCTAGCTGCCATTGCTAGATTGCAGGTGAAGAAGGTCCACTAATAGTAATCCTCTTCGGAAAACGGTCATCAACCCCCTTTCATCTCCTTGCATTAATGTGATATACTTTGATGGACTGTGATATTTGTGTGAAATGCCCTGATGTCTGTTGAAGTTCTCTGTCATTGATAGTTGTATGTATTTGTTTTTTTCAGGGATGCAGCTGAATAATAAACTGCTGCAGCTGATCGCTCTGAGGTTTGCAGACGAGAACTACGAGATTGACTTCGATGATTACCTCACCTGCATCGTCCGCCTGGAGAACATGTTCCGTGAGTAATCTCACACTCCTTAACATTAATTTTAGATACTTACGTGATGATGCACAAGCATACATAGTATACTTAGTTTACATAGTTACAGAGCATTATTACAGTTACACCACAGTGTCAAAACGGATATGTAGATCTTTTTAATGTTTCATATGTTTCATATTATTCTATAGGGGTGTAATGATACACATATTCCCAGGTTATATGCGTTTTATATATATAGTTCTGGAGGATCATAAATGTGCACAGTTTTGTATTATCCATCCTTCAACACTGCTGATTTAGATATATTTGTTCATTTATTTTAAATTTATTTTCATTTTTAAATTAATGTTTCATTTGTATTTACTTATTAGCTTATTATTTCATATATTTAATGTCATGTTTTGCCCTCAGTATTTTCCAGCCTACAAAAGAAAATATGGACAACATGAAAAGTAACACATTGGCTCTAAACCCTGTTGTATTTGTTCCTTATAGGGGTTTTCAAAGCCTTTGACACGCGCAACACAGGAGAAATCACCTTGAACTTTCAACAGGTGGGCTGTCTCATGCTAATTTTTCATATCACTGCTGTCGGAAGAAAACCTTGTATCTCCATTTTTTACGATTTTAACATAATTTGAAAATACCTGTTACCCTTTACATTGATGAATTTACATTACACTGATGACCCTTTACATTAAATTTCATGATGAATGGACTAAAAGAAATGACCTAAGATGACTTCCATTGACTTACATTAAAAGTAAAGCAGGTTTTTTCCTTCTCATGTAAAGTTACCATTTTGGAGATACGAGATTTTCTTTCAACAGCAGCGCTATGCTTATGTACTAAAACATATGGGCACATGTTTTAAATACAAAAGACTTTCAGAACATCTAACTAATTTGAAGGGCTCGTGTTACAGAAAAAAACGAATTGTCATTATTTTCAGTAGTGTGTAAACCACCAGCACCACCAATTCAGGCTGAAAGTATTTCAGCCACATTTCATTTATTTTTGCATAAGGTGCAATACAGGACAGCCAGTGAGAACAGAGCTCATTTACATATGTCATTCTGAAAGATACAGTAACATAAAGAAGCCTGGATAAAGGGAGATTGAAAATGGATGTCTACAAATAAGCAAAAAAGAGCTGAAAAACTAAGCTTTTAATTGTCTTGTCTTCCTATACAGTTTCTGCTCCTGTCCATGAACGTCTGAAGGAGAGAAGAAAACCCCAGCAAGAAGAACAAAAGATGAACAGTTTAGGTCAATTGGCGCACAGTCTGAACTCATATGTTGCTTAAAGACCAACTTTGTGTTATGCAACAGTTTCCCGAGCACAGGCTCCTCCTAACCCAAAACTAAAGTGAGATTTAAAAAGGGAGTCAAACTGAGCTCACATTTAGTCCAGTCCTTTAGTCACTGCACGTTTTTTCCATACCCAGAAAACTATTTCTACACATTAGGCTGTTTACACTCATTGCTTTAGTTTGATCTGTTCAGGGTGTGATGTCTGTTTTTTCATACTGTGGTTATTGTTTTACAGATTGATACTGATTTATTTTTTTCCCCACATTTTGAGTTGGTCTGTGTTGAATAAAACAGTGTATTTGATTTGTCGAGAGTCTGAGGGGTGATCAACACAATTATGAAAATGACACCACAGCTGAACTGATTTTGAATGAAATTGAATGAGCTTGAACTGAGTTTGAATAAAATCGAATGGGATAACCCAAATTAGAATTAAACTGAAAGAAGTTAACCAATTTTGAATTAGACTGAACTAAGTTGGGCTCACAGCAAGAAGGGCCTGGGTTTGATTCCTGGCCGGGTGACCGGGGTCCTCTCTGTGTGGAGTTTGCATGTTCTCCCCGTGTCTGTGTGGGTTTCCTCCGGGTTCTCCGGTTTCCTCCCACAGTCCAAGGACATGCAGTCAGGCTGATTGAACGTGCTAAATTGCCCCTAGGTGTGAGTGTGTGAGTGAAAGTATGTGTCTGTCTGTCTGCCCTGCGATGGACTGGTGACCAGTCCAGGGTGTTTCCTGCCTTCCACCCAATGACAGCTGGGACAGGCTCCAGCACCCCCCGCGACCCAGAAGGAGAAGCGGCTTAGAGTGAGTGTGTGTGTGTGTGTGTGTGTGTGTGTGTGTGTGTATGAGAACTCAGTTGAAATGAAACTGAATTAAACTGAAATGAAGTAGAACTGGGCGTAAATGAATATGAGCATGAATTTCAATTAAACTGAACTGGGGTAAAATTGAATTGAATTGGGGGAGCCACAGTGGGTAGCGCAGTGAAAGGACTTTACAAGTGGAGTTTGCATGTTCTCCCCTTGTCTGTGTGGGTTTCCTCCCACAGTCCAAAGACATGGAGGGGTGTTTTCTGCCTTCTGCCCAAAGAGCGCTGGGATAGGCTCCAGCACTCCCCATGACCCAGGAGGATAAGCGGCTTAGGTGATTAAAGGAATGAATGAATAAATTAAATTGAACTAAAACCAAATTTTAGTAAGTTATATTGAATGGAGTTGAACGAAATTTGAATGAAACTGAGCTGAGTTTAAATGAATTTGATCTAAACCGAATGAAATGAAATTTGGGTTTAATTCAAATTTGAACTCATTTGAATTCAATTAAAATGAATTTGAATGAAACTGAAATGTTTAACTACATTTGAATGAAATTGAACTGAGAGATCAAAAGTTGGACTCGGTGTCTCGTGTCTGCGGAACGGCTGGCGGCATCCTTCAGATAAATATCCAGTACTTTAACGGCGTAAGGCCTGAGGCAACCATTTTCCAGTTTCACAGAAAAAACTTCAATCTTTCAGGTATGTAAGAGAAGAAGAAATGGCCTTTTATTGCTAAGACATTTGAGACTCAGTTGCATAAATTGAACGAAAAAAACTTGGTTTTACGTTTGGCATTTAGTGGTATTACCCAATGAGAATGATTACATTCAAATAAAAAACTACTGAGACAACACTGCTATTAAAGCCGATAATCACATGACTCCAGTTAAAATAGTTTTTAATCACTGAACCAGAACTTTCCTTTAATTTTAGAAAGTAGAAGGATGGATTTCACTAAAAAACAAAGAAATCTCACCTGTATGTTTCCTTTTTTCTACAGCAAACGGGTTTTGGGCAGCAGGAGGCGGGCTTTACTGCTAGAGCGTGATGATTGATTGGCGAGCTGAGCAGCTCATTGGCTGTTCGCGCTCACTGACGTCATGAACGTACATGAGGCGCCGTTTTAAACTCCTATAACTCGAGTTTAAAAGCTCTTAAAAACATAACAGCGGTGTTAATATTTTATGCTGCTCTGTGATCAGGAAATGAACGGATTCTTCTACATTAAAAATGTCTCCGCTCCTCTCTTCAAGTTCTCCGGCCTGATTCCTGCTAGCGAGTCGATGACGTGACCGTGACGTGGCGTGGTCCAAACCAAAATGCAGGTGATGCCCGCTAAACCCAGCGCAGCTCCGGGACATAAACACGTATAGAATTAATACGAAAACGTTAACTAAGCATTTAATTATTATTTCTATTACTCATAATGTATCAATATCAAGTAAGAAGACTCAAACGTGGTTTTCTATCATAACAGCTCCCCTCCGCTTTGCTCCTGTAGTGCAGTCCGGACATGGCCGAAACAGCATGTGCATCGACAGAAGCGAATCCAGCTGAAAATTTTACCTTTTAACCGCCTTTTTCTGAAGTTTGGGGGCTTTAAAAGTTCCGCGGGACGTAAAGGACAATAAGAAATAAAGTCAACAAGTCTGATTTGAACGCGCGGGTTCGCCAAAATGGTAAGTTTGTGGGCTGAATGTAGCTTCATGTTCGAATTGTCCCGGTCCACCTTAAATCGTGCTGTAGTTACATGCTGGGGCCCCGAGGCGTAGTATTAAGCGCTGCAGCATTTAAGGTGGAACGGGACAATTCGAACAAGAAGGAGCCAATAATAAGAAGCCGAGTTCAGCTTCGTTATTAGTTGCTTTTAGCGTTCAGATTTCAGTTACTAATATTTGCCAAATCCGAAATGCTGAATAATTTAACATGTTACGCTGTATTACAGTGTACAGATGATGTCATATGATGACTGCCACTATTAAATGCCATTTACATGAGAACAGTTGTTTATCAGTCTGGGAAAAACGCGTTTCCAACCCAGTCTAATTCGACTTTGTAGTAATTTTAGAGAAAAAATTTAATTTAATTACCAAGTAACTTGGCTACAGCAGATGTATTGCAGTACTATGCTGTACCCAGCAGGGGGAGACACTAAATACTTAATGGAAAACATAAGTAGACCTTTATATTTATTACATTACAGCCAAGATGTTATAATACAGTCAAGACAGATCAAGATTCAGTGCAGAATCTACAGTACAGCGAAGAAAATACTCCACACAGTATATTAACAGTACTGTTTACATTTCCATGGGGGCATAAAGCTGGAGTCAGAGGTTAAAGGTGGTTAAAGGTTTTTTTTCCCTTAATATTTGAGCTGTAAACAAAGTAGTTCAGTGTGAAATACTTCATTGTAGAGCAGTGGTCACCAGTGCTGCTCCTGGAGATCTACCTTCCTGCAGACTTTAGCGCCAGCCTTATTCGACCCCACCTGATCGATCTTAATATCTCCTTCAGGAATCCTTAATTAGCTGAATGAGTTGCGGTACAGGGGGGTTGGAAGTGACACCTGCAGGAAGGTAGATCTCCAGGAGGAGAGGTGGTGGCCGCTGTTGTAGAGAAACTTGCAGACCAGATGTCTTTACAGTGGTGCTGATGGGAACCAGGGGTCACAGTGTCTACAACACAAATATGGCTATTTTATTTGCTATCCAAAACCACCAGTGAACCTGTGTCTTCTGGGTTTTTATATGTAATGTTCATCATAATGGTAAAGTGGTGGTAGATTTGGTGGGGGACAAGAACTCTTTGGGTACTACTTTGTCTTACATCACCGTCCATGTACCTCTTCACCACGAATGGCTGTTTAGAAATATGTTTTAGGCCCAAACTCTATCTTAAAACGATGGTAAAACATATTAGACAGCAAATCCATAACCATAACGCAGAGTTTGTATTTTCACAGCACATCTGTGAACAATTCAGAGTCTCTAAGTTTCTCCAGCAGTGAGCATTTCACATCAAACCACTCTGAGTGACTTTGTTTACATCTTAGTGACTGAATTAGGCAGGAATTAAAAAAAAAAAATGTTGGAATTCCCCTTTAAAGGAACATGAAGTGAGCTGCTTGGGGATAGAAACTGTTCTTGAATCTTGTGTCTCCTACCAGACCTCCTGCTGACTCACTAGCCATACATTAGAATAGTGTAATCACAGCTTAATTTATTTTCAGAAGAGAACAGTCATTGTTGGGGGTTATTGTGATCATGACTGAATTACAGAGTGATGGTTTCAGCTCTTTCTGAAGGGCTGCTTAAAGGTGTAGACCCAACTGACATGCAGTTAGGCTGATAAACTAAGGTTATGTAGATTTAACAGTATCAGCGAAAATACTGCTAGTTACACTAATTTATTGTTATCAGTGAAAATACTGCTGATATGAACACCACTATTCATTTCAATATTGGTTGAGTCCAGTTAAGTAGAGATCAAGACTATAGGCAGCCTAAGTTTAGGCCAAACTAAGTCAAAGTCAAACTAAGTCGAAGTAAAAAGTTTTATTTCTCTTATGGCCAGTATGCCATGGCCGTCTGTAAACCGCCATGCTTGTGTGCAGGTGATTTCTCTTTACAGCTGTACAACACAATATGTACATAAGAAAAACACTTTTACCAGAAACCTGTACGTACTTCAGATGCATTGTAGCGACCAGCCTGCTCTCCTCTAACACCTCTCTCTTGTGTAAAGCCTCACAGGAAGAAAAAGTCATTCATAAGCAAGAAGAACGCCGTGTCGTTCCACCTGGTGCACAGAAGTCAGAAGGATCCATTGGCGGCAGACGAGAAAGCGCCTCAGCATGTCCTCTTACCAGCCTCAAAGGTGACACAAACTCACTGATAGTTTTTCAGGTGACTTTTGGGAGTCTTGAAGACATTTGATGTTGAAAAAGTGAGCATACAGAACCCGCAGTGTGTTGGTAAGCAGTAGGGGTGTCCAGTGCATCGATGAGTCTGACTCTAGCTGGTCAGTAGTATCAGATTTGGAATGTGGGAGCTCAGCTACATTTAATCCATCCCTGCAGTAAAACACCTACATTCGTGCACACTAGTGAACACACACACACACACACACACACACTAGGAGGCGGTGAGCACACCTGCCCGGAGAAGTGGGCAGCCCTATCCACGGCACCCAGGGATCAGTTGGGGGTGAGGTGCCTTGCTCAAGGGCACTTCAGTTGTGTCCTGTCAGCTCAGGGGGTCGAACCGGTGACCTTCCGGTCTGTGCAAAAGTTATTTAATTTTTGTTTTTATATACAAAAGTTATTTGGTTTTTGATATTTTTTTCCCCATTATATTCAACTCAGCAAATAAATAGTAATTGTTCACTAAAATTAGCAGAAAAATGCGTTATTTCAGTGAGTTCTCTGTAGAGGATGGGTTACATTTTTTTTTTCTCTTAAAAATCAATAGAACATGTAATTTGGTGTAAATTTGTATATGTGTGTATTTTTTTAGCCAGGTTTGTAATTCTTACTGAATGTAATTGAACTGTGGTGGAATTTGAGATTTCACAACATTTCGTAGAATCATAATCACATTGTGATGAGGTGGTAAGTTCATGGTAAGTTCTTTGTCATATTAAGCATGATTCTTGTTTCTTTTTCTTTCTGGTTAATCATCTATTAAAACGTAATAACTTCCACCCCTAAAACAAGTTATGATTAAATCACGGTGCGCTAGCAGCTATGGAAAAATAATAGTAACCAATAATATCATATTTCACTCCCCACCACCTCCACCTATCATCAAGAAAAAACATTCAGGTAGCTCAGAGGGAAAGGAAAATGAGCTAGAATTTCCCATTCATGCTAACTTTAAAGTATTAAGGGGAAAATATCTGTGTTTTGAGTTTTGAGAAAGGTTGTTGTTCTAAAAGGCAGAACTTGCAGTGCCTGCTGTTGTACTTGAGGTGTAGAATCTGTTCTTTCGCTGGGCCTACACTACACGTTTTTACCCTATTCGCGACTCAAAACGTTCATGAGTCCTGCAGTGCGAGAAGGTCAGAGTTTTACTCGACAGGTTATTCAAACAACAGCCAATCAGAGAGCTGGAAGAGCAGAGGAAAAAGGCGAAGAGACGAGCATAAACAGCGGAGCGTGGAAACAGAGGACCTGCATGTAAAACACAGGCAAATAAGAGCCGATATCATGTTTAGAATATGTGGATCAAGACGTCAAAGCACTCTTTACCGTTTCAGCTCAGCTGCCAGTTTGTAGTAAAATATTTCTCCCGCTCTCGCTGTGATATCAGCGTTTCTCACCACATAATAATGCACAAAAGCACAAACAGCTCCAGTCCAGTGAGTTTAGCTTTGTTTGTGTCATGTGATCTGAGGAGATCTGGGAGTTTAAGTTCTTATTCGTATTAAACACGTAAGAAACTCATTATGTGTTTAATCCTCTCTCTTTGCCCTGAAAGCAGATTAGACTCCAATGGCAAACATATTTCCTTAAGGTAGTGTGTGACGAATAGTACTATTACACCTATAAGTAATTAGATCACTTTTAACCTCCTCACTCTTAAGCATACTCTTGGTTGGATGTTCGTGGCTCAGAATAGAGTATGAAGGCGTTTTGTGTTTTGCAGGTGGAGACGGAGAAGAGAAAGGAGGAGCAGCGGAAGTTCGGGGTGTTTTTCGATGATGACTACGATTACCTGCAGCACCTCAGAGAGGCGTCCGTGCCCGCGGAGCTGGTCTCCGCCCCGCAACCTCGCCGAGACACGCGATCTGTGACCTTTGAGGAAGAGATGGAGGAGGAGGAGGAGGAGGAGGAGGGCGAGGAGGAGGTCATCACGATTCCTGTAAGGCTTACATTTGATTTCGTTTTTATGTAATTAGTTACTCTGTAAGATTTGCTTGTTAAAATTGAAAGAAGTAGCGTTAAAGTGTCAGGAGGAAAAACGTATGGTGTGCATGCACTGCTGAGGGTCACCCTGTAAAACGGTGTGTTGGGCCAGAGTTTTTCGGGCCACGTCGTACATCTTTACATATTAATGTCACTCAAACAGGCTCAAAATAAGGTCCAACTCAGTGTTTAGGTTTCAAAAGCAAAAACACTGTTATACTGATTAAGATATGATAATAATAGATCATTCACTCACATCCTCAGAGGACACGTCCTTCACCAAGGTACTCTTTCAGAGTGCTTGAAATCATCAGCGTCATCTGCTGGGGGAGAGCACAACCCAGCATTACAAAATGTTCTTACACATGTTGCGTGCAATTACACATTTCCACCAGAGAGGTCTCCAAATCCCCAAATATTATGTAGTGCAGCTCAAAGGAGTGACACTGTTGAGAGGAAAAATTAACAACCTGGCGTGATTTACTAATACCTGAGTTGACACCATGAACTTGGAAAAACTGCCTGTTTTTGACGCTAAAGAGAAAGAGACACGATTGCTGACGATGCCAAGGCATATGAGAAGACAGGGAGAGTGAAAGAGGAAAAAGAGAATTACTCTTCAAGGTTTTTTTTTTTTTAAAGCAAGTGTCTCCTTTTGTCTTTTAAAGGAGTGGTTTAGTTCAAATAAATCAAATTTACATTTTTTTTACTCACCCCAGATGTCTTGGTTAGCTACAAAGTGAAGTTTTGTTTATTTTATAGTTCACAGTAAGTCATAATGTAATTTAAACCATGTTGACAAGACCGTAATGAAGGACTAAACTAAATAAGCTGAATATATTCATTAAAAATGTTTGGCTATACTGTGCAGAAGTTCGTCAAACTGACGAGTAAGTTATGCAGAAAGCATATAGACCGGTTTAGCAGCCAAATATAGGTCTGGGCAGTATAATATATATTGTTGTCGTGATAATTTATGCCACATTACAATACAGTATGCCTTTCTGAACACATTTGTTACATTATGAAGAGAGCAAAATAGTCCTGTTTAAGTGGATTTAGTGTAGCATAATGCAAAATGCTGAATAAAATCATGTGTTCACAGTTTTTGATAGTATTTTTTGAAATGTGACACTACTGGTTCTTTTTTCTCTGTTCCAACTAGTCAGAAAAAAATGTCTGAAAAAATAAATATTGTCATATTGTGTGTAATGAAAATTTCTTGACGTATCATGACATTATGTTTTTGCCATATTGGCCACTTCTAGCTAAATATAAGATCCAATTTGTCAGTATTTATTGTCTCCACCTCTTTACAGCTTCTATTCTCTTCAGGAGACTCACTTGCAGTTTTTCAAAGAAACCTGCAGGGATATTTTTCACACCTCTGAAGTTCAGTCTTAGAAGTTGGTTGCATTTTCTGCTTCTCATGATTCAGTTAAGCCCAAACGCGTTCAGTGATGTTGAGGTCTGGACTCTGGACTGGTCAGTCCATTGTTCTGAGAAACACCAGCAGCTTCTTTGATTGCTTTGTGAATTTCTTCTTATGTCTATTTCTTTCTCTTTTAATCTCCTGAGAAATATCCTCTAAATAAGTAACTTGTACTTAAAGGCTATTTTGACTGGGAATTAAATAAATAATCCTGGCAATTAAAGTCTCTGACTTTTGCACAGTACTGAATATAAAGCGATAGAATGGTCAGTCGTAGTTACTACAACATTTATCATTAGGATGAAGTAATGAATATGATATGAATATTGATTTCTGTGGGCTCAGTAGAGAAAGTTTTTGTAGATGTCGATGTTGTGCTGATTCATGAAATTCATTTCATACAACAAATAAACATTTTGCATTGTAGTCGTAATGTGTAGCAGTGTTTTGTTCGTATCATGCAAACTTGGTTCAGAAGTCACATCTGAATCCTCTTCCAGAATTAGATGCAGGTAACAAAATAATGAAAGGCCCGTTTCAGCTTTGATGTGCTGCCCTCATGTCCTGTTTAACTGTGCTGTTTCTGTGCTGCAGGCAGCCTCCATCAACTTGCCTTCATCTGTGTTTGCATCAGAGTTTGAGGAGGAAGTGGGTTTGTTAAACAAAGCAGCTCCTGTATCAGGTGAGTGGATCAGGGGGCAAACGTCCAGTCCTTCCAGTGTATATCTCTTATCTTTTGACCTTCTGTCTCCCTGTGAATTTGATCATAAGTGTGGTGAACACATGCCTAGATCAGATGTCATTACAGATAATGACACTGCTCGCTCTCACCCAAGTGCTTCCAAACTCACTGGGCAGTGAAGATGGACAATGCTGTGAAAGCTACCCAAGACTTTTTTTTAAAGCAAATAAGTGGAATATTCTGCAATGGCCAAGTCGGTCACTCAACCTCAGTCCAATCGAGCATGCATTTCACCTACTGAAGGTGAAACGCTCCCAAGAACAAGCAGGAACTGAAGACCGCTGCAGTAAAGGCCTAGCAGAAACCCAGCATCTGGTGATGATTTGCAACCAAATATTTAAAAAAAATAACTGGTCCCAGTTATCTTTGAGCTCCTAAAGGTAGCCGGGGGGGGCTGTGTATGAGAATGGTTGTAATTCCTACACTTTTCACCTGATTTGGATGTGAAACCCTCAAATTAGAGCTGAAAGGCTGCACTTTGAGCTCATGTTGAACTTAAGTATGGTGTGGCAGAACTATAATAATACATTTTGTTTGTGGCTCTCCTTGCCTAAATCAGCCTTAAGGGACATGATGAAAAACTTTGAGGTTGCTGTTTCTTTCCTTTTCCTTTCTTCTCTTTTCGGTAAGTCGTGTTGGTGAGGAAAGACATGTCGACTCTGCATGACACCACTTTTTGGCCAACTGTTTCCTTCCGTAATGCGACGTGTGGAAATAGCATCCTTTTCGTAGTGCCACTTGTGCAGTGGCTGTTGTAGTAGGAAATTGCTTCACCTTCACACGTTGGAATACAGTACTTCCCCATCGATTAGCACTGTCTGTCAGAGCACTGATTAATAAAGCATTCGCAGCCTGTCAAAGGTTTGGGCACAAATAGTTGTTCAAAATATGTATGTGTTCAATATATGTACATGTTGTCTTTGTCTGTTTACAATAACTTTACAGATTAAACAAAGCAGAATTGTTTTGAGGAAAATTGTATCTGAAATGTATGTATTTGTTTTACTCAAAATAAATCTGCTGAGTCTTTAACATGAATTTGTTTTCAATCTGGAAAGAAAAACTCGCTCAATTATTTTGAAACGTTTATTTTTAAAAAGCTAGGTGTCCTCAAGGATTTGACAGACAGTATCAATATAGTCTATTAAGCTATAACAGCGGTCACCAGCCTTACCCACAAAGGGCTGGTGTGGCTGCAGAGTGACCAACTGATTAAATAAGTGGAATCAGGTGAACTTTTGCTTGTTTGGAGTGAAAACCTACAGCTACGCTAACCCTGTCCAGGTAAGATTGGTGACCCCAATCTGTAGCATACAGTTGTATGCAAAAGTTTTAACACTCCTGGTCAAATTATAAGTCTTATTTATTTATTTATTTATTTATTTATAAGTTAATATATCGTCTACAGGAAATAAACTTTTAATATGCCATCTTATGCACATTTTAGTGCATACTTTCTATTTATTTGCTGAGTTTAACATATTGGAAAAAATTGAAATATAAAAAAAAATTAAAAGCTTTTGCACAGGACACATTTTATTTTTTTCCTAATTTGTTAAATTCAGCAAATAAACAGTTTAAAAAAACATTAAAAGGAAAAAAAAAAAACTAATTTGACCAAGGGTGCCCAAACTTTTGTCTGTAACCGAAAAAAAAATTCGGGAGTCCATCCAGTCCTCTACAAGAAGAAAAATCTAGGTGCCTCTGTGTCATATAAGAGCTTTTTATACCATGATGTGAAGGCATGTAGGCAGAAACAGCTTAAAATCATGAATCATTATTTAATTACAAAATTAAATACTTCGAATTGGTCTTTGTTTTCCAACTTCCTGTGTTTAGCCCATTAAAAATACAGCCCTCTTCCTCTGACAGGCCCGAGGCTGGATTTGGACCCTGACATTGTGGCAGCGCTGGATGACGACTTTGACTTTGATGACCCAGAGAACATGCTGGACGATGACTTTGTCATTCAGGCCAATGATGTAATGCCAGGAGACGGCAACGTGGGGTGAGGAGCTGATAATGAAAACAGTGGACTTTTTATACAGGAATGAAAAGTTTAGAAAAATATTTTGAGAGCTGCAAAACAGTAAACACAGAAATGCCAAATCTATAACTCATGGGTGTTATCAGACAAAATAACAGTGAAAGGGGAATTCCACCAAATTTTCAAAATCTCTGCATAAATGAGTGTAATGTATACAAAGTCAGTCAGAGTGGTTTGATGGGAAATGCTTGTAGAGAAACTGCTCTGATTTCTTTACAGTGGTGCTGATAGGAACCAGGGGTCACAATGTCTACAATACAAATACAGCCATTTTATTTACTATCCAAAATCACCAGTGAACCTGCACGAGTCTTCTGAGTTTTTATATGTAATGTTTATGATGGTAAAATACTAATGAGTTAAAATGAATAAATGCTTTCTTTTGCCATGAACACAGTAAAAAAAATGTGTTTTGAGCCAAAACCTTCTCGGAACTATTGTGAAACAGTGTCTCAGACGTCAGGCAGCGTATTCACAACATTTTATGCAATAGCTTTTTGTGAGGGTGGTTTTAGAGACATTGAAATCCTGAGACGTCTGGTTCCTCTCACCACCATTGTGAACAATTCCAACTGGGTATGTTTCTCTAGATCAGAGCATTTCACACCAAACCCCTCTGAATGACTGATGTTTACATCTTAGCGATTTAATAATGTAGAACAATTGAAAAAAACAGTGGAATTCTCCTTAAAGCGTTTGCACATTTTCCAGTAGATCTGTAGACTTGAAACAAGTCAGAAAACTTCACTGGGTAAACAAATTCACAGACTTTGTTAACCAAGCGATAAGAATTTGTGGTGCCTGCCTGCTGATAACAGATTTAGTATGTGTGAAGAGGCCGTAGCGACTAAACAAAGCTAGAGCTGCGGTGGGTTTTGTTAGAGCTGCAGTCGCGCCACTGATGAATGACGCTCTGGAATTCTACAGCGACGAGGGTGATGATGATGAGTGGACGGATGAGGACGAGAGCGCAGAGGAGGAAGAGGACGAGCAGAACTACGACTCGGCAGGCGGCCTGTCGGAGGACGATGGCGAGTACGAAGGTGGCGAGCGTCAGTTTGCGTTCATGGACTGCGAGACGAAGAGCCGCTTCACAGAATATTCGCTCACCTCCTCCGTCATGAGGAGAAACGAACAGCTCACGCTGCTCGACGAGCGCTTCGAGAAGGTAAACTAGAGATTAGAAAGAGCTTAGAGAGACTAGAAGTTGACGCAGGTGCTGGAGGTTAAGAAGTATATTAAGTGTTTGTTTGATTGATTGATTGATTGATTTTATTTATTTATTTATTTATTTATCTGGAATGCCTCATATTTCTACCGTGATGATTAACCCTAAAGACAGAGACCTTTACAAGAAATGAATATGAAAAACTATGTAATTTAGAATGTATCAACTTTATACTTGAATAAAATAAATATTAATAACTGTCAACTATTAATGAAGGGATTCCGGACTCTTACAGTACTGTTGATATTGTTTGTACACACTTCACATTAAATGATGGTTCTTCAAGGGTTTTTTAGTAAAGGAAATGGTTCTGTATAGAACAATCAAAGAACGCTTCACATGATTGAAGGGTTTTTGCATCATGAAAATGTCCTTCAGATTGATGGAGAATGTGTTGTGTGTGTGGTTCTATATAGAGCCTTTTTGAAAAGGGTTCTATATAACACCAAAAATGGTTCTTCTGTCATAACAAGCTTGACAACATAACAATAAAAGAACCCTTTTCAAACAGTTTGCTATATAGAACCATCTACAGCGCATTCTCCACCAATCTGAAGAACCATTTCACGATTTACAGAACCCTTTAATCATGCAAAGGGTTCTTTGAGTGTTCATTGTTCAATATAGAACTAATTTCTTTGCTAAAGAACCTTTGAAGAACCATCAGTCGTGTGTAGGCAAGACAAAGCAAGTTTATTTCATTCGCTGTGGTCATTCAAAGTGCCTTACGAGAAAATACAAAGTTAAACTAAATTTTAAAAAGGAACAAAGCAGATGAGAATGTAAATTAAAACGTGATTAAATATGATTAAAACAGTAGATTTTAAAAGAGAAGAAATGAATCGTTAAATTAAAAAGTTAATTAGAGTAATAAAGTGCCGTTTCAGCGTAGAGGTGCAGCACAGCTGCCATAGTTTGTTGTTGTGTCTCACTATGATTGCTGTCGTGTGTGTTTATAGTTCTTTGAGCAGTTTGATGATGATGAGATTGGTGCGCTGGATAACGCAGAGCTGGAGGGCTTTATTGACCCCGGCAGCATGCGGCTGGAGGAGGTCATAAAGGACTACTTCAAACAGAAGGAGAAAGAGTGAGTGTCCACTGCTAGCAGATCACAGGGTCTTATCTGTGTGTGTGTGTGTGTGTGTGTGTGTGTGTGTGTGTGTGTGGTGGGTGGTGTGGGTGTGTGTGGGTGGGTGTGGTGGTGTGGTGTGTGTGTGGTGGTGGGTGGGTGGGTGGGTGGTGTGTGTGTGTGCTGTACACTTTAACCCTATTAAGGGAAAAGCTATATTTTATCTGTGGGTGTGTTTAGCATGTACAGGATGATGAAGCATAATCCTAGATTGGGGTGGGCAACATGATGATAATTCATCATTATTGTGATAAATTATGTTACACAAACACAGTTTGGGGAATGAAGTGGAACAGCAGACGGTTCTGTTTTTAAAGCACAAAAAAAGGAACATCTTTTGAAAGATGTCCCCCTACCTGGTATAAGAAACCACCCTGGCATTAAATTGGTCATCTAAGTACAAAATATATAATTTGTCAAATCATTTCTATCCTTTGCATTCTTCCTAATCAAAATTCAACACTTAAAAAACGATATTACTTTTAATGATTGCACTTAATGATGAGCTAAATATCATAATAATGATAATCTAAATATAGTAATGACAAAAGAAAGAAAGTAAAATATAAACTTCATATTTGTTCATCAATTAAATAGTTATTGTGGTATTAATTACACAACTATATGGAAATTAATCTCATTATTATTATTATAACAAGGCAATAATAACAATTTAAAGTGTAAATATAAACTCCAGTCTCACACAAAATTTGCAAGTTGTCCAAAAATGTACCGTAATTCTAGGTAACGATCACTAAAGCCAGCATGTAACGCTAATGCTGGTAAGTCAGCGAAACTTTTTTCAGTTTTTTTGTGGAATAAAGCCGAGTTCTAGAGGTTTTGATGATACTGGTGTTGATAGATACCACTACAATATTGTCATCTTGCTCACCACTATTCCTGAGTTTTCTGCTTGCTTGGTGGTGTTTATAACGCAGTAATGCGTATCCTGTTTGAGGCGCGAGTGTGTCTGTTATTAATGTGTCCTGATGGTTAACTGTGTCCTAATGGTATTGTAGGTACCAGAAGCCGGAGCAACTGGGTCCGGCTGAGCTGCCCTCAGTGAAGGAAGAGGAGGAGGATGATGAAGTACAGGAGATGGAAACGCTGGTTATTGAAGAACCGCCTGCAGAGAAATGGGACTGCGAGACCATCATCAGTAAGAGCGACAGTGCCGTACATTCACCTACAGGATTAAAACTAAGACTGGCGCCATGTGAATACAGCACTGAGTCATCAGTTTAGATTGTTGTGAACATTTTCTCATAATACATGCATAATATAACATGAAGTCTACAGGAATCTGGCCAGTTTACTGACCTTAATGTCCGAACTCAGTTGTCTTTATGTAATGGTGTTAAAGATATACAGTAATGCGTGAACACAATTTTAATAATACTGATGCCTTTTCCAAGTCGGCCCTTCAATCCATACATAGTTCCAGTCTAAAGCCAAGCTGTTCACCTACCATTGCTGTGATTCTGTGACTGTAGTCCTGTCCCTCAAATACAGCTTTTAAATGATGGCTGCAAGTTATTCCTAGCTGCTGCCGTAGTAATCAGTAACATTATTACTGGAGGAGCAGACTAAACTGGACTGCCCTCACGGGAGACCTGTGGATAAATCAGCAAAACCCTACAGAGCTGAAACATACAGACACTGATGAAAACTGGAAATTGCATTCACCTTATTTTAATGTTTAGGCTCGTGTGAGCTCTGAGCTCACCTGGTGAAAATGTTATTGAGTGTTAGAAGTAATAAATATACCCTGAGCTTCGTTTGTCCACTTATATAGCTGTAACAACATGCGCTGCTTTTTAAACGAAACAACAAAAATATAACAATTCAGATGAAATCTGAGCAAAGAAGACAAATATGATTAGTTGTGATCAATTACACTAAATTATGTGATGTATTTGGTTTTGCATGATCTGTTATTGATTAATGAAATCTTCATTCTCTTTCAGGCACATACTCAAATCTCTACAATCATCCAAAACTGATAGAAGACCCACCTAAGGTAATGTTTAATATGCATACAAGTGATCTGTTTCATAACTGCGAGTACACAGGCTGTGTTGATTCAGAAAGGCTGCACCTTCTTTACATAAATAAGTCTCTTAGTCAGCTGCTTCCAGTTTTCTGGTTGGTTAATCCCCAGTTTGTGTTGCAGCTCAAGCAGATCCTTGTGTCCAATAAGACTGGAATTCCTCTGGATGTTCTGCCTAAGAAGGGGCCGACGGCCAGACAGGTGGAGCGGATGGAGAGAATAAACGACTCTGATCTGCCCAGAGCGTCCACACAGCCTCGCTCACGAGAGGAGAGCAAAGAGGACCGTAAACTCAGAAAACAAGCTATTAAAGAGGAGAGGAAGGTACTTTACGTGTGTGTGTGTGTGTGTGTGTGTGTGTGTGTCTGTGTGTGTATTTTAGGGGTGAATACCTTTTTCCTCAGCGTAATTTGATTGATTTTTGGGCAATTATGTATGCAACAGAATATGCAAGAAAATACCATGATTCAGTTTGATTACATTAGTCTGATTCAGAACTAGCGATGCAAATTTAGGCCAGTTCTTTTATAATCAGCCGTCATTAGTGATTAATCGTTACCCAGCAAGTCTAAAATCAAGAATGAGAACTATAACGTGTTCATTATTGTAAGACCAAAAGCTAACAGTCCTCTTGAAAAGTGGTCCTGAACACCACTATTTTTAGCTGCGCTCTTCATTTTTCACTAGGTCTTTCTGGAACTACTACAAGTCAAAACTGTTTCTCAATGTGAATGAAAAACTCACCTATTTAAATAGAAACTGATGTTTTTTTTAATTGGAAATTAAATTAATTAGGGATACACAGATTTTGGGAGTTTTTGGGTCAATGTTGATAACTTTCAAGTACATGTCTGCTGATGCTGTTATTTAAACATTTTATAAAATGTAGAAATTTGATGAAATCCATCTGCATTAGCATTACAGAGAAAGGTAACATTTATTTCTGTTGGGTTACAAATGCAGTAAAATGAATAAAATATAGATATATTAGTGCAGAAGCCCAGTGTCACTTAAATGTTCTGCTCTCCCAGAGGACATCAGTCATGTCAGTGGATGTAGGTATGAAATATTGGTCAAATCTAAACATCTGTCTGATGCCTATATATATATATATATATATATATATATATATATATATATATATATATTTTCTTAATTTCTTTCTTTTTTTAATGAAATTATCAGCGCTCATATGATTTGATATCATGCATCATTTTTTTTTAACAATTACTTGAACATTTGTTTATTTGTCGGTTAGTGGTTAACTGGTTTTTCATTTACATCATATTCAAAACAATTTTTTAAAAACACAAACAAACGTGACTGGTGCAGCTCTACACAGTGGTAGAAGATTCACTGGAATATACACAATGCAAACAAGATTTTTATGACCGGTCATTTTATTTCGGCCATTTATTGAATGTAATGTTTGAAAATGCAGTTGATCAGCTCCTCCAGGTCGCTGCACTTTTACACCTCTAGCCTGGAACCTTTTGGTTGTATCTGCTATGCACTGTTGCAAGAAGTGGCCAACCCAGACCTTAAGCAGCATGTTCAATACTAAAGCACTGCAGACAGAGAGAGCATTTATAGTTACTTGCCAAAACAAATGAGGAAGCTTCTTTACAATGTACCTCTGTCTGAAAATCCTACTTCTGCCTTTTCTTTAAAGTTTAGAAGTTAGATCAAAGGTGGGTTCTAGCTCCCAGCCTGGTGGCCTTACTTTTTCTTCAGTGGTAGAATCAGCCAGCAGATGGCGATATACAGTATGTATCCAGTACAGCATCGCAGACTTGATACAGGACAGCTGAGACCCAGTTTCTGTGAATTTCGTGAGGGAGATGAGTGAATCACACTGTTCCTTTAACTCAGGAAGTGAGTTTTAATTCACATTACTAAGACACTGATATGTGTGTCTTGCCTTCATTAAGGCGTTTCAAAAATAGGATTGCATCAGAAAGTGTTAGGTTTGGTTCTTTTTTGCCAAATGATGACACTTGATGGGATTTATGTTGGCAGAAACGTGCATAATATAACCTCATCAGAGTTTCACTGTGAAAATGAACAAGCATACAGGGTAACGTGTCATATAAGTGACTACAGTCTTTTAATACTGTCTGCTTGTCTTCGTTTTCCTGCAGGAGCGCCGGATGGAGAAGAAGGCCAACAAGGTGGCATTTAAGCAAGAGAAAATGATGCAGGAGAAGCAGATGGTTAGCCTGAGGGCTAATGTACAGGGCATGAAGCTGTCATAGCCTCAGTGGACACAGACAGATGGGACTTTGGAGGCGTTCAGTTCTCTGTATGATTTTCACAGAATAAATGTGTGTGTATATACAGCATAAAGAGTGGAGGCACTGCTGTCAGCTCCCTGCTCTGAGGCGGCTTCATTGGGTGGTGCAAGATTTAATACAGACGAAAGCAGTTCATGTGCAGACGTGGCCTGTTGGTGGTCAGACATACATCAGAGACTGAATTCTCTCAGTGAGGATGGTTTGATTTGTTGGATCGGCTGCCGTGTGAGGCCTAGCCTCATTACCTCATGATATAAAGTCAGTTAATAGTTAATTTGAATAACATCTTATCAGGGATTTCAATCTGTGTCTTTCACTCCACCCACTTCTTGTTTGTTACGGGAAGTCAAACCTGTGACAATCTAGAACTTTGAGTCAGAGTTCCATACTGGAACGCTTCAGGTGTTTTCGATTATTGCACCACAATGGACAAGTCATAATGGGCGGAGCTACAGTTCTGAAAGTGTGCCCTTTTTTATTTTGGTAGTTAAAGTGATCTGAGTATCTGTAACACTGGTTGCCCTTCATACTGAATGGCAGAAATGTTCATCAAACATAAATTAAAACGAATTACCTGTTTGTGAATCAGTTCTTTTATTGAGCCGTTTCATGTTTTAGTCTAGAATACAAGACAAGCTTTAACATGATGAACAGGATGAATCTGTTTATAACAACGCAAAACATGACAATTCTGAATATACACAGGAAACTTGTTAACGTTTACAATATACATCAATGAGTGTGTTTACATGCACTCAGTAATCTGATCATAATTGGATTTCTGCTTCTGATTATTCAAATGGTCATGTAAATTGTATACTCAGATTTCTTAGATCAGAGTAAGGTCCAGAAATCTGGTTAAGAAATCTAATAGAGAACTGGAGTTGAGCTCAGTAATCAGATCTCTCAGCGCATGTGTACCCTTACTCTGATTTCTTTCGGCTTCCTCAGTCTGCGCAAACAGACCGCTGTGCCGAAAAAAAGCAAGCGAGACGCAGCAAAACACTTTTGAAACCAAACATGCTTGACGAAATGAAGGATTTAAATATTCTTCATCTTCTAAATGATGCATGTTCATAGTTTCAGGTAAAGTGGCGCAATGTTTTGTTAAAGCCGCGGCACGAAGTTTGAGTTCACGTCTTCTTCTGTGAGTTTATTGGCTGGTTGCAAAGCAGAAATCTGATTACTGCCTGACTCATGTAGACCTGGAGTTTCCCCATTATCTGATTACCCAAGTGAATGTAAACACATGGATCGAATTACTGACACAATCTGACTTTCTGCAGTTATCAGATTATTGAGCGTATGTAAACACACTCAGTGCTACAATATGAGCAGCTGGAAGATACTGATTATCTTTTCTATGTGATTTACAGTGCCTCCCTACTGAGAGGTGAAACATGAATATGAAATGGCCTGTAAATCCCCTGGTAACATTAAATATGACTGTTGCTTACAGGCAGTATCAATCATCTATAGGAACCTGCACTGTCCTGGTTTCATAGTACTTCACATAGAGCTGCCTTAAAAAAAACATTCTTTAAAAGCATCGTTCTTTACAGTACAATATTTCTACACATTTAATACCAACTCCTTTTTTACTGCTCATTTTATATACAGTGCTATTTGAAAACAGATGATTTTTACATTGTCTAAACATTTCATGATGAACAGAAGCAGGCCAGAACGACTTGCAATAAAAGTGCATTAATGTACATTCCAGTTAAGAGCTCCTATAAAGATGTGATTTCAATATGACAGAAACAATAACGCAGCCTGAAAGCTACCGTTCACCTTCAGCTTAATGTCAAACTGCTTAGTGTATAGCAGTCAGTATATAATGCCATGTGACCTCTGCCCCAGTCTTTATTGGGACAGTAATAAAAGTGCACTCCCTCCTCCAACTGTGCATGCCTTTACAGTCTTTCACATTCAATTCACTGGTCCTGTCTGGTCACAGGTAATCTCACTGACTATGTTGGGAGGATTGCTAATCTGGAGCCAGATTCAATTTTTGTCCACACTTCAGCTCCTACACACAAACGGCTTGTCTGAGTCGTCACAATGAGCAGCAGTTCAAACAGCAGAGGTGACAGTAGATGTTATTAAGTGCTATTTACTGTTTTTGTGATTATGAAAAATGCTGAATTCCCAGAGGTGCTGGCAGCAGGAAAGCAGTCCAAGAGATGAACCAACATCACAGAACGAACTTAAACCAAAAAGACACATAGGAAAACTGTAAAAATACATTCCTCAATATACTTGTAAAAGTATTGTAATAAAAAAAAAGTAATAAAATATACAAAACATCAAAATGTTACTGCATTACAGGGGTAACGATAAATTCCACAGTATGAATTGCATCAGAATACTAGGCACATATACATTTTCCTGTTTGTTTTGGTTATAGTCCAGCTTTAATGAGCATAAGTGACAGCCCTTTTTAAAAGACAAGTACCTGTTTCACAATCGCCCTATAAAAAAATGAATATTAACACCCCTAATATGTATGTAATACGAAGCTGCAGATAGAAAAATCATTTGGAAGTCAAGTGTTGTCCCCTTAGATACGTACATCGCACCTATACAATCCAATTCCTGAGCAACTCTAGTCCATGTTTTTCTTACATTCAAGCTTGTGGCACACCTGCACCCTCAATTAGCTGGTAAAGGTGTACTGGGAAATGGAATAGAGCAAAACATGAAGGTCATGCAAGACTGGATTGTGAAACTATTCTTAGACCGTTCTACTGACGTCTTATCATCAGATACTTAGAGCGCATCTATTTTCCCAGTGACGTGAGTGACATGGCTTAAAACATCATCTGTACTCAGCAATGGTTCTTTTTAAGACCATTTTAGGCAACAAGGTGTTCACATCTTACTTAGAGACTTCAAACTATTAAGGCTGCAACAGCTAATCGATAAAGTGATGAGCTGTGAACAGTGACAATTCTGAAAAACAGTGATGCGCAAATGTGTTTTTATGCTGTAGTATTCCTATGACACACCTGGACTGTGCTTGAAATAGCATACTGTACTACAATATGCTAGGAATGTGCACAGGTACCTGAGTATATGGGTTACTACTGTTCAAGATGACGGTATTTGAATACCGACATCACTTTTTCGGTATTTGTTCCGGCTCATTACGGTAATGGCAATGAAATGGAGACTAACAGTTCAATGAAGCGCACCTTCCACATTTTGACGAGATGATTTTGCTTGTATTTGGGAGTAAGTATGTATATTACACTGTGCCACCCAGAGGAAAGGTGTTGCTAAGGATGTGATTGAGAAACAGACTAACTGGGCAATGTTAACTGGTACACTGTTAGAAATAAAGGTGCTGTGCAGGTACATTCTTTGTTCATCAAGGTATAATGTAAATGTTCCCTCAAAAGTACAACAGTGGTTTTGAGGTCCGATAGTGAACCTTAAATAAGTTTCTCCAAGTGAAAAGTACATATTTGTACCTTTTCACAACTTAATGTTTTAAAACAGAACAATGAAATAAAAGCCTGGAGGCGAGACGGGGTGTGTGGAGTCAGTACAGCTTAGAAAATATCATTTCGGTGGATCATGGTACAGTTATGTTCCCTGACTAAAGGTACTGAGATGTACACTGGAGGGTACCACCCCAGTGATGAGGGGTCCTGCCCCAGTGACAGTTTCATGACTTTTTTTTCAGAGAATGTACCAGAAACAGCAGAAATATATTTCTCTGACAAATAACATGTTGGCACATTGTCTACTGTAGTCTTGGATACACTACATGACTTTTACAGTCCTCACAGATTATAAAAAGACTGGGCATCTCACACTATCAGACTGTTTTCTGCAGATTTTTTTGGTCAACTGAAATATTGGAGATCACACACTACAACTTTTAAGCTCTTACTGACTCGAAGCAACCTCACCAAACTCGTGTTATTGGAAGACGCAAATAAACAAACATGGAGCGCCTGCTGTTCTGTTTGTGCTGCCACAGTAAAGAAACATTTAAGTGAGGATCATGGATATAAAGATGTGATTGGTGTGGTAGTTTTTAGAGTTTTAGATGTACATGAATTAAACGCAGTTCATTAAAAAGCTTTGTTATGCATGTCTCTTCTTATTTTTCTTTTTGTGTGAGCTCAGTTTTCAGTGGCTGCTGGAGGAGCTTGTTGTAACTGAGTCGTTGAGATTATGCTCAAGAGTCAGCTGGAAAAAAACAAACATTTGATGGTCTCCGACTGGTCTGAATGTGATCGGGAGGCCGAAAAACAGACACACTACTCGATTTAGTCTCCCAACTGTTGACACCGACTCTCTCACAGGAGTTCCAGCCTTCAAGCTTAAAGCAGAAATCCTCCCAAGATCTCTTCCCTCAGTCATTCAGTCTCTCACACTACCATCACACGCTGAAGGAAGGGTCCAAACCAGTAAAACGATCATCAGTTGCAGCCCCACAATCTACATCTTTGCATCACAAAGTTCCACCAAAAGTTTAATTTCTTTTTTGTCTTTTTGTCAGTATGTTCTTCCTAGCAGATGGAGCTCCAGTAGATTTTAGACTATCAATTATCTCACAAAGCCCTTCGAGTTGTGTAGGCATCCACAGTGTCCCCGGGGCTAATTTCAATGAGGGCATGAGGTCTGTCGTAACCTGACGACAAGCCACCAGTTGACATCTCTGCTCCATTACCGTAAGGACCTGTATGGTTTTCTTCCACCTCACCGCCTTCTGGTTCCTTTCTAAAGTCATCTTGACCAAAGGAATAGCGAGGTCTAGGGTCGGGTGGGCTAGAGCTTCTTGATATATCATCGTTGTTGGGAATTATAGTGACAGGTGTTACTTGCAGATATTTCTCAACACATTCAGGATCCGGGATTAAGGGCTTGATCAGGTTTGGGATCTTGTCCTTCTGCCAAACCAGAAAGTACATTAAGCACAGAATCAAGCATGAGTATGAAGCATTAGAGCCAACATTTTAAAAGATACTTTACAATCATATTCAGTTGTATGCAAACGTTTGAAGTTTTGTTGATTTGTTGAAATTAACACATCCTCTACAGAGAACACACTTTAAATACTGCATTCACCTGCTAATTTTGCACAAGTTGTATTTATTAGCTGAGTTTAATATGAAATATAAAAATGTGTCATAACTTTTGTGGCAAAGACCATATTTTATGTTTTTTTTCCAGGATGTTAAATTTAGCAAATAAACGGTAAGTGTGTATTAAAATGTGCAGAAGTGTGTTGTCTGTAGAGGAAGCGTTAACTTACTTTCACTTAGAAAATCAACAAATGTCAAATTGTTATTTGATCAATTACACGCAAACTGTACTCATTTGACTGTTTAGGTCATGGAAGACCTAATTTAGTGATGTAGTCTGAATAAATTCAACAAATATTAACATTAATCTAAATATTTCCCTTTAAATCTGATATTTGGGGATAATTTATAAATGATTTTTAATCCAACAGTACTTACTGACTAGTACAAACCTCAACCCCAAAAAAGTTGGGAAAATGTTAATTAGTTAATCAGCACATTTAGCAGGGCTCCCATGATTTTCAATTAACCTGCATGGGGAAGCTAGCTGAATTTAGCCGTCCCACAGCAGCAGTAATTAGCTGAAACCAAAACTACATATGAAGGTTTGCTAATATAATGAATAGTGATGGGTGTATTTTTCATGTTAAAACTTACCAAAAAGCCTGGTAAATTGGAGAGACTTCTCTCCTTCATTTTCCTGTTGATTACCTTTGCCAGAAAGAAGGCCAAAGATAACGCACAACACGCTAGAAAAATGAAGAGTGGAATGAGGTATATAGGGATTGGTACACCTGTAAAAGAGCCAAAGACAAAAAGAGATAACCTTCATTAGTCTTCAAAAATGCATATAAATAGATGTATATCAGGCTCTGTTTCTTACTGTAAAAAAGCCCAGTAGGAGATTTTAAAATGTGCATTAACAACTTTAACCTCACTTATAAGGGCCTTAGTTTAATCAGCAGTTTAAACTAAGGCCCTTATTAATGGACAGAGTGAAAAGAAGGGACTTTGTGTCAATATAAAGACTACTACTACAATTATGACAACAAGAAAGACTGCTAACTTTTCCATTGATGGAGAAGATGTGGAAATGGACAGCTTTCTCCTACTCAGACGAATTATATGACACAGATTTTCACTTAGTAGAAAAGAGCTTGAAAAGATCTTCAAATGCAATGATTTGTCAAACAAAGGACCTCATTCACCAACTGTTCTTAAGAACCCAACTGCACAGTTTTCACAAAGATTCTGACATTCTGCAGGGTTTTCTTATTTGGGATTTGTAAGAACAGAATCTACACACACTCAAGAGCACAAAGGTGTGGATAATTATGCATTTTAATGACATGTCATGAATCTGACAGACTTTTTCTGAGAACCTTTCTCAAGAACGCATTTAAGAAAAAAACCTAAAAAGATATTGGTGAATGAGGCCTAAACTTCAGAGCTGCCCAGGCTGTGGTCTTCTGTCTGTGGTTCTTTATGGATGTGAAAGCTGGGCAGTAAACAAGCAACAATATAGATGCCTTTAAACTTGTGGTGGAGTGGACAAAGACTTTTGAAAGGACCTTGGCCACCAAAAACAAAGAAATGGATCCTCCAACAAATCAAGCCTCAGTTCTCACTCAAAACCCAGATAACCCAGTCTTATTTTGGAAATGTGGACATCATTGGAAATGACCGTTATGCTTGGAAGTGTTGAAGGTAAAAGAAGAAGAGGACGATCAGTAAGAAGATGAATGCATACAATCAGAGGAGTCATGAACCAGCCATTCAGATGCCTGAAGACCCAAACAGAAGACAGGATATTCTGGAGAATCACTGTCCATGTGGTCATCAGGAGTTGGAAATGACTTAGTAGTAATAATAATAACTTAATAATAATAATAATAATAATAATAATCATCATCATGCAAACTGCAACTGTAAAACGTGCAATTACTGACTACTTATTAAGAGGGTACCCTTTAATATTTTTTAATTGTGACCACTCTAAATCCTTTAAAAGTTTGGAAATTTGCCTTGATGGTTGCATGAGCCTTTCATCAAGCATTCTGTCCACAAATGTCAGCAAAGCTGTCGTTGATGTATTTGTGCATATACTCACTGGGCCTAAGGCTGCCACGATAACACAGATGTTTTGTTTCCTCGAGTTTGGTTTGTCTGATAAATCCAGAGAGTTCCACACAGTATTCCTCTTGCTCTTCCGGGAATGACACGTTACCCTCACATGTTTTCGACTCAGGAGTGCACTCAAACTAAAACAGAAACAAATACTGTACCTTACATGCTCGTTTTAACATTAGCCCTAGTTGGCGTGTTTGGATGATGAACTCTTAAAGCCTTGGACTGCGGACTGGGGAATCTGTTGGGGCTCATACTACAATTAACCCTTAAAATTCACAAGTGTCACCCAGGATGAGCACAGCATAATCTGATATCATCCCTTTCAAGTAAGTTCTGGCTACCTGCGATGAAAGTTCTTTATGCGTATAACTGCAGTCCTCATCTGCAGAACTGTGTGCGGAAACTTTCTACATGCAAATAATATTGGATCAGGGATCCGACAGGGAATGTAGAGCTAATGTGAATATAATTCATGTAATGAATTATTTATGTAACTGTGTTTTACTAGTATAGCTAAATCACTGAAATAACTCCAGACTTCTGAGGGTTAAATTGGGCTAGCTAGTTTGACATGCATGCAAGGTATGCTGATTTTCCTTAGCAGTGTTTCAGTGTAAATGTATGTTTGTAAAGGTGTGTACCTGTGGAATAAAGTTAGTGTATTCGGTTCTTTCGGTTCTTGCCTCCTTGTTGAAAACAGAGTAACGCAGATTTTCCGCAGCAGTGAGGTTGCGCAGAGCAGGCGTGTGTCTGTACACCTGTAAAGGGTTGCTGAACCTAAAAAACAGCTGGCGTTCTCCAGGAATCAAGTCAACCGGAGGGAACGTAAGGTTACCTGAGAACAGAAAAGATGGTCATATTAATTTCTATAGGCCTAATAGACTCAAACATCCTCAAACATATAGGATTTCGTGTGGACAAGGAAGTAATGAAGGGAGGCAGTGTCAAAAGATAGAAAGAGACATAAATATTCTCACATAAAACTCACAGTGAATGTCTGCATTTTGTAGAAGATTGAAAGAGAATTTCTTTGAATCTGCAGACGGTGATTCGTATTCGCCATCCCTGGCCTTTACTTCCACAAGGTAGTGATTGAACCCTGTATCCTGCAGCAGCTCCGATATGTTGCATTGATGACTACTTGTATTGATGAAAATGTCCGGAGACCTGCAGAGGACAGAGCAGTTTATTTATTTTCTTTTTTTAGAATATTTGAAAGGCTATGCATGTTTTTTTGTCCAAGAAGTCTGTTTTTACTGTTTGTCCTTTTTAAAAACCAGTCAAAATAATCAGTACAGTTCTTGATCACTGACATAATGCAAGAATTAGCATTAATATATAATTAGCATAGTGACAGCCTTACCTGACGCTAACTAACTCCTGCATATGACATAGGGCTGTATGATATGGACATACATGAAATGTTTAATAAAGTTCATTCTGGGCATAATGACCCTATTTTTTGTTTTTTAAGCAAATACCAAAAAAATCCATTTCAAAATTCCCATTTACTATTGTGCAAAGCACAAAATAAAAATAATAAAATAATAAAAAGCATGACTGCAAGCACATTTTTCATGCACTGTGAGGCTATTAGAATAGCAGCATTCCCTGAACAGCTTATTCTGAATACATATATTATTTCCATACAGGCTGATAAAATGAATACATATCATTTTAAATTATATAAACAAACCCAATTCCAAAAAATGTTGAGGCAGTAGGTAAAATGTGAATAAAAGCAGACATTTGTAAACTGTCAGAAATATTTAATTGAAAACAGCACAAACAAGACATACTATATAATATTTGACCTATATATTTACCCTGGTTTATCAACTTACAGCTTTTACAGCTTTTAATACAGGTTTTTGCAGACTGTAGGTGGTACACCGCCTTCAAAAATAAACTTTATCTACTAGGGTGCAGCCAACAACAGAGCAGTTCCTGTGCTTAGCTTATCGTTCTGACAGGTAGGGTGCTTGCGAAAAACAAATGGCACTTTTTCACAAATATAGTTCTCAAGCTGTGGAGATACTCAGATGGGGGGCAGTGTAATTCTCAGCCTGCACTTGAGTCAAATCTCAATGGCTCGTTGTATCCCATGTTTTCTGACCTGGAAGTCCACAAAAAACTGACTGGGTTGTTATTTCACAGTTTGGCAGACACTCCAGATACCCAAATTTATGTTCACAAGCACTGAAAAAGTTTTTATAATATGTCCCCTTTAAGACTCTATAATGCAAAGCCATATATCAACAATATCCGGAAACGTCGCCAACTTCTCTGGGCTAAAGCTCATCTGAGACAGACTGATGCAAAGCAGAAATGTGTGCTGTGCTCTAATGAGTCCACCTTTCAAATTGTTTTTGGAAATAATGGACATTGTATTCTCTGGGCTAAAGAGGACAACTATCATCCTGACAGCTCAAAAGCCACCGTCTGTCATGGTATGTGGGAGTGTTAGTGCCAATGGCATAGGTAACTTGCACACCTGTGAAGGCACCATATGCTGCCATCTAGACGACGTTTTTTTCAGAGACGTCCCTACTCGTTTCAGTAAGACAATGCCACTTAACATTTTGCATGTTACAACAGCATGCCTTCACAGTAAGAAAGTATAGGTGCTAGGCTGTCCTGTCTGCAGTCCAGACCTGTCTACCATTGAAAATGTACAGCATGTTATCAAGCGCAATACTCGACAATGGAGACCCTGGACTGCTGAGCAGCTGAAATGTTATATCAAGCAAAAACGGGAAAAAATTCCACTTTGACAACTGCAACAGTTGGTATTCTCAGTTCCTATACGATTACAGAACGTTGTTTAAAGGAAAAGTGATGTAACATAGTGGTAAACACACCCCTGTCCCAACTTTTTTGGAACATGCTGCAGGCATTACATTTACAACAAGTGTATATAAATAAAGTTAATTAGCAAGTAATTAAAGTTAGTTATTAACAATAAAATTAATTAGATGAAGCTCCTTACAGTGGTGCAGGTTTGTTGAGACAGCATTTTTTTTTTTTTGCTTTACATATTTGAAGCCATATTCAAGCTGGATTAGTTTTAACTGGGGTGGTTCTATAATTTGAGAGGTTACAGAAGCGCCCTGATTTAATCCAGCAATATAAAGTCTGCTAAATAACATCTCTGTAGCAAATCAGAATCATCTTCAATAATCTGTCAAACACAGAGCTCCTTCGGTAATAGCATTTCTGGTTCAAAGAGCTCAACATAAGACTACTGTGATCTAGAAAATTTTTGTTGGTCTAATTAGAAGGAGAATGAAATGGAATATCTTGAAAATACTTCTCACTGGGCAGTGCAATAAAAATATGATTCATCATGCAGCTTATGATTTTGAAAAAAGTTTGGCTACATTAATGAGAGTTGCTAGACACTTGCCGATACCTCTATTTATAAAACGTAAGAAGTTTCCATGAGGTACATTATACATTAGTGGAGTGTCAAACTTACGGATTGTTTGAAATCAGTCGTAGAGTGAAGGAAGCATTTTCACTGAGACCTGAGGAGGTCCAGGCCACCACTACACCATAACTGTCACATGTTATAGTCACATTGGAAGGAGCCGGGAGTGCAAACGAAGAACCTGAAAGACAGAATGAGAGAGGGAGATGAAACAAAAGAAGAGAGATAAGCCACGTTAGCCAAGGATGTTTACTCCATCCACAACTGTGTTTTCGTAGCAACTAAATCAACTTCATAAAATACCAGCCGAATAAAATGTTACAACTGAAATAAATTATACCTTAGTTTTTGTCAAACTATGTATAGTATTAACACCAGACCACTACAATGTTTGTTTAGAGTGGTTCCTGTGGAGTTTCCAGCTACACTACTGAGCTGGACTGGTTGTTTTAGCTTATCAAAAACAGTCAGGTTGGAGGTGACAACAATTTGCTGACATGCTAACATTAACTTGATTACATGATGACAAAAAAACCCCTAAAAAATCTGATCTGCTTTAACCTTTCACAAGCGTATAAAACACAACAAATTAATTATGCATTGTAGAACAATGTAGTTTGACAAAAAACTGGGTTGATGGGATTTTTGACAAAGTTTGTCCAACCTAAACCTACAGAGCTCAGACAGGTCAACTCATGTCATTCGTATTCAGTGACTGCGTTTACACGCACTCAATAATCCGATCATAATCAGATTTATGCAGTTATCCGATTATTCTGAGGGTCACGTAAACACCGTACTCCTATCTAGAAATCCGATTTAAAAATCTGATAAAGAGAGCTGGATTTTAGCTCCATACTCAGATATCTCAGTGCATGTAAACTCTTACTCTGATTTCTTTCTGATCTTGCATGTGCAAGGCGTTATGTTTACTTCACATCTTCTTCTGTGAGTTTATTGGTTGGTTGCAAAGCAGAAATCTGATTACTGTCTGAGTCATGTAAACCCAGAGTTTGCCATTATCTGATTACTCAAGAGCATGTAAACATGATCAGATTACTGACAAAATCTGATTTTCTGCACTTATCAGATTATTAAGTGCATGTAAACACACTCGATGTCTCAGGCACTCACTTATGATCAGTTGCTCCTGAGGATAAAGAAAAACTTTCCCCTTTAAATGGCCAGGGCCCACTAGCAGGCCCAGAGTTTTATTACACACTTCTACAAACTAAGAATAGCTCAACCAGTTTGCATTGAAGTCACTGTAGTTACTGAATAATAAGCCTTAGTATGTAATAAACCCGGGATTTTAAGGGGTTAAATTGTTTGGTACCACTTTAAGCAAAAAAGCTCATGTTTCATTTCTACAGCAGATGAACACTCTTACAACACATATTCCTCGACAAATGCCCATATGAGGGAATTTCTCAGCTTCATACCATACATTCTGAGGCACAACCTCTCCGCTAAGAGCTTTTTCTATGTGGACTTGTACAGAGACACTATAGCATAGCAAAGTGGGCGTGCAAGAGAGAGAGAGATCGGATTGGTGTTTACAGGCAAGCATGAGTGGCATTTAGACCAGTTTCTCTAGTTCTAAGCACTGAAGTCTCAATAATTTCACGCTGTCATTCTCTGCCTTTTGGTGATCCGTGAAGAGCAGAACTTGGAGCATGTTTGAGCATACAGCTTAAGGCAAAACTACAGTGAGTTGCCAGTTTTTTTAGGTACTGAAGCCTGTTTTATTAGAAACATGTCACCTAAGTGCACTTTGCAGGTTTATAGTTACACACTGTAGCTCATCTGTTGGTACACAATTCATCATGCGCCTGTCAATGGAAGGAGACCTCCACAGTACCAACACTGACCCATTATTATTTCGTAGGGATGCAAATTGGAACTGTCCTTTTTTTTTTTTAAATTGACCACTGGTCCTGTACTAAAGGTTCCAGCTGCTTGATTTTTGGCACCTGCTCAAAACCGATGCCAACAGTCCTTGATGAGTTCTCCTGTGTCTTTGTTAACACTTGCAGCTTCCAAGTGAAGATAAAGGCCCAATCCCGTTTCTTATTTTTACCCCTATCCCTTGTTTCCGAGTGCCACCTTGCCCCTTAGAACTGAGTTACAAGGAGTAGTGGTTGAAATCTTCCCATACGAAATGGGACATCCGTTAAATAAGAAAGAACATCACTCCACCAACAGGCCACTAGCGCTGCTCTGTAGGCGACCCTGCCAGTCTGCAGTGACAGCAGAGGAGGGTAAAGTTCAGCTCCTCACTGCTGGGCTTTAGATACATTTAGGGAACGATATGCCTTCAGAGAGGGGGGATGCGACAATTATTTCTTATTGCCCACCCCTAATTCTTTGATGAAACGCACCTTTGCCAGATTTGTGTTCGAATTTTAAATGGAGCAGCAGTTACATTCTGATGCTTCAGCTCACTACGAGACATTAGCATACTATTAGTGATTTTTTGTGCTTGTTATGAAGAAAATGAACAAAATACATTAATAAACAACATTAAACTAAGATAATATGATGGTGGTCTTAATTTTAACGGAGAAAATACTCACATCTGTGAGTTTCTTTGGTCGCTTGCACAGCCATCTTGCCGTTTTTTTTCCTTTTTCTCTCATATCACTCCAATTGCCCCTGAAAAACCTCCATTTGGAGGGTCATGTAGCTCTAACACTTCACCCTACCCCTCTATTTCAACAACAATCATGACACCCTACTCCTAGACATGAACGCACAAAACAGAGGGCTTAGGGCTAAGTGGTAGGGGCGCGGGGTGAAATGGGATTGGGCCAAAGTCTCCAAGCACTGTTACATGACCAATCAGTGCCCCGAAACGTATGCTAGAACGGCACGTTGACTGCTATTTTTTAGAATTATTACTTTGTAAGGCGTTTGCTAAAGTGAGATAAGCCTGTTAGAATGCAAACGTCCATAGAACGAATGTTTTTGATTTTACACCTATAGAAAAAAGTGTAACCTTTGCTAGAATTTATACGATTCTGTATAACTGCAGACATTTCTGTGAGTGTGTTTGTGCAAAGAACAGCTCAGTGTATAATTTCATGTCAGCATGTAAGTTAAGCCAGCAAGCAAGGCAGTTAATTAGCCAAATTAGGCATCAAAAAAATATGACATCAAAAAGGAAATTAACATTAAATCAATTATTATGATGGTTCCAGCCGCCTCAACCAGGTGGAAAATGAATAAGAACTAGAACTAGAACCAGACGACCATTAACAGATGAGCTATTAACTCCAAAGGTACTACAGCAAGGTGGAGCTACAAGAGAGGAGTTTCTAATCAATGTAATAAACACAGAAACATTCAGTTGAAAAGCTTCTTCAGAATGGCAGGTCTACACGATTATGAACAGGGTTCCCAGAAAGAGTTCGCTGGAGTGAGTCGTATATTTTAATTCCTTGACTCTGTGATTCATCTAATTGTTTCTCTGCCAGAAGTTTAAAAAGTGGGCTTACTATGAAGATTAGGAAATCTTGACTTCCTCAGAAATGCCCATCAGCCTGAGGCGTTTATGCAAGACGCTGCTGCCTCAGTTAAGTTCAGATGAAGAATGTGTACGCAAGCAGAGGAGGAGCAAAACCTGAAAGATCAGGTTCTGATTTACTGTAAACGGGCTGTAGTGTTTTGGTTTTAGACACGCTGTTCGGGAACAGTAGTTGGATCCTTGCAACTAAACGTAACCAAACCAGTGAACATGGTCACTTAACAGACTGGTGTTTTCACCACACTGGACTGAACTCAAATGTTAGTGTAATTAAATCTATTCAATCCTGAACACAAGCTTAAGCCAAAAAATGTAATCTATCCTGACTGAAAACGAAACCACAAGCATAATTGTGACCCTAGTCAATTACATGAATAAACATATTAGCAAACAAGCAAATGTGTTTTCTTTTGAAGCAGACAGTCATCACTTACTGAAGTGTTTCTGTTTGCTAGGAAAATTTGGCAACCAGTTACATTTCCTTAGCTTTATGGACTTTGAAATCCACTGAAAACTGTGCTAATCAATCAATCAATCAATCAATCAATCAATCAATCAGTCAACCTTTATTTAATCTCGGAGGACATTGAGGGTGACCCTGATTTACAGTGTTGCAGAGATGATACAGGATAAGGGATTGATAATGTGTAAGAACATATCAAATAATAAAAGTAAATAAATAAAAAAATACAGTAGAAAATATAAAACAATAATTAAAACGTAGCTAAAATGTAAAAGTTTATAAAATCAAATCAAAATAAAATAAAAAGAAGATCAAAAAGTAAACTAAAAATGAATTAAAATGACTAAAATAATAAAATAATCATAATTAAAATAAGAATATGTTTATGAATAATAGTAAATAAACAAACAAATAAATAATAAAATAATGAAAACAGGACAATAATAGAAAAAGAAATCTGGTAGAACTGTTGCAGACAGAGTGGAGGTGGTCAGAGAGTAAAGGTTTAAAATGACTGAGTGACCCAGTGAGCTGAGCTTGAGCATTTCCTGTAGTGAGTTCCAGTTCGATGGTGCACTGGAACTAAAAGCAGATTTTCTCAGTTCAGTAAAAACCCTCGGTACCTGGCATGTGATCCAACCACTGGAGCGTACTTGATTTGTACTTGAGTATTTCCAAATGATAACACTTTTACTTGCATTTAAATGCATTAATGCATAATCCACTGTTTCCTTAGCTACATTTTAGTGACCAGCACTGATTGATTCAACTGGGTTAAAATTCTTTCTGTTCTGTTTGTGCCCGTCACCTGTACTGCTTTGCTGCTTTAGCATTTGATTATAGACTAAAAGGATCCCAAACAGATACAGAAAAGTTCATATGCTGAGAGACGCTGTATGTATTTAGAAGCAGCAAAACCTGAAAGGTTAGTTTCTGATTTACTGTAGATGAGCTGTAGTGTCTTGTTTTCACACACACTGTGCGGGAAGTTGGATAATTACGACTAAATGTAACTGAATAATAGCCAATCTGGGTCATATAACAGACTGTGTTATAGGTACTGAGTGCCTTGAGAACACATTGCCTACATAACACTTCTTTACTGCAGGGAGGATCTGAGCTCCTCTGCCTACCTCTGTGTGTGAAGTACAGAAATACCAGCACTAAATCTGAAGTGCGCACACAAAGAAACCAGTCGTGTGTGTGTGTACGTGTGTGTGTGTGGGCACCGAAACTCCACAGCCTGAAGAACTACATCCTACATCCGTGTGTATTCATTTGTTTTTTTTTGTTTTTTTAGTAGCTGCCCTGCCCTGTTCATACCTGCTGAATGATTCCCAGGCTTACAAAGAGACAGATAGACAGACAGACAGACAGACAGACAGACAGACAGGTAGATAGACAGATAGACAGACAGACAGACAGACAGACAGAAAGACATACACATAGATAGAAAGTCAGATGTACAGGCAGCCAGATAGACAGATAGATAGAAAGACAGACAGATATACAAATACATAGATAAATAGATAGATAGACAGATCGATAGACAGACAGATCAATAGACCGACAGACAGACAGATAGACACATAGAGAGATAGAAAGATAGATAGATAGATAGATAGATAGATAGACAGACAGACAGATCAATAGACCGACAGACAGACAGATAGACACATAGAGAGATAGACAGATAGAAAGACCGACAGACAGACAGACAGACCGACAGATACAGACATACAGACTGATAGACAGATAGATAGACACATAGAGAGATAGACAGATAGACAGACAGACAGACCTACAGAGAGACACAGATAGATAGACCTACATATAGACAGACTGACTGATAGACAGATAGACAAACCTACAGATAGACACATAGATAGATAGATAGATAGATAGATAGACAGACACATAGAGAGATAGATAGATATATAGATAGATAAATAGATAGATAGATAGATAGATAAACAGATAGACAGGCACATAGAGAGATAGATAGATAGATAAATAGACAGACAGACAGATAGATAGACCTACATATAGACAGACTGACTGATAGACAGACAGACTGACAAGCCTACAGATAGATAGACACATACACAGATAGATGCTGTAGACGCTTTTTGAAAGGGGTTCTATGTAGCACCAAAAAAGGTTCTGGTATTGTTACGAAGTCAAGCTTGTAATAATCGCAGAACCCTTTTGGTGCTATACTGAACCCTTTCCAAAAAGGTTCTACACAGAACCATCTACAGCACAGCTTCTCCATCAATCTGAAGAACGCTTTCACAACATTAACCCCTGCAGTTGTTCTTCTGAGTGTTTAAGGTTCTATATAGAACCATCTTCTTGACTAAAGAACCCTTGAAGAACCGTCTCTTTTGAAGTGTGTAGATGACGTCTGATCTCTCATAGCAAACGCTGTTCAACTGTAAATCAACGTAAGCCACTGACATCACAGTTTAGACCATTAGGACTAAGACCAGGCAGTGCGACCAGGATCGCTGAACGGCTCACAGCCTAGAAAAGCACCTTCGTGTTTTGAGTCCTCCGACTGTTTCTTATCTCAAACCATAAAGCTTTTTACGACAGTTAATGTGTCACCTCCGCACACTTTGGCCTCCCTTCACAGAGTGTAAGACCATGAACGGCGGGTCTAAAACAATGTCTAAACCGTGGACCTGGACTGAGACCACAGGGAATCCAGCCTTTTACGCCGCGTTGTGGGGCAGAATAAATGGAAATCCCAGCACGGAAAAAACCCTTATAGACAGTTTTATGGCTTCTTATAATAAGAAGCAGATACAGATTCCGGTTAATGTCAGTCAAAGCCCTCAGTTTTAAAGCCACACATACAAAATTCAGATCAATTTTCCTTCTAAAAAGCGTGTTTTTAGATGGAGAAACAGAACCTCGGTTCCACTCACCGACTGTGAGGCCACTCAGGAGCAGAGCAGTGAAGACGGTGACACCACTGAGCTCAGCCCGCATCGTTCACCGCTCAGAAATCCTCTCCTACAGTTCAGTCCAAACCCCAGAACAACACCGAGCCGTTTCAGGTGTGAAAGGCCGTCATATAAGCCTCCTGTCGGCTCCGGGCTGAGGCTGAGGCTGAGCGGCGCTGCTGCTCTGTGGAAACGCGGAGCCGTTTCTTAGCGACTTGTTGGAGCGAAGTGACGCGCGCGTTTCCTCCGTTTCCTTCCGAGCCCTGTATAAATAGCCGCGTGCTCAACGGTCGTCTTGGAACTGAATGACAGTTTAGAACGTTTTCAAAACGGCATGTTTTAAGAAAACGGCGTTCCAAACGTTTGAAGTGTTCGAATACAAATTTAAACCGATTTCTTCCACCGAGCCGTTCAGGTAAAGACGCGCTCTGAGCCTACCTGAGCGCACGTGCCCTGGGGAGGAGCATGTTTCACCGCCGATTCCAGGTCCGTTGGCGCCCCCTGCCGGCGTCCACCCGCGCTACGCTGTGGAAAGAAAGCCAGGGGGAGTTTTTTTTAGGGTCGAATTGCCTTTGAAGCTCGCTTGTATTTCAGTTCCACCCACTCACTTCATTCATTCACTCGCTTACTCACTCTCTTTCTCTGTTTCACTCCCTCACGCTCTCATTCTTCACTGCCTAATTTACCTACTGACTCACGCGTTCTCTCGCATTCTCTCACTCATCTGTTCTCACTCCCGGCTTTGTTTCACTCTTACTCACTCACCGGCTTTTCACTCACACCTTGTATCACTCGTTCGATCACTCTCTCTCACTCATTTTCTCCTTTTTCACTCCCTCGTTCACTCACTCTTGCTCTCTTTTCGCTCACTCGCTCGCTCTGATTCACTTTTTCAGTCACGTGCTCACGCTGTTTTACTCAGTCTGACTCACTCTCTCACTCTCTTTTCCTTTTACACTCTCATTCACTAACTCCCTCATTTACTCACTCTCACTCTCTTTTCACCCACACTTATATACTCACTCATTCACTCACCCACACTTATATACTCGCTCACTCACTCACTCACTCACTCACCCATGCTGATACACTCACTCACTCACTCACCCACGCTTATACACTCACTTAGTCACTCACTTAATCACTCACCCACGCTTATACACTCACTTAGTCACTCACTTAATCACTCACCCACGCTTATATACTCACTCACTCACTCACCCACGCTTATACACTCACTTAGTCACTCACCCACGCTTATACACTCACTTACTCACTCACTTAATCACTCACCCACGCTTATATACTCACTCACCCACTCACTCACTCACCCTCGCTTATATAGTCACTCACTCACTCACCCACGCTTATATACTCACTCACTCACTCACTCACATTCTCTTTCACTTACTCTTTCACCTGCTTTCTTACACATTCGACCGTTCACTCATTCATTGTCTTCACACACTTGGTCACTCTTTCATTCATTTAGTCTCTCACTCTCTCTCACTCTTAGTCACATTAAACATTAGAACAGCCTAATAAACGCTAAAAATAAGCATTAAAATAAAGTAAGTATTGTTAATGTTGTTCGTCATGAATCATGAACTGAATGTGCAATAAAGTGCTGATCATAAAAACCATAAAAAATATTTATTGAACATTATTAACACTGCAAGGGCAGTTATTTTTCTGCAGCCCACCATTATAATCTCTTAGACTGTCCCTCAGTTCTGTCACTTTGCATACCATGTTGAGTTGCTCAGTAATCTCAAATAGAGCTGCTCATGTGGTTTCTGGCACTGTTTGACCCACTGTTATCTACACAAATGAATAAAGCGTGCTGCATAACTAACAGTAGCAGCAGCCTGAATGTTCTCTGTACTGCCCATTTTTTTAGACAGTATAATGTATTTTAATGTTTAATGATACAGCATTTATACATTACTTGTTGGATTCATTAGCCTTGTAGCTCCAGTGCCAAACTAAGGAAGACAACTTCAGAAACCAAGTTCACTGTTTCAGTTCCTTTTTTAAACATGTCCTTACTCACTTCGACTCATCACTGGGATGTGCCCATGTTACACAAGTGGTTGCTCACGGCAGAAGGGGAGGAGTGGACGGCGAGGAGCAGATGATTCAAAAGCAATGCACTCACCTTAGCAGGTTAGCCTCAGTGCGCTAATCGGTTAGTCGTGCAAACTTGCAATTCAAATTGTTTTTCTGAGAAGTTTCAACATGACACACAAAAAATTGTCTGGCTATAGACTTTGGTGTAGGACTGTGGCATAGTTCCTGCATTTTGTTGCTAGCCATGTAGCCTTTAGCATGCTAACTAGCCAGCCAGCAGAGTAAAGTGATGAAGTTGAATCATCAGGTATAAGAGACAGAGCGGATTGCGACCTAAAACCCAGCTAATTACTAATAATTTGTGGTTTTGAAATTTTATTGTTAATGTTAAAGTAGTTTATGGCTCATGAACAGCTTTGTCTATCAATACTTTAAGTGTTCACTGGAACCTTTGGCCTGTCAGGGATTCCCCCAAGTGAACAAAGACTTGCTACAACTGGTTTTGAAACGGGCAGCAAACCTGTTTCAGTTGATTAATTACATCCTGGACAAGTAGAAACTGGTTTAAATTTCATTTTTTGCCAAACAATTCTTTTAAAGTTTCTGATTCATTGTTACCAAGTAAAAGCTCCCTCTGGATAATCAAAGATTATCTTACTTGACTACATACACTATCTGTCCAAAAGTATCCAGACGCTCCCTCTATTTAGCGAATTAAGTTAATTTATGCCGCACCATTTACTGACACAAGCACACCCCATACAACTTGTTTAATCTCCATAGAAATGCACTGACCACAGCTGCACATGAGCTTAGGGTCAGCAGCCCAATGCTGAGCCCCAGTGGAACTGTGTTCTCTGGAGTGATGGTCCTCCATCCAATACCTTTGGGATGAGCTGGAGTGTTCAAGAACTATTCATCCAGCATCAGTACCTGACCTTACTAATGCTCTTGTGGCTGAATGCAATCAAATCTCTCACAGCAATGTTCCATCATCTAGTTTAAAGCCTTCTCAGAGGAGTAGAAGCTGTTACTGCAGCAAAGAGGGACAAGCTCCCCATTAATACTCTTGATTTCAAAAGAAATGGATGTGTCTACAAACATTTGGCCATATAGTGCATCTATGTGATAATTAATGAAATACCATCATCATTCCTTTCAATAATGAATTAGTCTGGATCTGCTGTTGGATTTGATTCTATAAAGCATGTTCATGAATAATCTTGGGGTGATGGACTGGTTCTGATTCGACAGAAGGTTTCCATGGCGCTCCTGATCCCACACTAAGCTGCTGCGTCTCCTTGGCCTGTGTGAAGAAGATTACGTGCCGGGTCAGTATAGACGACCTCTTTACCACCATGACACTGGATTTGAAGTTCACTGCATCTGTTATGTAATATGCATCACAGCAGGGATTGACTAAAAACTAGGTTTTGTGTGCGTGTGTGTGTGCGTGTGTGTGTGTGTGTGTGTGTGCACCCGAGCATGCGTGTAGTTCTCTTACTGTAAAACACTGTCTTAACCCTTGTGTGGTGCTCAGGTCTGTGGGACCCATTTTCAATGTTTACCAAAAGAAAAAAATACGCGATTTATTATTATTTCAACCTCAGATTTCGTGGTCTTTGCTCATTTTCTGTGAAGAACATATAAAATAACCCATTTTCAGTGCCTTCACTCTGTTCACCCCCCACCACATTTATATTACACATGTGGTGTTGGGTGAACCCGCAGAGAATAAAAGTGTGGAGGTGCTGAGTCCTTTAGTCTGTTCTCCTCCTACATGGCCTGCTGTTAGTGTGTGTGTGTCTGTGTGTGTATGTGTTTGTATATGTGTGTGTGTGTGTGTGTGTGTGTGTGTGTGTGAGGGGGGACAACATGGACAGGCTGCTGACTGGCTACAGCTGCTAAAGGAAAACCCAATGCTGGATATTTTAAACATCTGGTCTTTTTACATAAATTGTTATGGCTGTATTGATTTAAAAAACAAAAATGCGGTGGGTCCACCAGACCACTGAGTAACAACAACATCGACACCACACAAGGGTTAAAACACACAAATTGCAATGATTCAACATAACAATAATAATGATAACATGTATTTATATACATTTATATTAAGTTTGAACACCCCTGGTCAAATTACACGTTTTGTTGATTTTCTAAGTGAAAGTAAGACGTCCTTTACAGAGAACAGTATTAGAGAACAAACTTATATATGACATTTTTCTGCTATTTTTAGTGCACGGTTTCTATTTACTTGCTGATGTTAAGGCTGCACTGCTTTAATACTTAATTGAAAGAAGAAGCATTACTGAGTCAGAGGAAAGTAAAACACTAACTTGGCTGATTTTTTAGGTCTCAAATGCAAAAATCAGCATCATACTGATAAAGATATGATGATAACAGTGGATTATTCACTCACATCCTCAGAAGACACGGCCTTCACCAAGTTTTGACTGAGTTCTCTTTGAATACTCTTTTGAATACAATGCGCTCGCAATCATCAGATTCATCCGCTCAGGGAAGGGGTCCGAAGCACAACCCACATTACAAAACATTCTTCCACATTTTGCATGCAATTACAAATTTCCACCAGAGAGGTCTCCAAATCCCCAAAGCGTACACAATGCAGCTTCAATGTATTGGG
>NW_023494808.1:11713642-11803642 GCF_904425465.1 Colossoma macropomum | reverse complement strand
TCAAATCAAAATCCCCCCCACACGCTACCATCATTATAATGCAGTCTGTATACACACCCTCGGCACACATCTGACACACATGTGGACCTGCTGGCATGTGGAGAGGTGGGCGGGGCGTATTACTTGCTGTATCCACTGGCCTTTAGATAAAGGATTAGGTTTATCAGGTTTATCAGCCTGTAGATAAAGGATTAACTCCATATTGGCTGCTTATTGATGTATTAAATTCGCTCAGTGGTGATGAACTTTTGGTTTATTTACAGATGTTGTCCCAGGCTAGGACTGAAGAAAAAAACAGGCTGAACAAACAAGATTGAAGAGGCCTTGCAGAAGGGTCACAAATACTACAGGAAAAGGCTCTTGGGCATGGATGGACATAATACAGACTGAAAGAAAGGGTTTCACACAAGGAGTTATAAAGGTAAAATAATCCATATGCAGCCCAAAAAACAAAGAGATAAACAAATATATAAACAACAACTCCCACAGCAAAAATAATCCCAGGCACTCTGTCTTTGATGAAGTATGAAAAGCCTTTAGTAACACATAAGAAAGAGTCCACATAAGAAAGAGTCCACATAAGAAAAGTCCATTTCAGCTATCACTGAAGACCTGCCTTATCCTTGATCTGATTGGTCAGCACAGATAAAGCACTCATGTAGGCTACTGTAGGCAAAGCTATGGAAGCCCATTCCCACCAGGTAGAGGAGAAAAGATGGACAGGGTTTTTCTACTCTGCACTGATATAATCAGATAATGACTTATTGAATCAGAACCAGGGAATACTGAAGAAAACTACGCGCAAGAGTGGCTCAGCAATGGCTAACGGGCTACAGAACACATTCAATTACGGCTGTCACTCCAACACCAGTCACTCAGTGTTGGAGCTCCCTGAGTCTTTATCCTCTAAATGGGTGTTATTTGAGCATCATTTAGCTGGGACCAAGCCTGTACTGTGGTGGACGGTGGATGATTTAGCCTGCTAACTAATATTCCGCTAGCATTAGCCTAGCCCAACAGACTACAGCTTAAAATACTATAGAACAGGTTCGATTTCATGTTTCTGTCCCTTAAACACCAGTCATTCGACTTTGCTGTCTCAGCTGTGAGGATGAGTTTTTATTGTCTTTACTTCTAGCAGCAGGGCAGATGGAATTGAACCTGTTCTGTGGTTTTTGGATCTGTAGGTCATTATATAAGCTAACTAGGCTAGAGGAGCCTGATAGCTTTAGACTACCTAGAAGGCTACAGACCCTGCTGAAAAAATCAAAGGCTGAATAGTGCTGGTCTGGTTCGGGTTTAGCTAGTCACCCCAGCATGGTCATGCTGGTTGACCAGCATACCAGCATCCCAAACACAACATAAGCTGGTTTTGCCACTGACCACGCATGCTGGCCTACGCTAGCTTTCAATTCCAGCTTTCTGTCATTCCAGCACCAGCTGCACAACTTCACTTCCTCAGGTTTGAGTCATAATGATCTAACCTTGCATCAGCATAGCTCCTATTAGTCTGACTTGAGCCTCTATCCTGCTTAGCGGTGCTGTATGACATTAATTATTAGTTTGAAGCTTTGATATTTATCATTGAATGGTGGATATAAAATTGTGCACTGCTTTCATTTATTTGACAATGAAATTAACTGAATTTATTTTAATGTTTTTCACTTTATGGTGGCACAATACTGACATAAACATAGAACCTGTGAGTGAATTGCTATGTCATTGCAACATCCCACCGAATCGTTCTCTGGCCCTGAGCACGGTGTCCTTACCAAGAAAACCACACTGAGCCATGCTTGTAAGCATTCTGTGTTGAACTGTGCTTATAACCCTTTGGCCCTACAGTGGAATAGAAGTGTTAGTATATCAAAATACTGACTTACGTGGTCAGAATAATGACTAATCTTCTCAAAACACTGACTTACTATCTCAAAATAATGACTTACTATGTCAAACGAATGCCTATGTCATCATATGAATAACTATTTACCTTCTTGAAATTTAATAACTCCTTATGTCTACATAATATCTCAAAATTGAGACATTTAGGTCAACATTTTAAGAAAACAGGTCATGATTTTAAGATACCAAATCAATATTTCAAGAAAACAAGCAAAAACTACAAACAAAGTGTTTCTCTCTTGTGGAAAACAACTGAAAGACGGCGCCTCGGCCTGCAAAACATTACACCAACCTGTTGGTGTTTGCTCTTGTTCGGTCAGTCGTTGTACTTTGGCCTATAAGGAGAGTGCAGTGTGAAAAAGTAGTTGAGTGATTTAGGAGAAGTGATCTGAATGTTGTTCACACTCACATCATGACCTGAACTTCTGCTCTGTGTTTGATTTGGAGAAATTTTGCCATATTTGGTAAATTTGTCTCTTTGTCATTGTAATACAGTCAGTGTCACCATCAAACACTGAGCGCACATTCAAACTCCACCAGCCTTCTGTGTCCAGATGCCCTTACACACATACACACAGTGCTGACCATGCATGGTCCACTCTGTGTGCCACGTGAGTGAGTAATTACAGCTGCTCTGTCTCTGAAATCACACACACGCACAGAGACATGCTCCATGTACAAATCTCACACACACCCATAAATCCCCAAACACACTGTTGTTCCATCCTTCTGACACAAACACACACACAGGCATGCATATGCACACATGCAGTAAGTCAGAAACAACCCTTTGTTTATTCAATGTCCTGTCAGAACAGCCATTAAGTACAAGTAATTCATTTTTCAGTGTCAGGAAAAAAACAGGAGTCATATATTTAACAGTAACATTTCAGTATTTGGTGTGTCCACTCTTTACCTTTATTACAGCTTCTAGTCACGCATTCGGCTAGTCAGCCAACAAACTACATTCTTCAGAATACACTGGGGAATCAGAAGACGGAGCTATTTCCTTCGCTGGCCAGTAATGACTCGGACTCCATTTCCCAGAATCCTCAGCCAGCTCACATGACTCTGCAGAAATCCTCATCATCCTATCACTGTTCAAGATCACCTGAACACTAATGCTGTGCACCTGTGTGTTTGTGTCATATGACTCAGATAGATAGTATTTTAGCCCGGGCTATAGCTACAATCATTGTGAGGTATTGCTTTCCTTTGAGAAACTACTGAGCGGTCTTCCTGTTGTTATCTATCGTGTGTATGACCTTCTGCTTTCCGTTTTCTCTGACTCTGTTTTTGGATTTGCCCCTGTGGACTTTTGCCTGGTTTATTGGATTTATGGTTTTGACTCATCACCTGTTTTTTGGACTTCGCTCTGTTTTCCCCTTGTCTGTTATGGTAGCCCTTTCTCCACTGCTGTTTATATTGGAACTGACCCATGCCTGTTTGCTGACTACGTTATACTTAACGTTATACTTGAGTCCACGAGTAAAGCTTCGATTGTGTTTTTTAACCGCAAGCGTCTCCTGACTGGTCACTGTGTCTCACAGTGGAAGGATGGACAGAAACTCCTGTGGATGTTTTCAGATCTGAATCCAGAGTGGAGCTTGATTTTCTCCTCTCTCTCAAAGATGAACACTTTAAGTGCTGTTTATCTAATGGGGACAGTTTTTTATGTCTAACAGCTCTTCCAGGTGGTTGTTAGGAATCTCATTTTTGTCTGTAGTTGGACTTTAACAATGTTCCCTGTAATGTAATGAGATTTTAAGTCATTTTAGAACAATTTTATTGGTGTATTTATCATCAAAATTTAACACAATATAAGGAGCAGCAGGTTTTTAAATGGTGTTACAAAAAGAATTGTCAAGGTTTTACAGCAGTGAAAATGAAGACTGGTTCAGTTCACAATAGTAACTGTAACCGCTCATAACCCTTCATAATATTGCGTGCATGACATTAATTAGAGATTTACACTGTGAGGTCACACAGAGCTCATACACAGAGCTCATACACAGAGCTCACTCTGTTCAGACAGATGTTGGGTCTGATGTTGAATTGTGGATGTTGGGTTTGATTAAAGAGAGAGAGAGAGAGAGAGAGAAAGAGAGAAAGAGAGATGAGACGGACAGAGTAATCAAAAAGAGAGGGAGAAGACACAAAGAAGAATCAGAGAGAGGGAGAGAGAAATGAGAGAGGGCGAGAGAGAGAGTGGGACAGATAGATAGATAAATGGGGAGAGAGAGAGAGAGAGAGAGAGAGAGAGAGAGAGAGAGAGAGGAATCAGAGAAAGCGAGTGTGAGAGAAAGAGGAATCAGAGAGAGAGAGAGAGAGGAATCAGAGAAAGAGAGAGAGAGAGATGAGACGGACAGAGTAATCAAAAAGAGAGGGAGAAGACACAAAGAAGAATCAGAGAGAGGGAGAGAGAAATGAGAGAGGGCGAGAGAGAGAGTGGGACAGATAGATAGATAAATGGAAAGAGAGAGAGAGAGAGAGAGAGACAGAGAGAGAGGAATCAGAGAAAGCGAGTGTGAGAGAAAGAGGAATCAGAGAGAGAGAGAGAGAGAGGAATCAGAGGGAGACAGAGAAGGAGTAATCGGACAAAAGAGAGAGAGAGAGTAATCAGAGAGAGCTAGAGAGAGGAATCAGAGAGAGAGAGATAATGAGAGAGAACGAAAGTGAGAGAGAGCAAATAAGACAAAGAGAAGACAGAGGGGAACAGAAAAAAGAAAGAAAGAGAAAAGGCAGAGACAGTACGAGAGAACACAGAGAGATGCAGAGAAGTAGTAAGAGTGTAGAGAGAAGTGAGAGAGAATGAAAATGAGAGAATGACAGAGACAAGGACAGATAGGCGCTAAGAAAGACAGTAAAAGAGAGAACACAGAGATATTGAGTGAGAGGAAAAATGGAAAGAGAATGAAAAAGAGGAGAGAAAGAAAAGAGAGAGAGAATGAAAGTGAGAGACGGAGGAGACAGAGAGAGAGAAAGACAGAGAGACAGTGCCGCGCCTGCTTTCAGCTGGGAAAGAACAATACCATTAAAACAGCACATGAGAAAAGCGTCCTGAGCTGACACACTTCCCTTTCCCAGAATAAGAGAGATTTAAGAGCACAGATTCATATTTAAAGGCATTGGGCTCTTGCCTGGAGAGACAAAGCTCTTATTTATTCCAGCATTAAGGACACGCAAATCTGCAGTGGAAGAGGACGAGCGGAGGGAGGCTGGTGGGGGAGGTTGCGTAATGACTCGAAGCTCTTGGAGGGATAAAGAGGAAAATGCAAACGCTCTGACTAAGATTTCAACAAAGAGCTCAGAGCAGTACACATCAACATTTACTGTACAGTAACCCCCCACCCCATTTAAAAACAGTGCTGGTTCCAGTAAGTTAAATTAACATTGTCCTCTATTGACAAAGAGAGGAAGTAGAAGAAATTCTTGTAGCTTCTTACTTAAAGGTCCAAATGTCTGGTGAAAATGCTTCTATTTTGCATCAATTTCTGACTTCATACGTTTTTCTTTCTAAATGATATTATCAGCATACTAATATTATACATGATATAATATAATAATAGCAACCTGACTGGAAAGTACAATCTTTGAACTTTTGCATGAATTTCAGAATTTCTTAGTGTTTGGTTTGTCCTTCTTTTGCGCAAAAGCCTCTGATCGGCAGATCAAATCTTCCTGAGAGTCGCCTGAACACGAGCTTCAATGGAAGGAATAAGACAAAAAAAATCTGGCCTTCTTATACAAAGAGGTCTTTGTATAAGAAGGCCAGATTTTTTTTATGATCAGTTTCATATTTGCGTCAGTTTAAATGGTGAATAGAGCAGAATGCTGAATAATTTCTTCCTGATTTTAACTGTGATAACTTGTCTTTGTTCAAAATGATTCAAGACTCTAAAACGTCCTGTTGCTAATTTCCAGGTTAAATGAAAAGGAATGTGGTCTCAGACTTTCGGGCACCACTGTATGTTTATATGTACTTGGTAAGTGTTTAAATTGTGTTTAACAGTCCGTTAGGTGCCTGTGACTTCTGCTCAGCCCTGTATGAGTAATGAGAAAATGTCTTAACACATAAAATCAGGTCAGGATGTTTGAACATTACAGTGACTACAGTGCCAGGCACGAGATGATCAAACTCTACATCGCCCAGATTAGCAATCTTGCCTTGTCATAGTGCTTTTCAACAAACTCAGGACATGTTTGTAAAACTCACACATGCCTAAACACTAATTACACACCTCTGTTGAACATAATGGGCAGTTCTGGTCTTTGGACAAATACAAATTGACATAGTAGTGAGAGACTGATGAGAATCTGATTGGCTGTGTTAATAAAAAAAAAAAAAACATAAAATACACTAAATCATGACTGATTGACAAGAAAAAAACAGAAAATTTTAAAAATCCAAGTATTCAGTTTCAACAATAGTGCAGTTAGGTTTTTTCCACCCCTGTTCATCAGCAATCGGCTAATTTAAACCTCTGAGCCAAAAGAGTTTCACTTTCACTTTGCACTTTGCTAACGATAGCTGGAAAAGTAAACAAATGTCAAATAATGTCAAATAATTTGTAAGTAAATCCTGCTCTTCATACCAAGGAAGACACTTTGATGAACATGAAGCTCGGAGCTGAATATAAATACACCCAAACAGAGCTAATAATTTATACTAACTGATTCTCTGGTGGTGTTTTTTTCTTAATTAAAAGAAACAGTAAAAAATCGAAGGAACACAAACGTGTGAGGAGCAGCACACATGGGACCAAAATGAACAAAGCACTGAAGTCACAGACACAGTGGATGATCTCTTCACACGGTGGTCAACATCCTGTCCACTCTGTGCTAAAGTGAATCAACCTTGGACCAGACACAATGGCAGGCGTGACGAGGTGCCCCTGCCCCATATTTCTGCCATATGCTCCACAAACTGCTCAGACATTTCCTGCTGCAATGTGGGTCACAAGTCGATTGCATTTCTTAGCAGTGGACTCGGTCAGTCCACTCATTTAATCTCCCACTCTCTCTCTCCGTCACTTATATAGACACTCTGCTCTGAGGTCATCTCAGTGCTCTGGCAGGAATCTGAAGCCCTGTTAATGACAGGATTGGCGGTGGCTGCAATGTCCGAGTATGTGTATGTGTGTCTGTGTGTGTGTGTGTGTGTGTGTGTGTGTGTGGGTGGGTGTGAGTGTGTGTATGAGTCAGCGCTCTATGGTTGAGTAGTAAAGCTTACATTCAGACACCGTTCTGGCCTCGTCTGACGCCTCTTATGAGCACAATGCACCTCACTAGTTGTGACGTTACAAAACTGACATGCACTTTGAGAAAGAACAATCAATAGACAATCAAAAGTTTAAACCTATCTATCTATACTATTTAGACAAAAGTATTGGGACACCCCTCCTAATTATTGAGTTGTGTTTCAGCCACACCCATTAACAGGTGGATGAAATTAAGCACATAGTAATAATGATGAGCTCAATGACTTTAAACATGGCACTGTCATAGGATGCCACCTCTGCCACAAGTCAGTTTGTGAAGTTTCTGTCCTGCTAGATCTGCCCCTGTCAACTGTAAGTGCTATTCTTGTGAAATGGAAGCACCAAGGAGCGACAACAGTTCAGCCTTGAAGCATTAGACCATGCAAACTCTCAGAGGTGGGCCACTGAGTGTTGAAGTGCACGGTACCTATCCTCTGGCGTCGGGGGGAGGGGTGTAAAGCACACTGGACTTTGGGGCAGTGGAAATGTATTTTGTGGAGTGATGATCACACTCCTCTATCTGACAGTCTGATGGACAGTTCTGGGTTTGGTGAATGTCAGGAGAACGTTACCTGCCTGACTGCATTGTGCCAACTGTAAAGGTGGAGGAGGAATAATGATATGGGGTTGATTTCAGGGGTTGGCCTAGACCCCTTAGTTCCAGTGAAGGGAAATCTTAATGCTTCAGCACCAAGACATTTTGGACAATTGCACGCTTTTAAATTTGTGGGAACAGTTTGGGGAAGAACCTTTTCTGTTCCAGTATGATTGAGCCCCAGTGCACAAAGCAAGGCCCATAAAGGCCTGGCTGGGTGAGTTTGGTGCGGAAGAATTTGACTGGCCCTCACAGAGCCCTGACCTCAACCCCATGAAACACCTACGGGAAGATTGCGAGCCTGGCACTCTCATCCAACATCAGTGTCTGACCTCACAAATGCTCTTCTGGATGAATGGACAGAAATTCCCACAGACAACATCTTGTGGAAAGCTTCCTAGAAGAGTGGAAGCTGTTATAGCCGCAAAGTGGGGATCAACTCCATATAAATGCCTATGGATTTAGAATGGGATTCATAAAAGCTCCACCTATAGGTGTCCCAATACTTTTGTCCATATAGTCTATCTATCTATCTATCTATCTATCTATCTATCTATGTATAGTAGCAATCAACAGTTTGGGCACATCTGACTGCATGTATGTTTTCATAGCTCTAAAGACATTTTAATCTGAAGGCTTGTGCTCAAATGTTTGAATTCAAAAATAGTCAAAAATAGTTTTGATATGTTTGACACATTTTGATCACTGCATAGTTCCGTTATACAGTTTACACCTTCATTATTATTCTAAATTATTGAAGAAAGCAGAAGTGAAGAAATAACTTGATCGGTGTGCCTAAGATTTGATAGTAAAGTGGAACAGCATGCAAAGATTTTCACACACACAACATTCAATTTATCTTCAGTTTATTGCATCAATGACTCATTCACATTCTTCCTCTCAAACATACTTCCCCCATTTTCTCACTCTCTCTGTTTCTCATGTCCACCATTTACCTTTTCCCTCGTACACACTAAAAACCAAACAAAGCAGAAAAAGCACACACATGTAAAACTCATTTTCAATTAGCAACTGATCATCTGCGCTAGTTCACTAATTTACAGGCTTGTGCTCAGCTACCAGTCCAGAACTCTGACTTTGTTTTTCTGTCTAAACAATGTCTGACTAGGACCAGCACATGCCCTGTCCCCGCGGTGTTGTCCTCCTCTGTCCCAGCTGCTGAATGTGAATTACAAATTTAAATTAAGGCGGTCTGAAATGGAGGGGGTTGGATGGGGGTAATCCCCCACACCCTGCTGGGAGAATTACAGACAGTCTGGCACTGTTAGCGTGTAAATCTGAGGAAAAATCCTACTCAGTCTGCTCCTTTCATCAGAGAGAGAGAGAGTGGGGGCGGCAGTGGTGTCTGTAAAGCAGTGGTGTCCTGTTGCTTTTCTCTTTTTCCAGTCTGGCCGTGGATTTGGGTTGTCTGTGCCGTCATAGTTGGATCTGTAATGGTAACCTGGCTAATGATGAATGGAAGTTGAATGCAGTGAGCATCAAGCAAATGAGTTCATGCTAACTAGTTTACATTCATTAGTCATGTTAGCAGTTTGGGGTGACAATTAAGTTATAAAAAAATTATGACTAAAATAATTTTGTTGTTACTAGACTGGTTACAGCTTCATAACCAGCTTTATTTATGATATTGCTGTTAAAATAATTTACTAAAATAACGTACAAGGGGTAATGACAGAAAGAAATGAAGGGAAAATACGTAAATTGGACTCTGAGCATTTTGGCTAATATTCTGCTTAATCGCCGGTGTCCCCCTGAAAACGCTAAGCAAAAAGCTAGTGGGCCAGCTTTGCCATCAGTGGGCCAACAGTGGCCGGCTATCCTTTTGCTATCTGGGGTTTGTCTTTGCTGTGGTGTTGCTTTTCCCTCTCCAGGTCAACGTGACATTCAGAGGCTAGTTAAGCTCTACAGTCTGTCATTCAAGTATTAATAGTGCTAATGGAGGTTGACAGACATTAGCATCACGCAAATGTGTTCAAGCTATCTGTACATTCACTCCTAGTCATGTTAGCAATTTTGGGTGACAGTAAAATCTTTATCTCCATCAAACGCTCCTTTTCCCTTCTTTGAAACTCATCTGTAAAAGTAGGTGTCCTGTTGCTTTTCTCTTTTTTAGCAGTGAATTTGGATTATCTCTGCTGCTATAGTTGCTATAGTGCAAATATAGCAGTTCTGGGTGATAATTAAGCCTTTACCTCCATCATTTTTCCAGTCAGGCCATGGATTTGGGTTAGCTCAGCCACTGCATTTGCTTTACAGTCTTCATTCAGGTTAAAGTGAAATTCAGAGGCTAGTTTAGCCCTGCAGTCTGTGTCATTCAAGGATTAACAGTGCTAATGTTGCTAATAACTAATGGAGGTTGATAGACGTTAGCATCATGCAAATGCGTTCAAGCTATCTGTACATTCACTCTTAGTCATGTTAGTAATTTTGGGTGACAGTTAAGTCTCTATCTCCATCAAATGCTCCTTTTTCCTTCTTTTAAACTCATCTGTAAAGTAGGCGCCCTGTTGCTTTTCTCTTTTTTAGCAGTGGATTTGGTTTATCTCTGTCGCTATATTTGCTATAGGTGACATTTAAGCCTCTACCTCTATCATTTTTCCCGTCTAGCCATGGATTCGGGTTGCCTCGGCCACTGTATTTGCTTTACAGTCTTTATTCAGGTTAATGTGAAATTCAGAGGCTAGTTAAGCGCTGCAGTCTGTGTCATTCAAGGATTAACAGTGCTAATGTTGCTAATAGCTAATGGAGGTGGATAGACGTTAGCATCATGCGAATGAGATCATGATAACTGCTTCAAACTAGCTTTCAACCACTGTTAGCATGTTGGCAGTGTTGGATGACATTTTGAGACTCAACTGCTAAAAAAAGATAGCACAGCCCTGTTATGCATTCCACGCAGTAGTCATGTAGTTTTTCTCATTTTCCATTGCTGCTGTGGATTTGGATTGTCTCTGCCTTCACATTTACATTGTCCCTTTATTGTCACTGCACCTCTGAATCATCTCCATGGACAATCTACACCTCATGCTGACTCACGCTGATCCTCTGCATCTTCAATCTAGCAAATCTGTACTTACATATACAGATTGACGTCTTGTACATCTTATATCCATATCTTCTATAATCTGGAAGATTTCTATATCAGTATTCTATCCCCTGAGTACCTGCATCTCATTTATTTATCTACCTCAGACTAACTGCACATACAGAATGTGTACAACAGCACATTTCATAGTTTTATTTCATAACTATTACTGTACAACTGTACATTGGAATAGTGCAATACTAGTGTATATTGTGTATATGTGTATATTCAGAGTCGGTGTATATATATATTTCTTTTTCTTCTAAGATATATATATTTTTTTGTATTTAAATTCTACAAGGGGGCTACGCACCTAAGATTTTCACTCACTTTCCACCTGTGTAAATGTGATGTGACAAAACATGATTTGATTTGATTTAGGTCAAGGTAGTTAACCCCAACGAATCATCCTAGTACTGCTTAATAATGAATGAAAGTTGATAGATGCAAACGAGATCATGCTCGCTTGTGCCAAAGCAGTTTTGTTTATAGCTACATTAGCAGTTTTGGGTGACATGTTGAGTGTTTTATCACAGCCTCTCTTTTTCTTGCCTTGAACTCGACTCATAATGAAACTCTGTCATGGTAATTCCCAAAGTTCTGTCATGGAAATCCTGACAGCAGAACAGATCACAAGTTCTAAATAAGAAAGAGTTATTTATTTAGGAAATGAAAGTGATACAGACCAGAGAGTGAAGAGATGAGACCACGTGCTCTAAGGTGGTCTCCCTTACATAGGGGTTTTATACCCCAAACTCAGTGTTGGCTAGGGACCAAATAAGGGAAGGTTTGAGAGCTGCTGTTATCAGTCTTTGGCAGATTTCTGTTAATATAGGCCCTTTAAGGTTGTGAGTACATGGGGGCGTCTTCAGAGATGCCCTGACAAGAATACCCTATGAAAGCAGAAGTACTGGTGGGTGCAGTACCGCTGACCAAGGTCAGTCGCTGTATGAAGATACTTCCTATTTTCGTATCTAGGCAGCAAAGCACTTCTATCAGTCAGAGGACAAGGTGTTTTGTCCATGACCTTTTGCCCGTACATAGTCTTACACTCTGCAAGCAATAAAGCAAATACATTGAATTATCACAATTTCCATAACAACTCACAGGCCTCATAGTGAGCCGCTCAGGAACTGAAATACACTGGTTTACTGTTTACTAGCCCTCACATTTCTCCACATAGTTATGATAGCTGAGCAGAACTGCGCCTATTTAACAAAAAAATGACAAAAAAGCTGAGGGTGCACTATGAGCAGCTGCTGGGAGGCTTTAGCATCAGCCTCAGCAGACGGGCTGGAGTTTTGAGAGTGTAAATGGAGTGGTGGCTACAAGCAAAGCTGTTTCTCATGCATGATCAAATCGAACATGTCTTTACCCTCAGCTCATTCACCCCACTGTGGAGATAAAGACTGGTTTCCAAAAGCTGCTATCAGGATCATGCAATTCCTAGAAGTTATAGGAATGATAGGAATGATAGGAATGATATATATATATATATATATATATATATATATATATACGTCAGAGTAACGAACTCCACTCACTCGCTGCACAGCCATTAAAAAAGAATGATACCGAACTTATCTATCTATCTATCTATCTATCTATCTATCTATCTATCTATCTATCTATCCATTGTTTTGTTCCACGTATTGTGTTGTGATTTGATTTGAAAATTTGCCCACCAGCATTCCTAACTAACTGTCACAGTGCTCTGTTGATTGACAGACTGACCGTCAGCAGCAGCTCCCCTGCTCCCCTCCTCCTCCTCATCATCACTTTCTCTTCAATATAGGCCAGCTGCACATCAACGCTGCAAAAATCCCTCAGATTTTTCGCGCAGTCTCATTGGCTGACCACTGGCCTGGATCTGGATCCTCTTCATCTGCATGTGTGAGCATGTGAGATGGTGCTTAGCTCACGCCATCTCTGTCTCTCTCTCTCTCTCTCTCTCTCTCTCTCTCTGTCACTCTCTCTCTCTCTAATATGAAGCTCAGCACAGCTGCCATCCCTCATTAGTCTGCTGTCGAGCTCCATCAACTCCACTGCAACCAACTCCATCGCATCTTGGTTTCTTGGTTTGTGGGCAGTTGGCGTGCAGCATGCGAAAAGTCCTGGAGAGCAGCTGGATGAAGTTTGGACCCGCTGGAAGAGGATCCTATGACTGGATGACAGGGTCTCCATCTCCACCCCCCACGGAGAAACAGCCACAGGTGAGAGCTTCTCACAAGAAAAAGCTCTAAAAATTGAGTCAAGAATAAATAGAAAATAGATGTAAGAAAGTAATCTTAAATTTAAATAAAATAAGTTTAAAATAAACAATATATGTCTAGAAATCGTTATAAAATAAATAAAATAAAGAACATCAATTACCTGTTTCTGTCATGTACATCGCTCATTTGCTCATCACACTTACAGAACTTTGACATCAATTATAAATACAGTTCTAAAAACATCTGTCATTTATTTTTTCTATAATGTGGAGGTGTAGAGTTCTTCATACGTCTTCATGCACATCTCTTTTGCAAAAATAGGTCTTTAAAAAATGTTCATTTGGTTCTTTAGGGAATCAGAAGCAGTTCTTCCAGGCACTTTTCTTCTATGGAAGTAGAGGATGGATTTAGTTCACTTCAAAAAACTTCACTCACAAAGTGCTGAACTCATGGATACATACTTAAAAATTACGGTTCTTCAAGAGTTCTTTAGTAAAAAAGGTTCTATGTAGAACCATGAACATGCAAAGAACACTTTGCATGAATAAAGAGTTCTTTGCATTGTGAAACGGTTCTTCAGATTGATGGAGAATGTACTGTAGGTGATTTTAAATAGAACCTTTTTGAAAAAGGTTCTATATAGCACCAAAAAGCGTTCTTCTATTGTTACTATGTGAGGCTTGTTACAAAAGAAGAACCCTTTTTGGAGCTGTACAGAACCCTTTTCAAAAAGGTTCCATGTAGAACCACTTATAGCACATTCATGCACGTTTTCCATCAATCTGAAGAACCCTTTGGTGATGTAAAGAACGCTTTAATCATGCAAAGGGTGCTTTGAGTGTTCATTGTTCTATATAAAACCATTTTCTTTACCAAAGAACCCTTGAGGCACTGTCTTTTTTAAGAGTGTATGTCAGGCTTGTTACAATAGAAGAATATATAGAACCCTTTTCAAAAAGAACATTCTCTATCAATCTGAAGAACCCTTTCACAATGCAAAGAACCCTTTAATCATGCAAAGGGTTCTTTGAGTGTTTATGGTTCTTTTAGAACTATTTTTTTTTAGTAAAGAACCTATGAAGAACCACAATTTTTAAGTGTGTAGTTTTCTAGGAAACGTTGCTTGGGCGGTTGTCTAGGAAACAATTCTTATCTTGATTGCTTTGACCCCTTAAATGGCCAGGGCCCACCGGGAGGCCCAAAGTTTTATTACACACTTTTATAATCTAAGAATAGCTCAGCCAGTTTACATTGAAGTCCCTGTAGTTACTGAATAATAAGCCTTAGTATGTAATAAGCCTGGGATTCTAAGGGGTAAATGCAATTATCTAAAGTTCTACATATTAACTTTTATATTAGTCCCTGCAAAACATCTGAAAAAAAAATTATATACATGTTTGTTCCTTCTTCATCTGTAAATAAACAATGAGGCAGATATTTGTTTGTAATAAGTGACTTGCAAAGTTTTTTCAGTCCATGATAAGAAAAGAAATTTAACAACGTCTCATTGGAACGATAAGATATGAACAAAGAAAATGGCCATTCATGATTTGCCTATTTTACCAGCCATTCTGCTTTTTATACCTTTATTAGACCTCATTTTTTTCTGTGGATCATCGTATTGATGTCCGAATCACTATTTATCACAGAGCAATGTGGTACAGATTCATTCATTGCTTTAAAACATGCTTACAGCAAAATCATTAGTGTTAAATTGTCTTACAGACTTGTAATACTTGTTATTTTGCTGTGTTGCAAAATTATAATGCTAAGTTATTCATTTGAGTGTTGAGACACTGGATCAAAATATGTGTTGTATTGCAGAAATGATTGTCCACTATAGATGTAGAACTGTAGACCTTAACTACCATTCAACAAAACATCTTTCAAAGAAAATATCTATCTACAAAATATCTAAATGATTCCTTCATTCTCATGTCAACAAAGTCATTCAGAGAGGTTTGGTGTGAAATGGTTCATTGTAGAGAAACTTACTGGAAGGAACCAGGAGTCACAATACCTACAACACAAATATGGCCATTTTATTTACTATTCAAAACCACCAGTGAACCTACACGTGTCTTCTGAGCTTTCATATGTCATGTTGAAAATGAGTAAACAGTTGTAAAAGTGAAAAAAGAAATACTTTGGGGACTATTTATCCTTACAACACCCAGCATGTACCTGTCTGGACTTAAAACAACATACTTTTCCCAAAAGCTACAGTAAAGCAATGTAAAACAATTTCTTTAGAACGGTTTTTAATCAAACCTCTCTGAATGACTTTGCATCTTAAATATTTAATTATGCAGAAATTTTGAAAATTCACTGGAGTTCCCCTCTGGATTCAACTGAACTTTGACATGAATGTAATAGATTCTATGACATCTAAACCAAAAAGTGAACTGAAATGAAGAGCTGAAGAGCTCATATTCCAAGAACGGTGCTTATATGATTAAGAAGATTGGCAGTGTTTTGTGGAAGCGATGGTGGGCGACGGTGCTGCTGTCCGTGGTTCTGAAGTACCTTTGAGTACTGAAGTTAGTGTTGCTGAAATTCAGTACAGTACTAATGCACATACATATATAAGGGTGCTGTTTGTGGAACTGAAGTGAGCAAGTCTGTCTGACAATGAAAAAAGTGGAATGCATTAAACTCACTTGATTCAAATGCTTATTTTGTCAGTTTCCACATGAATGAAACACGTTACATCAACATAATTCCAAACGTATGGAAACCCACTCACACCAAATAGCAAAATCCAGCACCTAATCATTTTTTCCTCATTAGGATAATTGATATCCCGTTAGTATCCCATTTTGTGATACTAAGTCATTATTCTACAACACTATCTCATTACTTTGAGATACTAAGTCATCATTTTGAAATATAGTCTCATTATTTTGAGATACTAAGTCATCATTTTGAAATAGTCTCATTATTTTGAGATACTAAATCATCATTTTGAAATATAGTCTCATTATTTTGAGATACTAAATCATCATTTTGAAATATAGTCTCATTATTTTGAGATACTAAGTCATCATTTTGAAATACAGTCTCATTATTTTGAGATACTAAATCATCATTTTGAAATATAGTCTCATTATTTTGAGATACTAAGTCATCATTTTGAAATACAGTCTCATTATTTTGAGATACTAAATTATCATTTTGAAATACAGTCTCATTATTTTGAGATACTAAATCATCATTTTGAAATATAGTCTCATTATTTTGAGATACTAAGTCATCATTTTGAAATATAGTCTCATTATTTTGAGATACTAAGTCATTATTGTGAGAAACTTTCTAATTATTTTGAGAGGCTTTCTCGTTATTCTCAGAGGGTTTATGCTTTCGAGATGAAAATATAAAAAAACAAATATAGATTAAAATGTAAATAACAAGAACGTTTCGTAAAATAATGAGAAAGTTTCTAAAAAATGAGAAAACATCTCAAAATAACAAAGATTCTCAAAATAATGAGAATGCATCTCAAATTAATGACTTAGTGTATAATTGATATCCCGTTAGTATCCCATTTTGTGATACTAAGTCATTATTCTACAACACTATCTCATTACTTTGAGATACTCAGTCATCATTTTGAAATATAGTCTCATTATTTTGAGATACTAAATCATCATTTTGAAATATAGTCTCATTATTTTGAGATACTAAGTCATCATTTTGAAATAGTCTCATTATTTTGAGATACTAAATCATCATTTTGATATATAGTCTCATTATTTTGAGATACTAAATCATCATTTTGAAATATAGTCTCATTATTTTGAGATACTAAGTCATCATTTTGAAATACAGTCTCATTATTTTGAGATACTAAATCATCATTTTGAAATATAGTCTCATTATTTTGAGATACTAAGTCATCATTTTGAAATACAGTCTCATTATTTTGAGATACTAAATCATTTTGAAATAGTCTCATTATTTTGAGATACTAAGTCATCATTTTGAAATACAGTCTCATTATTTTGAGATACTAAATCATTATTTTGAGAAACTTTCTAATTATTTTGAGAGGCTTTCTCGTTATTCTCAGAGGGTTTATGCTTTCGAGATGAAAATATAAAAAAACAAATATAGATTAAAATGTAAATAACAAGAACGTTTCGTAAAATAATGAGAAAGTTTCTAAAAAATGAGAAAACATCTCAAAATAACAAAGATTCTCAAAATAATGAGAATGCATCTCAAATTAATGACTTAGTGAAACAGTATTTCAAAATGATGATTCAGTTTTTCAAAATAACAAAACAGTATTTCAAATTAATATCTTTCAATTACAAAATAATGGCACTGCTATTCACTTAAGATTGAATAAATAATAAGGTGCTGGATTTTTTCAAGTGGGCTTCCATAGAAAAGTAAGTAAAGTGAAAGACAAGCTTGTGTTGATGTAATATCTGTTATTATGTGGAAATGATGCACACATTAGAATCGAGTAAATGTTATGACAAGAACAGTAAGCTTACTTAAAGATTACAGTATATACAGGAGTGTAGAATACTAGAGTAACTGTGCTTCCTTACTATACTTACTTACGGTTATTGAAGATTTGTACTTTACTACAAGTACTACTGAAATTGAACAATTGTACTTTTACTCAATTCCATTTCCAAAACAAAAGCATACCTTTTACTCCTTTTACTATTATTTAGACCTTCAGAGTACTTGTTTCAAATCTCAAAGAGCAGGAGATTCTCCTCCCAGTCGTTGACTTCTTGTGCATTTTGAATGTATTGTTTTATTAAAACCTCACTCACATTCATGTCAGTGTAAAATTAAACTTCCCACAACTCGTCCTTGTACCAGTGAATAGTAACTGTCCTACACACCATCAAATAAAGAAAGCTTTTGATTTATTTGTTAAAACGTCCTTTTTCCTTCTATATACTTAAGTATACTTAAATGCAGATACCTTTTGACTTCTGCTCTTTTTGAGTGAAAGTAGAGACCCTTCATTTATTTAGTTTCCAGTCAAACAAGAACAAGTTATTCATTTTTCCAACACCAAGAAAAAAGCAGAAAATATATATTTAATAACAAATTTAACAGAAGCCTTAACAACTATATATCATGTCACCTCGTTATTTATTGTATTCATCTTTTTACCGTTATTAGAGCTTCCATTCTTTTCAGGAGACTCACTTTCAGTGTTTTAGAGAAATCTACAGGGCTATTTTTCACACCTCCAAAGTTCAGTCTTAGAAGTTGGTTTAACATTTTCTGCTTCTCACCATCCAAATAATCCCAAACACACTCAGTGATGTTGAGGTCTGGACTCTGGTGTGGTCAGTCTATTGTTCTTTTTTATCTGTTTCCTTTTCTCAGTAAGAGCTTCTTAACAGCTACACATCCTTTCAGACTCATAGTGCTGAGTGTCTCACAGTGGAAGGATGGACAGAAACTCCTGTGGATGTTTTCAGATCTGAATCCAGAGTGGAGCTTGATTTTCTCCTCTCTCTCAAAGATGAAAGCTTTAAGCGCTGTTTATCTGATGGGGACAGTTTTGATGTCTAACAGATCTTTCAGGTGGTTATTAAGAGTCCTGTTTTTTTTCTCTGGAGCTCTTAGTCATTTTTTCAACTCCAGTTCTGGAAACTTCTGTTCTTTCGTTTATTTTCCTTTGACATTTCACTTCCTTATGCAAGTAGATTATCTCATATCCTCTCAGAAATCTCTTGAAACATGAATAACTTCTACTTAATGGCTGTTTTGACTGGGTGGTCTCTGACTTTTGCTCAGCACTGTGTTTTTTAGCCAGTATATTTCAATATAGATTTTGACACAATATCCATACTTTCACTTAAGTACAGTTTCTCTGTATTTTTACACCCCTGACTGTATAATACTATGTACTACAGGTACAGTGTGATGAGTGTGAGCTCTATCCTCAGAACTGAACGTCTTTAAACTGGCGTATTGGCCCGGATACTCTCTATTTACCAGCCCCTCTGCCTGGTTTACTTCTGTTTTGGAAACACAGACCTGACAGTGACTCACCCGAAGAGACCCGTAACCAGGGGGATTAAAACGGACTAAAGTGTCTAATCTGGCTGAAAAGCAGCGTTATCTGATTAACGATAGTGCGGAGTGAGATGTGCTCTGATCGATCATGGAGAATGAAGCTCAGAGGACATTTAGCGTGACTAAATTATCAAAAGGCACGCGATTAAGAGATGAGAGCACACTTTTGTTACCGCTGAGTTCTGGAATTCATCTGGATTGGAGTGCCTCGGGCTGGAGCTGCTGGAGGCAGCAGTTGCTACTTACTGCTGCAAAATGAAATGGTATTTTTCCAAGAGAAGATGTTCACTGTATTTCCTGTACAGATCGGAGCTCACCAACCACACAAACCCCACCGTTTGGACTGTGTGCCATGCAGCCTTGTGCAAAGAACACATCCTCCATAGAGAACACACTTTAATATGACACTCCAATATGACACTTTAATATGACACTCCAATATGACACTTTAATATGACACTCCAATATGACACTCCAATATGACACTCCAATATGACACTTTAATATGACACTCCAATATGACACTTTAATATGACACTCCAATATGACACTCCAATATGACACTTTAATATGACACTCCAATATGACACTCCAATATGACACTTTAATATGACACTCCAATATGACACTCCAATATGACACTTTAATATGACACTCCAATATAACACTTTAATATGACACTCCAATATGACACTCCAATATGACACTTTAATATGACACTCCAATATGACACTTTAATATGACACTCCAATATGACACTCCAATATGACACTTTAATATGACACTCCAATATGACACTCCAATATGACACTTTAATATGACACTCCAATATAACACTTTAATATGACACTCCAATATGACACTTTAATATGACACTCCAGTATGACACTTTAATATGTGACACTTTAATATGACAAGTTTTATTTATTTGCTATTTAGCATATAAATAAAACATAGTGTGGCCTGAATTTACATTCACTCTGTTCTAAAATCATCTGTCCTTCACATTATTCCAGAATGTTCTCTTCCATTCACACTGTTCTAGAATGTTCTCTTCCACTCCTATTCTACAATGTTCTCTTCCATTCATACTCTTCTTGAATGTTCCTTACCTTTTATACTGTTCTCAAATGTTCTCATCCACTCTTATTCTACAATGTTCTCTCCCATTTATACTGTTCTTGCGTTCTCCCCATTCACACTATTCCAGAATGTTCTCTTCCATTCATACGCTTCTTGAATGTTCTCTATCATTTATACTGTTCTAGAAAGTTCTCTTCCACTCGTATTTTACAATGTTCTCTCATTCACACTGTTCTAGTGTTCTTCCTATTTACATTATTCCAGAACGTTCCCTGCCATTCACACTTTTTTGAATGTTCTCTCCCATTCACACTGTTCCTGAATGCTCTGTCATTCAACTGTTCTAAAATGTTCTCTGTCATTCATATGTTCTACAGTGTCATTTACACTGTTCTAGCATGTTCTTATCCACTCCCACCATTCTATAATGTTCTCTTCAATTCACACTGTTCTAGTGTTCTCCCCATTCTCACTATTCCAGAATATTCTCTTCCATTCGCTCTTCTTGAATGTTCCCTCCCATTCACACTCTTTTTGAATGTTCTCTGTCATCCAACTGTTCTAAAATGTTCTCTGTCATTCACTGTCCCAGAATGTTCCTCCTATCCACACTGTTCTAGAATGTTCCCTATTATTCACACTATTCGAAAATATTCTCTTTAATTCACATGTTCTACATCCACATCTACAATGTTATTCTAGAATGTTCTCTTCCACTCCCTCTATTCTATAATGTTCTCTCCCATTCATACTGTCCTACAGTGTTATCCCCATTCACACTCTTCCAGAATGTTCCTCCTATTAACGCTGTTCTTGAATGTTCCCTCCCATTCATGCTGTTCTAAACTTTTGTCATTCACACGTACAGTGTCATTTACACTGTTCTAGAATGTTCTCTTCCACTCGCTCCATTCTGCAATGTTCTCTTCTATGTATACTGTTCTATAGTGTTCTCCCCATTCACACTTTTCCAGAATGTGGTCTCCATTCGGTGTTCTTGCATGTTCTTGCCATTCAACTGACTAATTCTGTTGAATAGTGTCCTCCCTTCATTCACACTGTTTAGGAATGTTCTCCCTCATTTACGCTTTTCTAGAGTGTGGATAGTAGAGAATGTTCTCTCCTATTCACACTCTGCTTCCCCATTAGTGCTGTGTTCTACAGTGTTCTTGCCCATTTTGCACTGTTCTAGAATGTCCTATCCCATTCACACAGTTGTACAATATTCACTGTATTCCCACTTTCTAGATTATTCACTCTTGCTCACATTGTTCTAGAATGTTTTTTTTTCATTCACACTGTTCTAGAATTTTCTTCCCCATTCACACTGTTCTAGAATTTTCTTCCCCATTCACTTGGCTCTACAATATTTACTCCATTCACACTACTCTAGATTATTCACTCACATTCACTGTTCTAGAATGCTGTCTTCGATTTGCTCTGTTCTGGTCTAGAATGTTATTCGCCATTCAGACTGTTCTAGAATTTTCTTCCCCATCCACATGGCTCTACAACATTCACTCCATTCACACTATTCTAGATTATTCACTCACATTCACTGTTCTAGAATGCTCTCTTCGATTTGCTCGGTTCTAGAATATTCTGTCACATTCATGCTGTTCTAGAATATTATCTTCCATTCATTCTTTTCTAGAATGTTATCTTCCATTCACACTGTTCTACAATGTTCTTCCCTATTCACGTTGTTCTAGAATATTCCTCTTATTCACACTATCACAATACTCTTGAAAAATGTAATATCATAATATACTCCAAATATATCATGATATTTATAATTACTGCTATTTAGTAATATTTGAGCTTGGACTGACTGAGCCTATAATTCCTGAGTACAGCTACTCTATGCTAAAAGAAAGTCTTAAAACCTGACAAAGCTTTTTTTTATTTTTATTTTTTATTTATCTTCCCTTGAAATGACACCAAAGAGAACCTTACACAGTCCAGTGAACATTAATCAGACATGATTAATGGAAAGGAAACCTACCAGTTATTTCATTTACACAGATGTTAAACTGTTCTTTCAAAACAGTCTGAAGCACCCAGTAAGTAGCAGAGTAGACTCTGCAATGTACTGTCAGGTTCTGGGTACCATGAGTAACTGTGAAGATATATGATGGTATATGAATGTCATGGTATACCTTTACGCCATATAACAATAGTATATACAATAGGATGTCCAGCAATAGTGTAAACTCATTAGAACAGAGTCTTGCCAGTGAAAGTCATGTGGTTCTCTATATCCTTCTTCCAGGGTTACCACTGGAATGAGCTGTCCACCGAAGAGGACATGAAGTCTGAGGTCATCCTGTATGTCGTCCTCCCACTAGCATCACTCCTCATCTTCGGCCTCGTGAGCTTCCTCGTCTACAGGAAGTGCTCACGCAGTAAGCTAACTTTAGCCAACATCATCGCGCTGGATCTTCAGGATCCAGAAAGCAGCGCCGAGTTCCTCACCTCTCTCACGGCAAACGGGGAACGCCTGAACAGCACGAGCTCTGACGTGTCCGACGGGGTTTTCCTGATGGTCTACCTTCCACCACCCTATGAGGAGACACTGACCAAGATAACCCGGGCAGCGAGCCTCTCCAGCGGCAAAGACGTGGAGTCCATAAAGATGGAAGACCTTGAGGCCAAACTGTGCCCTGAATTAAAATCCAGTGGACGTTATGTGTGACTGTAACATGCTGAGAATTGTGTAAATGTTTCCCCAACGAGGGTCACAAAGCTATCTGTCGACCTATTTGGAGGAGTGAGGGAGGTTTTTACCTGCTGAGTGACACAACTGGGAGAAAATCAGGTGCATTAATATGTGACGGTGTGAAAGTCTCATTTAAAGGGTGCATAAAAATGGAAAAACCAAATTTTCAATGCTTTTTTGAACTAGAAGAATTTGATGTAGTAGGTTGTTACAAAACCATTCTCTCTCCAGTCCATATGGTCCATACATGGAAACTAGGCTGCAGAACCCACTGTTCTTTTTGAACTCACTGTTTTTGTGATGTCACAGAAACCAAAGCATTTGCGTACATCCACCATTCAGTCTAGGGGTGTTTCAGCATGGGGCGTTTTTGAGGCACAGGCGCAACAGAGAGCAGCCAATCAAAACATGGGTCATTTACGCATGTCGGTCTTAAAGGCACGGTAACAAAAAACAGCTTGTTTATTTCTGAGAGAGGTTAGAAAATGGCCATGTAAAAATTAGCTATGACTGGTTTCAGCACATAAACCCACACAAATGTCATGTAATTCAGGAGGCAAAATAAAGACACATGTCAAATGAAGGACATGGGTCCTTTAAAAGGGTCTCAATAGGATGAGCAGTTGAAAGTTTCAACCATAAGCTTTCCAGACTGGACAGCCTCATACTAGATGGTCACCATCAAAAGATTATTCTATTTCTGTGGTCATCAAACTCCATGGAGCAGACTTTTATTCCAAGCTTAAATCAACTAAACATATAGCTGTATATGAATGTATGTCAGTCCTAATCACACACAGTGTACACTTATTGTAATAGAAATCCTCTGTGCTTCTGCATTTTGCACTGTAATAAAAAAAAAATATGAATGTTTAGGCTACAGAATGGTGGGCTTCAGAATGAAGGGGGAGTTTTCCCTGTGATCACCAAATACATATTCAAAAGATATTTCCTGCTTAATTTATATGATTGCATCAATCATGTTTAAAACAAGCATTAATCGTCCTATTAACCTACTTTCCTGGTATTGTCTTCCATTAAGCCCACCTAAGCCTGCGTGTACCTTTCTCTTAAAAGTATTTACCAATAAAGCATCTATCAAAACCTGCACGTGATCGTGTTTTATTAATCTGATCTTCTTTCAGAGTGAAAAGCTGCCTGCACGCTCAGGCCATCAAAGGAATAAACACACTGAATATCGGTTACAGAACGATGAGATGGCTGCAGTCTCTCCACTCATCACAAATCATGAGCTATTTCAGTCTCAGCATTGTAAACTAAGGCTTTTATTACAGTGCTCTCTGCACTGCAAGAGGCAAATATCAGGGACGCTTTTTGGATAAAGCCTCAAAAATGGTAACTTTACAGCACTGTAAAATACTGCTGTAAATTTGCAGGATGTATTTTACAGTAAAATGCTGGTTTGTTATTTTACGGGATCATACTGTAAAAGATTGGGCATTTACAGCAGTGTATTACAGTAACATACCAGTCAACACACTTTACAGTAATTTACTATCAGCAGAGATGACCATAATATATGTTTACAACTATTTGCTGTTAATATACAGTAAACAGTTGTGAACATACAGTGCTGTGAAAAAGTATTTGCCCCTTACCTCATTTCTTCTATTTTTGCTGATTTGTCACATTTAAATGTTTCAGATCATTCAACTAATTTTAATATAAGATAATAAGACGATGCACAAAATGCAGCTTTTAAATTATCATTCCATTCATTGAAGATAAGATTAATTCAAAACCTTTATCACCCATGTGAAAAAGTAATTGCCCACCTAAACCTAGCAGCTGGTTTTGCCACCCTTGGCAGTAACAACTGCAATCATACATTTGTGATAACTTGCGATGAGCCTGTTACATCATTGAGGAGGAATTCCGGCTCACTCTTTTTCGCAGAATTGTTTTAATTTGGCTTCATTGGAGGGTTTTCAAGCATAAACTGCCTGTTTAAGGTCTTGAGACGGGATTCAAGTCAGGACTTTGACTGGGCCACTCCAAAACCTTAGTTTTGTGGAATGTGGTGTTAGCTTTATGCCAGATGTAACAGGACCCATGTCTTCCAAAACGTTACACCTTTGACTCATCAGTCCTCATAATATTATCCTACAAGTCTTGGGGGTCATCTAAATGATTTGGGCAATTGCAAGACCAGCAATTGTGTTCTTTTTGGTCAACAGTGATTCGCACCTTGCAGCTGTCCCATCAATGCCATTTTCACCCAGTGTATTTCTTATTGTGGAATCATGTACATTGACCTTAACTAAGTCAAGTGAGGCCTGCAGTTCTGTAGATGTTTGTCTGGGTTCTTTTGTGACCTCCTGGATGAGTCGTTGATGCACTCTTGGTGAAATTTTGGTAGGCTGGATACTCCTGGGAAGGTTCACCACTGTTCAAGTTTTCTCTATTTGTGGATAATGGCTCTCTCTGTGGTTCGCTGGAGTCCCAGAGCCTTAGCAATGGCCTTGTAACCCTTTCCAGGGTTACAATGAATTTGTTTTGCATCTGTATTTGAATCTCTTTAGAACGTGACATCATGTGCTGCTTTTTAAACCCTTCTAGCCTGCTTCACGTTGCCAGACAGGTTCTATTTAAATTCGACAGGTCTGGCAGTAATCATGTCGGGTGTGTATAGAAACTGAACCAAATAGTCAACTGAATTTAGTTAACTGGTTGATTTAGTAGGAGTTTAGTGATCTGAAACATTCAAGTGTGACTAATATGCAAAACTAGAAGAATTTGGGAAAGGGCAAATACTTTTTCACAGCACTGTATAGTTCTACTGGCAGTAAATTTTACTGTAATGTATTACAGTAAAGGGAAGGATAAACATTCTTAAGTGATAATGGAAGTATATCTAAAAATGTTTATTTCCATTTCTCAGCATCTCTAACAGCAGTCTTGTCAAAGTCCCCTACAACAGTGTCCTCAACAGGGCAGGTCTTTTAGTGTCGTAACCCCCAAACTGTGAAATTCCTACCCCAGTCTCTTCAAGAAGAGACTCGTGTTTTGTACTTCAAGTTTCTTCTGAAGATCTTCATCTTTAAGCAGTACTTCTGACCCTCGTCTGCCTCATTGTTTGTTTGGGTTTTTTTGTTGTTGTTATGATTAATGTACTGCATTGCAAAGTGACCTTGTGATTGTGAAAGGCTTTATAAAACTTACTATTATTATTATCATGAACTTTCCACACAACATAAAGGTCAGCTGGTGTCAAACTATGCAAAAAAGACAAAAAAATTGATAAAGGTTCTGTTCTGACAGCAACGACACACAAGAGGAAAGACTTGACTGGTTGTTGTTCTTTTTGTGGTTTAAATCTGGACTTTGGCCAGGCCTAAACATCAGATTAGTGGACCTTCTATCATATGCAGTAGCATTGTCTTTCTGAAACAAATGACTTCTTCTGGAAATAGTTTCTCAGTAGTGTTAATCAAGCCTTCCTGTACAATGTTTAGATAACCTTGTTTGAGGCAGTGACACATGTTGGGAGGAAAGGATCCAGAAGATCCAAAGCCACCTTAAGTAGGGATGACCAACAGCTGAAACTCACAGAAAGGAAAGACTTTGAAGTCTGGAAAAAAAAAAATTAACAGGCCGGATTCTAGAACTGGCAGTAGGACTGATGGTGGGAGAACTGTCTATGAAGAGGCCGGATTCTAGAGCAGGCAGCAGGACTGTCTGTAGAAGAACGACTGTGAGAAGATTGTCTATGACTGCCTCAGGTTATGAAATAAAGCCCTGCTTTCCACTATTGAGAAACTATTTCCAGAGGACAAAAACTCAGAAGTAAATTTTGAGATGAAAGATGAAAGATGAAGCTGGAGGTCCATTAATCTGATGTTGTGATTTAAACTCCACTGATGAACGTGTGCTCTCACATTAACCACAAGTGAACTTGAACTGCTGACCAGCTGCTTGAGGCCATTAAAAGTGAAAGGAACAACAAGTCTGAGGGTCAGTGACATTCTGTTTGTTTGTTCTGGATGTCAGTTGTTCACCCGCTGCCCCTTCCCCTCTCACACACATCATCACTTTCTCTTTCTCTCAGTGTTGTTCTGCTCAAATATATACAAATGACTTTTCACTGCACTCCATCCATCGCATGATTTTATTGGCATTTGTACTGGGAGACCAGGCTTGGGAAAGAAAAGCAGTGTTATCACCCATCCATACTTCCCTCTTTATTTCTGAAGAGCATGCAGAACTGCAGACTGTGAGGTGTTGTTTATCCTGTGCTGCCCTCTAGTGGACAATCATAGTACTCATTTTCTCAGTAACTAAACAAAACTGAGAACTGCAGTTCCAGTTCAACCTCATTTCCGAGAGCCAACCAACGAGGCAAAGCCCCGGCTACAGAGTCAGAGCTCTGAAGTCTGTCAGTCCATCCTGGCATAACACAGTGATGCAGCTACGCCACAGACATCTAACTGCAAACAAGACGATACAAGTAACCAGCCAGTGCAGTAAACCATACAGAGAGATGATCGGCTTCCTAAATAAAGGTTCCTGTAAGGTTTCTTGGTTTGGATGTGAATTCCAGGGATAGAATTTTATGTTAAGGTTCTTTAAACTTTTAAAAGGTTCTTTATATTCGCATTTACAAAAACAGTTCTTTAAACAACCACTCAGTGAGAAGTTCTTTATAGAACCAGCAGTGGTTCTTCAGCCGTATCACTCCAAAATAGAGCCTTTCTTTTTCTCTTCCTTTCTTTCATTTTCTTTCTTTCTTTCTTTCTTTCTTTCTTTCTTTCTTTCCTGTTTTTGAAAGACATAATAAATAACATCACATGTTACATTTTCTCATATTCCTTACTCATTCATTAACACAAGGAAGATTTCTGACACTGTAAATATTATAGTGTAGTGTGGGGGGTGGGGGGGTGGGCGGGCCAAAGATTTATATAATTCTGCATAATCATTTTATAATAATATCTAATATGACTCCCCCATTAGTGCCTGATTAGTGTCTAATAGTAAGCTATAAGAATTGTATAGTATCCTGTAGTAATCCTGTAATTACTATGTAATTACTGTGCTATGGTATTCAAACAGTGTAGTAATTTCCCCAATGTATTGTAGAATTAAAGGGAGCTTTTAGAGTCAATAAACTCCTCAGATGTCTGGTTCCTATCACCATCACTGTGAAGAGTCCTGAGTCATTTCACAATAAACCACTCTGAATGGCTTTGTTTACATTTTAAAAAAATTTAATGAATAATTAATTATGCAGAAATTTTGAAAAAGTGAAATTGACATATAAAAAACTGTCTGCTTTGAGGTTCAGTAAATCCAGGCTAAATTCTTTTTTAAAATGTAAAGGGGAACTCCACTGACTTTTCTAAAAAATCCTTCATCACTGTTTAAGATGTAAACAGAGTCATTCAGAGTGGTTTGGTGTGAAATGCTCTGTTCTAGAGAAACTTACAGAGTCAGAACTGTTCACAGTGGTGGTGATAGGAATGTCTGAAGAGCTTAATGCCTATAAAAGCTCCCTCATAGAAAGATATTACATGAAAGGTTTGGATATACACTGCCTGATGCCTGAGGCATTGTGTTATGATAAAATTTGACTCTGAAATGGATTTTAATCCATTAGATTTAATCCATTCATGGTGGAGGGGTGCAGGGTGTTGTTAGGCAAAATAGTCTCCAAAGAAAACTTTTTTCGGTTTATAACTATTTGATCACGAACATTACATATAAAACTCAGGAGACATGTGTAGGCTCACTGGTGGTTTTGGACAGTAAATAAAATGGCTGTATTTGTGTGGTAGACATTGTCACCCCTGGTTACTATCAGCACCACTGTAAAGACGTAAGTTTCTCTACAGTGAACCATTTCACACCAAACCACTCTGAATGACTATTTACATCTCAAGGACTGAATTATTCAGAACATTTGAAACATTGGTGGAATTTCCCTTTAAGACAGAGAATCATTTTGGCTCCACTGAGATGACAAACACTGGATTGGCCCATACAGTGACTGGTGTATTTTCATGCTACTGGAAACAGCAGGTCAGACATTATTTTTAATGTTATAATGAACTCTGAGAGATCTTGTAGCCTACATGACCAAATCTGTATCCAGTCTGGCCTTCAAAACCCAACAGTGCATCCTCGTTACTGGTCATCCCAGAGAGATGACTGGACTCATACTGCACAGCGGAACTGCAGATAATAAACACGTCCTGAGTCCTGAGGTATGATCTCCCACAGAGGATGATGGGGTGTGTACACTATTCTGGTCTTAATCAAAACCTTTCACAATAATAGATATGGGTGTGTTATAAATCAGGTATTAGTCTATTGTTATGGGTTTTCTTCATAGGACATTGACCCTGTGTTACTATTCTCAGTGGAAAACACTATTGGTCAGTTCAAATTTTGGAATTTGTAAAAACAAAACAAAACAAAACAAAACAAAACAAAACAAAACAAAACAAAACAAAACAAAAAAAAACACAAAAAAAAATGTTAGATTGTGTCCAGAATCATAAACAGAGCTGTAGCTGTAGATCTAAAATGACAACAACAATGAAAGTTGCAGAAGACTGAATTCTAATAAAATTATGATTTGAAATGTGATTCTAATAAAATTATTAAAAATTAAGTTCTAATAAAATTACGATCCAGAATGAAGTTCTAATAAATTATCAAGAATGAAGTTCTAAAAAAATATGATCTAGTTCTAGTAAAATTATTATCCAAAATAAAGCATAATAAAATTGTGATTGAGAATGTTCTAGAAAATATGAAAATATATAAAAATAAATAAAAATATATAAAAATATATATTTTATATAAAATATATAAAAATATGATCTAAAATGAAGTTCTAGTAAAATTATTATCCAAAATAAAGCATAATAAAATTATGATTGAGAATGTTCTAGTACAATTTTCATCTAGAATGAAGTTCTAATAAAATTATTATGAAGAATGATGTTCTAATAAAATTATGATCCTGAATTAAGTACTAATAAATCTATGATCCAGAATGAAGTTCTAAAAAAATCGTGGTCCAGCATGAAATTCTAATAAAATGATGATCCAGAATGAAGTTCTAATAAAATGAACATCAGGAATAAAGTTCAAAAAATATTATCATCATTATTATCCAGAATGACATGACAATAAAATGAATATCAAGAATTAATTAATAAAAAAAATCAAATTAATTTCTAATAAATTAATATCAAGAATAAGCTTGTTACTAATATTAAGAATTAAGTTCTAATAAAATTAATATCGAGAGTGAAGTTCTATTAAAACTGATGCCCAGAATGATGTTAATAAAATATCCAGAATAAGATTACAATGAAATGTCCAAAATGGCTCATATTTCAAAAGTGCTAACTTGAGGTTGATAACCTGACAAAATGTAATGTAAGTAGATTGTAAGTCAATGTGAGTCACAGTACAGTATATTGGTACATAAAGTAAGAACGATGATAAGTACATTACTTAATCATTTCTGTTTGTTTCTTCTGGTTATTAAAAAATACATTTACATGATGAAGATTATTAAATAAATGTTTTTTAAAAATTCAACAAAACATCATTTGAGCAGCGGCACTCAAACGTTTACATACGGCTGTATATGTTATGAGAAGTGAGTCCAGACTTGGCAGAAGTTAGTGTATGTAGGTTGTTAAAGGCTGAGGTATGCGCTGCTGACACTGGATCTTCAGACGCCCTTAGTCACCTTTTATGTACTCAGATATGACTGGAATGCATTGAGGTTAATTCTTAGAAGTGTTATGTAAGTGCATGTATAAAAACAGAGCGTGATGAGTCCAGTACATGATGGTGCAAATGCAAGACAACAATGAAGACTGAATAAGATAAGTGGATAAGTAGATAAGCCATGTTGTGGTGTGAGTGGCAGTTTGTAGTATTAGGACTAATTTATCATAGATAGAGATGACATCATGTTCTTTCCACTCATTTCACACAGACTTTCAAACAAAAGGGTTTTTTTCCATTTTTTCCTCTCCACTTCTAACCCAATACATTTGATGAATTGGGTTTGTTAGCAACAGACCATGATGATAAGTTCCTTCTGGACCACAAACTCTTCTGACGCAGACAACAGGTGGTACTGTTGTCATATACCTGTATAACACTGCCATTCCGGAATGAAGGTTTCAACACGTAGGCACTGTTGTGATGAAAATAAGCAAGCTGATGAAAATCGGTCGAGAAATACATTAAAATTAGCAGCTGGATTATTCCATTCCAACTCAGCTGGGGCCTGGCAGTTCACCTCATGGACTTAAAGTAAAAGCTTCTATTAATCCATCAGTCTTTTAAGCCACATATTGCAAAGGGTGCTGGAGCACCTCCAATTGGCCTGACTTCATGTCTTTGGACTGCAGGAAGAAACGAATGCAGATACTAGGTAGAACATGCAAACGCCCCAGAGAAAGGACTCCGGTCGCCCGGGCAGGGAATCGAACCCAGGCTCTTCTTGCTGCAATGTGATAGTGCTACCCACTGCACCACCATGCAGCCCACTTTATGCAGCCGTATTAAATTTCAAAAATGTGCAGCAAGTACATCTTCATTTATGAATGCTTGAAATTCCGATTTAACCTATTAAGTATTGAGTTTAACCTCTTAAAAGGCCAGGGCCCACTGTCAGGCCCAAAGGTTTATTATACACTTCTATAACCTAAGAATAGCCCAGCCAGTTTGCACTGAAGTCCCTGTAGTGTCTGAATAATAAGGCTTAGTATGTAATAAGCCTGGGAACAAACACAACATCATTATTTTTACAAAAACAATTATATTCCACATATTCCACAAATTGACTCATATACCTACTCCTCCTTGTTTCTACACTCATTGTCCATTTTAGCAGCTCCACTTACTATATAGCTGCACTCTGGTTTTACAATTACAGACTGTAGTCCATCTGTTTCTCTGCATACTTTGTTAGCCCTGTTCTTCAGTGGTCAGGACCCCCATGGACCCTCACAGAGCAGGTACTATTTGGGTGGTGGATCATTCTCAGCACTGCAGTGACACTGACATGGTGGTGGTGTGTTAGTGTGTGTCGTGCTGGTACGAATAGATCAGACACAGCAGTCCTGATTACCCAACTGCATGTAATGGATTACTGACAAAATCTGCAACCTGACTGTTGCAGTTATCAGAGTATTAAATGCACGTAAACAAACTCATTGTGACCCCTGGTTCCTATCAGCATCACTGTAAAGAAATCTGAGTGCGTAAGTTTCTCTACTGTGAACCATTTCATACCAAACCACTCTGAATGACTTTGTTTACATTTCAGTTGTTGAATTATGCAGAGATTTGCAAAAATCAGTGAAATTTCCATGTAAATGTAGTTAATCAGCAAAAACATGTTCAGTGTCTGAAGTTTTGTCCTTATTATTGCACTGGAGCTAAAGTAGCTAACAAGTAATGGAAGCCTACAGCCACCTAATAGCACTGTGTGACGTACTGTTATGTATAAACATGGACAAAAATCAGGCGTTAAGGTGGCTGTATTCATGTTTATAGATAACAGTGAGTCATACAGTGTCAGAAACCACATAATCAAGTTTATTTGACATTATGTAACAACTTGATAGAAGTGTGTGATGATTAAAACATGTGTTTTGCGTAATGCTAATAAATCCCTGGAATCCCTGGTGAGCTACCTTAGCCTTGTAGTACCTTATTAAACTTCTGGGTTAATTAACTACACTTGGTGTAAGGGGGGAAATCATGTAAATGTGATTGGTTTCTGATTATTTTAAGATGTAAAAGCAAGTGTGTGTAGACAGCGAGCCTCCATCATGGATGTTTTAGCCTACAAGGCTAAACCTGACATTCAGAAAAAGCTGCTCTATGTAATTTTTTTGGTTAAAACCAAAAAAAGCATCATTAAAGCGTTAGGACAAAAAGAAAAACATGCTAAAATACCATTTAAAGTCAGAGGCATCTTTTCGGACCACCGAAATGTCATTATTTTTCTCCATGTCTCCATGTCATTATTTTTCAGTTTTTGACATAATTTGAAAATGCCTATTTCCCTTTACATTGTGTTTAAATTTGGTGATGAATGGTCCAAAAGAAATGACCCAAAATTGCTTAGAAGTATGTTTGGTTCCATTGACCTACAAGGTAAAGTACGCTTTTTCCTTCTCTTGTAAAGTCATCATCTGGGAGGTATGAGGTTTTGTTCCGACAGCAGCGATATTGACACACACACATATATATATATATATATATATATATATATATATATATATATATATATATGATGTGATGACAATAGTAAATAATTCACTCACATCCTCATTCTCTTTCAATTCTCTTTCAATGGACACACAACAGGGAAAGGGGTCCGAAAAATAGCCCACGTTACAAAATGTTCTTCCACTTGTTGCATGCAATTCTACATTTCTACCAGAGAGGTAAAATACTAACATAGTGTAGCTTTAAACTTACAACCTTGTGACTGATCTTCATCCACAGAACTGCAGATGATCAGTTATTCCAACATGATCTCTTATTTAAGATACAGTTTAGGACCTGACGGGTCAAACTTTATAACAGACAAACTAATAACTAAAACCACTTGCAGCATAGCTTTTAAAGTTCGCATGGCTGCATTAATAGAAGTTTCTGCTTGGATTTTTTCTTGGAAATCCATGACGTGACCTGACATGCTCTGGGTGACTTGGCATGGAATGGCTTCAAGTTTTTTTTAGCCTGGCATTTAGAAGCCAAACCTACAACCTCGTGTTTGATCATCATCAGCCACAGAAACTGTCGTGCTGGCACAACGAAACTGCAGATAATACGAGAATTAAGCAGAAGGTTTATGTAACACTGATTCCTGTGGTGTGATCTGTGATCACACAAAGAGGATGGGTGTGTGTGCTGTTTTAGTACTTCATTACCTTTCATAATAATGAGATATGGGTGTGATTAAAAAACAGGTAATGTTTGCTTGTGCTTACATTGTTTGCTTTTTTCCTACTGTGGTCATTTGATGGTAGGTTATGGGTTCCTACAATATTTTCTGCGGCTTATGAAGATTGTGAAAGGTTTACACTGCCAACACTGTGTCATCAGATGTCTCTGATGAAATGTACCGACGCCTTACTTGCTTACTTATTATTTGGTCTCCTATAAATGATATACAGATATCTAAATTATTAACACCCTTTGTGCTGATATGTTCAGTCAATGTAATAATTTACCCAATAATGTGATAAACAATCAGAAATGTAATAAAATTTTGCACTTGGTCAAAAAACTAATGAAAACCCAACAATGTAATAACTCGCTCAATAATGTTACTATTTTTTTTTGTACTGATAATGTAATGCCTTGTTATATTATTGGGAACTTTATTGGGAACTTATTACATTTTATTACTTATTTTTCTTTATCATAAATATATATTTTTTCATCTGATTTTCATAAGACTTTAGTACTTTGTCCAGACTAGGCCAGTTACAGTTGTACCCAGAACTAGTCTTACAAGAAGTCTTAAACATGGAGGATCTTTCTGAAAGAATGAATTCTTCTAAGACTTTATGTCACTGATGCTCCCCTCATTCCAAGTTGGGTTAATTTCTGTGTACAGAACAAAAGTGCTGTAGGAGACATTTGGTAACCACTTTTGAAAGAATTACATCATCCATTTTGAAAACAAATTTGAGGAAAAATGATCAACTTACGAATCGCTGCTGTCAGAACAAAACCTCATATCTCCAAAATGGTAACTTTTACAGGAGAAGCAAAAAACATACCTTACTTTTAATGTAAGTCAATGGAACCAGACGTTTTTACAAGTTATTTTGGGCCATTTCTTTACGTCCATGCTTCATGAAATTTACAAACAATGTAAAGTGCAACAGGTATTTTCAAATAATATCAAAAACTGAAAAATGACAAAAATGGAGATATGAGGTTTTGTTCCGACAGCAGCAAAATATAATGCACTTCCGACGATGTAATAAGGCATTACATTATCATAAATGTGTTATTACATTATCAGTCACCACACTGTATTACATTATTGAGCAAGATACTACATTATTGGGTATTATTACATTTATGACCAAGTGCAATATTTTTAGTACATTTTTGGTAAATTATTACACTATCAGGTTCTACATCGTACTGAGTTTATTATGGTTAGGGTTAGGTTTAGGAGTAGGTGTAGGTTTTGTGTTGAGGTTAAGGTCAGAGTTAGTCTTAGGTTCAGTGCAGGCGAGGAAGAGGAGTGTCATGCCTTTATAATTCTGACTTTAACTGGAAAAACACCACTATTGGTGAATTTGCCTTTTGAGCATGTGGCAGTCAACCTTATTAGGGATACTTCTATGTGACCAATCATAATATATAGACCTCCAAAGCAAAATCGTAACTTTTTGGGCAGAAATTGTGGAATTAATATCAGTTGTGTCCACAAGCTATGATCAAATTCTTCTCTCTGAGGACTTTAACTTACATACTGATAATCCATCAGATAGTAATGCATTAGACTTCTAGAGACATTTGATGTGAAGCAGCACGTGGGCAGCCCTGCCCGAAAGCTAGCCCACATCCGGGATCTGGTAATCATTAAAGGTTTAAATGCAAATCTGTCCCTAATCTCTGTTTTCATATGAGATCATTAGTGTTTTTTCTTTCAGATCAATTGACAAGTAAAGAAGAAAGTGCCTTGACTCAGAAACAGTTGAAAAGTTTAAAAACATTTATAATATTTCATTGGACACAGCTCTGACTCCTGTAATGATCTGGTCTCTGATCTAAATGCTAAATTAAAGCACTCTTGATATTCCCCCTCCAGTCAAATGGAAGAAAAACTCACGTATTCATAAAAATCCATGAATGAATGAGGAAACATGACAGCTTAAGAGAAAGTGTAATAAATTAGAGCACTATGATATTCTCAAAAAGCAGATCTTCACCAACAATAATGCTGTGACAATATCCCGACAGTCATACCTCTCTAGTGTAACTAATAAACACAAAGATAATATATAATAAGTTCTTTTTTCCACCATAGACCGACTACTGAACCCCAGTTTATCTGCTAGTGTGGTGGATGGTGCTTTATCTTCTAAAATTTGCAAAGTTTGCTATCAATTTTCAAAATAAAATAGACTTAACTGACTAAAACAAACTCCTTTAACCTTCCTAATAAGCCACCTACATCAGCAACGACACCCTTCTCTAACTCTGTCCCTACTTCTCTCCTTAGGATGGTTTTCGATTCTGTTCACAACAATGTTTTATCTACTGTATGTTGTTCTCTGTCAAAAGGTGCTTTTCCAGACGCTTTTAAAATTGCCTTGGTAAAAACAGTTAAAAACAGTAGCATGGATCCGTCCATACTAAATAATTTTAGACCAATTACAAACCTTCCTTTTTTAAGTAAAGTCCTAGAAAAAGTTTTCGAACAATTTAATACGTATCTAATATCAAAGAAGTTTAGCAGAGCTCAGTAACACTGAGATCAATAGCTGATCATCACATTGATTTATCAGTCCACTCAGGCTTTAGCAGAGCTCAGTAACACTGAGATTAATAACTGATCATCACATTGATTTATCAGTCTAGTCAGGCTTTAGCAGAGCTCAGTAACACTGATATTAACAACTGATCATCACATTGATTTATCAGTCCACTCAGGCTTTAGCAGAGCTCAGTAACACTGAGATTAATAACTGATCATCACATTGATTTATCAGTCTACTCAGGCTTTAGCAGAGCTCAGTAACACTGATATTAATAACTGATCATCACATTGATTTATCAGTCTACTCAGGCTTTAGCAGAGCTCAGTAACACTGATATTAATAACTGATCATCACATTGATTTATCAGTCTACTCAGGCTTTAGCAGAGCTCAGTAACACTGAAATTAATAACTGATCATCACATTGATTTATCAGTCTACTCAGACTTTAGCAGAGCTCAGTAACACTGAGATCAATAATTGATGGCATTTGCTTTAAAAACTGTATTGTTTTTAAATATAGAGAGTAAGTATTCTAAAAGTATTCTCTAAAACTGTAATACCACTAACAGAATGTAATTTATGTACATAATATACACATATTATTGTTCTGATAACTTACTATGGCAAGTTTAATGAACTAAAGATTTTATGGGAAGAACCAGGTTGAAGCATCCGATCATTTTTACAAAATAACTTGGACTGGTTACCATTAATTTCATTATTAAAGGAGGTGTCATTCAAGGACAAGCTGTTATGTAACTGTGCGTGCATCTCTAAATAAAGAGCATGATGACATATCCACTGCATGATGATGACATCACCCTGGAAGAAAAAGACATAAAAAAACAGTCCTTGACCAGACTAAGTGATTCAGGTTAAGGTATGGAGATGGCACTTTATAACACCGAGAACAGTTTGAGCACATTTTCATATAAACTTTTAGGGCTTTTCCTTCGTTCTCTCACCACTTCTAACTCACGTGGTCCAACACACTTGTTGAATTAGGTGTGTTAGCCATTGACCATGTGATGCTAAGCTCCTTTTAGACCATAAACTCTGCTGACGCAGGTACCAGGTGATACTGATATCAATGATGCCTTTGTTTTGAAGGCTTTACTGTCCACGATATAGTCACGATCATGTGAGAGCTACCAATGTCAGCATTAAACACTTAACCGTTTCTTTCCGCCTGGTGGTTTCGACACGTAAGCGTTTGTTTGAGATGGAAACAAACAAATGGATGAAAACAGACCCAAAAACATTCTTGAGAAGTGAATTACACTCTTAAAAGTAGTCATAGCAGGAGTTTATGGCTGCAGACAGTGTCCTTCAAAACAGCCCACAATGCAACACTGTAGCAAAACACATGGAACACAGATCATTAATACTAAACCTTCACTTTTACACCTCCAGCATAAAACAAGCACAAAAACTCACACTGCAAAAAATGTGTCTTGTCAAGTAAAATAATCATAAATGTAGTCAATAAATCTGATATTTCTCCCGTTGAGATTGTTCTAAGCTTAATTCAAGATTATTTAACTAATTTCTAGACAATTTTTACAGGTTTTAAGTGATTTTATTTAGTAATTTTATCTCACCATGTTGGCAGATTATATTGCTTGTTTTAAGAAATGTGTTTGAAACCAACAAACCTATCTGCCAGTATAGTGAGATAATTTTACTTACTAAAATGATCTAAAACTAGTAAATAAAGTCTAGATGTAAGCTTATAATAAGTGCACAACCATCTCAAATTCGGAAATATTATATATATTGACTAGACTTAAGACCTTTTCACTTGACAAGATACTATTTTTCGCAATGTATTATCTACCTCCTTCTGCATGTACCAACAATAGTTCACTGTCATATGCTTACAATATGTATGTATTTTACACAAGACATACCATGTATGAGTTATGATCTTACACTGCCAGTGATCGTTCCTACTAGGTATATACAATACATATCAAAAGCAAAAGTTTTGGCTTTGGCTCTTACAAAAATCATGACATATTTAATGTTTTTTTTTTTGGTTCATTATTTATTTGGTTTTTAATATGTTAAACTCTAAACTGTTGAAGTAAATACATAGAAATTTGCAAAAAAATGTCATATTTAAGAATGTCCCCTGTAAAGGATGTAAAGGATGAAATATGTAATATTATTTATTATGCAATTTTATTTTTTTATTAAGTATACATTTGTTTTACATTTTACTGTATTTTATTTATATTTTTTCTTTTTTCTTTTCTTTTTTTATTTTTATTGTTTTCTTTTTCCCGTGTTTTGTAAATTTTATTCCTATTTTAATGTTGTTGTTGTGAGAACTGCATAACACTGCAGAAGTTGTTTTTTTTCTTTCCACTCTATTTTGTTATTTCTTAATCCATCTGTAAATTTTTGTAATTTTGCTTGAAAAAATATTATTATTATGACTCATTTGTCACTGTGACTGTGCAGAGTCTGAAAGTGTAATGCAGTCATTAGTACAACCTGGAATGCTCGACTTCACCCGTTGCTTTTCGTTGGGAGGCATTTAGTAAGTCTTACGCTTTCCACTTAATGTCCTTTAATGCTGACGCTTACAGCTTCATCACAGCTCCAGCTGTTTGACTTTCCTTAACTGCTCTAATAGTGGAGAGTTTTAAATGTGAAGCTGTTTTTAATAACATGCTTTGACTTGTTCAGGAATTATGGACTTTTGCTCTTATTGCATTGCTGTGATCTTCATGTTTACGGATGATTGAGGCTGTTTTGGCCTGCATGTTACATCATTTATGCAGAAAGTTGTGAAAGTTTGTAAAGATTCAAGTGTGCTTGAAAAGGTAAACTGAAACAGAAAATCAATGTCAGTCACTTTTTAATCATACAGATTTATAGGGTGCCAATAATTGTGGCATGTGTTTTTTAACAATGTTTTTTTTATATAGAGCTTTTTTTCTTTTAGGTTGATTAAACTATTTTCCAAGCTTTTGCATGAAAATCTGAGGCAGAATAAAGTGTTTACTTACAAATCTGTCCTTATTTAGGAAAAAGTTGAAAGAAAATAAGATTAATTCCTTTTGAGAAAACCAAGGGTCCAAAAGGCCCCCAGAGTGAGTTTATTTATTTATTTATTTATTTATTTATTTATTTATTCATTTATCATTTAATCCATTTTGAACTTTGGTTTTCACATATTGCATGTAGAAATGAATGAATAGTAGATCTAATAGAAACAGGAACACTACATATAACCTACTTTTTACAATAATGTTAAAATGAAACTAGTTTATTTTGAAATACTTAGATGTAAACATGGAAATAATAGAATATTACTGATAGTGTTATATTTGCTCCCAGTTACTGTTTCAGCTCAGTTTAGTCATTCTGCCACTTAAATTTAATATTTTATAACATAATATATTATAATATATTATGATGTAATATTTTAAAACTTTTTTAATTTTCCTGTTTTCACTGAACAGAGAAAAAGGCTGCAGAGGAGCACAGGACACAAATCAACTCAGCTTTTAAGTAGCTAAACAGGTTTGAGTAGAACGTGCTTTTCTTCACCTTCTCATGTTTCTTCTCATATTCTGTCTTCTGTGAGTTTTCACAGTAACTCTGGGTCTACATGAGTCAGACAGTGATCAGATTTCTGCTTTGCGTCCGGCCAGTAAAGTAACAGAAGAAGACGTGACGTAAACATAATGTGAAACTCAAACTTCATGCTGCGGCTTTTTTTTTAAAAGCATCTCACCACTTTACCTGAAAATATGAACATACATCATCTAGAACATGAAGAATGTTTAATTCCTTCATTTCGTCAAGCACGTAGTTGGTTTCAGCGTCACTCCAAAAGTGTTTTGATGCCATCTAGCAGGTGCTGTGTTAAACACTGCTTGATCATTTTTGTTAAAGTGGTCTGTTCTCGCGCATGCGCAGGCTGAGAAATCCAAAAGAAATCAGAGTAAGAGTTTATATGTGCTGGAGAAATCTGATTACTGAGCTGAAATCCAGCTCTCTATATTAGATTTCTAGATCTTACCGCAATCTAAGAAATTATCAGAGTATGCTGTTTACATGACCATTTGAATAATCAGATTATGATTGAATTAATGAGTGCATGTAAACACACACAGTGAGAGCGAGCCAGACTGGGGGTTAATGTAAACATATGTAACACTGAGTGTGTATACATGCACTCAATAATCCGATCATAATCGGATTTCTGCAGTTATCCGATTATACAAATGGTCATGTAAACACCATACTCCAATCTAGAAATCCGATTAAGAAATATGATAAAGAGAGATGGATTTTAGCTCAGTAATCAGATTTCTCAGTGCATGTGAACTCTGAGTCTGCGCATGTGCGAGAACAGACAGTGGATGTCGCAAAGATGGCAGCAAAACACTTGTATGTTCATATTTTCAGGTAAAGTGGTGCGATGTGTAAAAAAATTGAAAAAAAGCCGCAACATGATGTTTGAGTTTTACGTTATGTTTCCGTCTCGTCTTCTTCTGTGAGTTTATTGGCTGGTTGTAAAGCAGAAATCTGATTACTGCCCAACTCATGTAGACCTGGAGTTTCCCCATTATCTGATTAATGAAGTGCATGTGAAATGTGTTGATTGGATTACTGACAAAATCTGATTTTCTGCAGTTATCAGATTATGAAGTGCATGTAAACGTGCTCACTGTTACAACTTAGACCCCCAAACAAACCATGTGAGAAGTCCATATTCTCCATCATGAATTCATAACAGTTCATTTATTTTATATATATGTATATATTATAAATAGTCCATTTTTGATAAATGTCTTAATAAAACAATATATACATATATATTATATATATATATATATATATATATATATATATATATATATATATATATATATATATATATATATATATATTGTTTTATTAAGACATTTATCAAAAACAGACTATTTTTAATATATTTCAGTTTTCTTGTGCTTGTATTTGCCATTTTAGGTTCTGGTCAAATTTTAATTTGTCAGCTTTTAATAACCTTATTTATTTAGATTTAAAGCATATATAATTATGTATTTTGGTTGTAAAGCTTGTTCCAACAATATAGAACTTCCCTGAAATAACTACATGTAAGTACTTGATTGATTACATACAGTCGACTTCATAACCTTTTTTGTGGTTTAATACTATAGTTAAATAAGTTTAATATGGTTTAGTAGGAGTAATTAACCACTTCTATATACAGGGATTATTTTGGTGTCTTACTTCTACCTTTAATGCTAGATTATGAGTTCCTACAGTACTTTATGACATATGTACCTTCAGTTGTCCCTAATGAAACGTAGTGACCTTTCCAACTATGCAAGATTTTCTAAGTGAAAATAGGTTAACACATCCTCTACAGAGAGCACAGTTCTGCACAATTATTGTTTATTTGCTGAATTTAACATATTAGGGAAAATAAAATGTGATCTGTGCAAAAGTTATGGCACATTCTATGTTTTACTGGTTTTTTTTTCCAATAATGTAATTGGATTAAAAATTTAACAACTAAATTTAATACCAGCAAAACACACATATTTACCAATATCAAATTTCTGCATATCACTGTAATAACCTATTCATTTAACACAAGGGGTTCATTCCAAAAAATGTTGATATGTAACTGTAAGGTCAGGAAGAAATGTCCAGTACAAGATAGTGAAAAAAAGAAAGCAATGAGGACTGAATGAGACTCAGGTTCAGGTTAAGACACAGAAATAGCTGTGTATAACATTAGAAACAGTTTAGACATGAGGATGAGGTCATGGTAGCAAACTGCATTCCAGGCTTGTGTACTTCAGGGTTTTTCCCTTCTCATTTACAACACATTGGTTAAATTAGGTGTGTTATTAATAGACCATGTCATGCTTATTGTCCTTAACATAGTTCTGATGATCATGTGACAGTGACCTGTGTCAGCATTAAACAGCGGAACCATTGCTTTCAGCGTGGAGGTTTCGACACGTAAGCTGAAAAAAGACCCAAAGATGTTGTGAGAACTGCATAATACTGTAGATGTTGTTTATTGCCATAGAGTTCATCTCATTTTGTTCAGTTCCCTTTAAAAATAGACAACAATATATCACATTTTCAGAGATTCGTTTTAAACAGCATCAGCCATTCATTATTTTAATCAGAATAATGGCTGTGTCTTGTTCAAAGCCAGGAATACCGACATCTAAATGATGCTGACTACGATTTCTTTCTAAATAAAGTACTGAAAGAACACTGGGTTTTTCCTTGTACTTTCCAGTTAGTGTTTGGGTTTTAAAGAGCAACATAGAAGTAAAGTAAGGAGTGGTGAGATTATTTGATCCAGGAAGTAATCAGTAAAGTAATCCCATTGCAGTTTAAAAGAAGAAATCAGTCATTTGTAATTGACTGCATTTGAGTATTCCCAACATTGTACAAAATGTGTGGTGGAAACATTTTATTAATATTAACAAAACAAGTCTGTTAGTCACAATGACCACAAATTGCTATTAATCTGTAACAGGTCTTTGCAGATGACATACAAGCAAGATAAAATATTATTCTTGCCAAAACTATTCAACATAGTAGAACCATGAGCTGAAACATTGGCATTTAGCCAACAATGTAAATTTGCCTATTATAGCACTTCCTTTGGGCAAAACCTTTGGTACACAGTCACACAGTGATGGCTACCACGTTTCTACCAAATTTCATGATGCTCTGCCCTTCACAAGGGCAATTTTGGGGTTGTTGAAATCCGACTGGCTGTTGGCAGCCATGTTTGGTGATTAATGTTGCTTTAGACCGAAGAAAAAATCAAATTGCAACTTACCACATTAAATCTTTGAAGAGTTCTAAACATTCTAAACAACATTCAGTTGTAGCACCTCCTAATGGACAATTTTTCATTCAATTTGTGGCACAGCCTCACAGTGTCCCTGTTAACTATGAGTACCAAGTCAAAAACTTCATTGGCCTTTAGCAGCTAAACTCACTGTCCAATCATAATAGTTTAACAAATTCTTTATCAGCATGGTCTCACGATGCTTCATACCAAATTTAATGTGGACTGGAAAAAATGGCCTCAAAGTAGCAAGAAAGTAGTTAACGCTATGACGATAGCAGGTTTAGGAAACAATTTACTCATACAATAAAAAAGAAGAAAAAAGACAAATTTACATTTTTGATAATAAAGTTTACTTAATATGTACTAGCAAGCTAACTTAAACTGGCAACATTGGCATTATATTTATAGTGATATTTTAATAATTTAATGTTTTAAGTTTTATTTGTACATGTACGTTGGGAACGAGGAGGTGGTAGTGAGGTGACAAACCCCACAGGACACAATGTACAGGTTTGGGAGAGGTAAAGCTAAGAACAAAGAGTAAACTGCAGTTGCAGCATTCTTGTACTGAATTGGCTAATCCTGCACGTTAGCTACTTGCACTATCATCATGCATTTGCAGTGCTTTGTTTAGTTGGAATGCTGTTGTAGTACCAGTAAATTATTGTGTCTTTGCTAGCGAGATAACTTACCCTGGCAAACAATTGGTTACACATATTAAAAATGATATTTTAATAAATTATTGCTTTTATGTACATGTTGTGAATGTGGAGGTGGTAGGTCTGGCTAGATTTTATAAATCAACGGGGAAGAGCAATGAACCTAACAAAGTACAGGTTTCAGCTATGGTGAACTGTGGCCATTAGAGGTAGGCCTTCAGCTCGGACCATGAATGTTAAAACTCATTCAAAACATTAGGAACAAAAACACCTCACTGAATGCATTTATGTGCATTTAATAGTCTGATAATGGCGGAAAATCAGATTTTGTCAGTAATCTGATCAACACATTTACATGCACCTGAGGAATCAGATAATGGGGAAAACTCTAGATAATGGGAGTCTACATGAATCAGATTTCTGCTTTGCAACCTGCCAATAAACTCATAGAAGAAGACGTGACGTAAACGTAATATAAAACTCAAACATCATGTTGTGGCTTTAAAAAAAAAAAAAACATCGCACCACTTTACCTGAAAATATGAACAAACATCATTAAGAAGATGAAGAATATTAAAATACTTAATTTCGTCAAGCACGTAGCTGGTTTCAGCGTCGCTTCAAAAATGTTTTGCTACCACCTTGGTCTGTTTTCGCACATGTGCAGACAGAGAACTCACAGACGAAAGAAATCAGAGTAAGAGTACGCATGCCCTGAAAAATCTGATTACTGAGCTAAAATCCAGCTCTCTTTATCAGATTCCTTTATCGGATTTCTAGACCCTTACTCCGATCTTAGAAATCAGAGTGTGCTGTTTACATGACTATTTAAATAGTCAGATAACTGCAGAAACCTATTACTCGAAGCTTAAGACAGACAGGTTAGCATATATTCTACCTTGTAGCAGTAGCAGTAGAGCTGCCACCACTGTTTTTCTTTTCTAACAACCCACTGATTACCCTGCTACTCATATTCACAGTCAGTGATGTATCTAGGACGTCTAACTCTGGAAGTTATAACTAACAGGAGAGCTCATTAGCATTATTTACCTAGATATAATGGAGAAAAACAATTCCTGATTGGCCCATTTCCACTGGACTGTTTTAGAAATTAATCCTTTTATTTTCATTTTAAACTTATCAATGGAACAAGATTAGTACTGTAATGCTTGCAAAGTTTAAAACTATGCATGATTCTATTGAATAAAAATTTACTTAAAACTACAGACATGCATTTTTAGCTCCAGAAATCATTAGGGCTTCTCTGAGTTTCAGACTGTTAGGGCTAAGAATAAAGATTTTTCTTCATTCTCGTACTGAGCTGGCTAATCCAAAACATTGGCTGCTAGAACTATCTAGCAAATGAGTGTCAATCGGTGGTTGCAGAGCTTTGTTAGGTGATCTGTTTTCTTATTGGAGTTAAGCTGACAGACAACGTGCTTATGTTTTGTTGTCGATAATATGAGATCTTTTTCAGAAGTTTTCTAGTCTAGCTCATACGGTTGTGGAGATATCAACCAAAATGTGAAAATCATTTACTATAGCAATATTTTAAGGATGAGTATGTCTTATTGCATCTTTATTGCCTAAGTAGTGGCTGGGAGGTCCACATAAGCTGCATAACCATTAAACCTGCTAGACAGGTCCTCAGCACTTTCTTACATCTAATGTGTAAAAATTCTATCCTGGAGCAAAGGAGGTCAAACAGTGCACTGGCTCTGCTCTGGGAAAAATATACGGAAACAATGAAGACAGAGATTTAGCAGATAAGATTGAGTAGATAAAAACAAGTGGTTCAGATTAACTTGATCAATGACAGCTGATTGTATCAGGGACAGTTTGGACGTAGGGATGATGTCACTTATGCCTCAGGGCAGAGAACTGCATTCCAGGTTTCATTCTTGAGGTTTTTTTTACTTGAAAGTGTTTATGGTTGAAATACACAAATGGTTAAAAATAGATGACAGGCACATTACATGCTTTAAAGTAAAAGTAGTACTACTGCCATGTGATCATAGCCAAAGCTGGTAGGAATTTGTCTCACCGTACAACACTAAACAGTAGCTTCCTGAATTTTTGGCTCCCTTGTTAATATGGGCAAATGAAGGTTTGCTGTTTATCAGCTTAATCTTGCACAAAAATTAAAAAGAATAAAATCCTTACTTTTAACTTTCCTTTCTTTTCAAAACAATGATTTCTTCACATTAACTTTTCTTAAAAACCCATGTGCCACAATTATTTTCATCTCTGTATACAGTACTATGGCTTCAGCGAAAAAGAAGATACAGGAAATATCCTGCTTTAACGGCGAATGCTCTTTTATTGAGCACAGCAGCACTGTTGAAACGGCCGAGATAGCAGGCAGGTCACCTTTAGCCATATATTTATTCCTGATGGTAGGTACTAACACTGAGTGCATTTATATAGAAATCCGATTAAGAAATCCGATAAAAAGAGCTTGATTTTAGCTCAGTAATTGGACTTTCCAGCGCATGTGAACTCTTACTCTGATTTCTTTCTTTTTTTCTCAGCCTGTGCATGTGCAAAAACAGACCACGGTAACAAAAAAAAACACAGCACTTGCTAGATGACTACAAAACACTTTTGGAGCGACGCTGAAACCAAGTACATGCTTGACAAAATTAAGGATTTGAATATTCCTCATCTACTTGATGATGTATGTTCATATTTTCAGTAAAGGGGCTTGGTGTTTTAAAAAAAGCTGGGGCATGAAGTTTCAGTTATATGTTACGTTTACATCACATCTTCTGTGAGTTTATTGGCTGGTTGCTAAGCAGAAATGCGATTACTGCCTGACTCATGTAGACCTGAAGTTTTCCAACATGTGATTACCTAATTTGCATGTAAATGAGTTGATCAGATTGCTGACAAAATCTGATTTTCTGCAGTTATCAGATTATTAAATGCATGTAAACACACTCACTGACAATACAACACCACAGCCCAGCATAGAACAACACATGTACACATAATCACGCCAATAACACCACAGGCGCAGTGCTCCCAAGAGCCTGTGCACGTGGCCACTCTGCATGGCCAAGCCTTCCAGGACACTACAGCACTTTGTGCATCATCCCAATTCCCAAGATAACTCTCCCGTTCAGCTGACCCCATCAGGAATGTTAGAAGGTTTTACGGATCCTGAAATTTTAAGCAGCATATTTGTGATGTAGATGGTGATGTCACACTAAATGATTTGCCTTTTTTCATCAGATTTTTTTGGGTAATATACAATGTGTCACAACATGCTGTAATGTGTCATGAGGCTGCAATATAACATCAAATTGTTGATGCACACGCTGCTCACTTTGCTCTCTTTCCTTCTGGATGAACTTTGTGCAAATGAGCTAAACAGTGACTAATCAGATTGTTGAAATGTGGCACGGTTTGAGATTGTGTCATGCTCATAGTCACACGCTGAGATTTAAGACTGAAATGCTAATCAAGCAGAAGGCTGAAAATTGCTTTTAAAAAGCAGGACATTATCATGTTAGATGATTTTTAAGGAAAAAAAAACAGAACTCATCTCAAAACTAGCCTACAGTTCTGCATACTTACAATTTTTGCACTTGAAACTATTTTATTTTAGTGACATACACAGTGTTAACTTAAAACAATGCATGGCTACCTGCAGATTTTCTTTCTCTTAATCATTCATTTTAGCAGTTTAAAAAGAAACGGTCCAAAATAACTTACCTGAATTCCATGCAAGTTGAAAACACTTTTGCTTCTTATGTAGCTTCTTATGTAAAGTTACCATTTAGGAGATTTGAGGTTTTGATATGACAGCAACAACCCTAACAGATATTGTCACAGTGCTGTTGTAGTGAACAGCTGTTCCATGCGCAATGTTTTAAATTTTACGTTAACCCCTTACCAAGCCATGGGCCTGCCAGTGGGCCCAAAGTTTTATTACACAAGTCTATAACCTAAGAATAACTCCATTAGTTTGCATTGAAGTTGTTACTGAATAATGTAGTTACTGAATAATATGCCTTAGTATGTAATAAGCCTGGGATTTCAAGGGGTTAAAATGATTTTTTCGCTTTGATACCCCCATCTTACATGTCTTTCATGCACAGATAAATATCTTTCACAAACAGGAGACTGACCCTGAACATAGCAAGGCTGTTAGGGCTTATACAGCAGCTCAAAGTATACACAATGTGATTATATGCCTTCCCAGAATACAAGCATACAATGAACGTCCAAAAGTTTGTAAACACCTGTTCATCCAATCTTTCTTCTGAAATCAAGGCCTCTACTCTTTTGGGAAGTCTTTACACTATATGTTGGAACAGAGCTGTGAGGATTTGATTGCATTCAGCCACAAGAGCATTAGTGAGGTCAGGTAGCAGCTGTATTCACTTATTAGAAAGGCTGTCTGGATATTTTTGGACATATAGCATGACATCACCTCCAAGGTCAAAAGTCCATACTGTTTTTGAAACAATCAACTCCACTCCCTGAAACTTGCATTCAGACTGTCATTATTTCCTTCTTCTTCGTGGTTTCAGAGCTTGGAGACAATAGCATTATGTATCTAATGGCAACAGGCAGTCCTGTGTGTAACTATGAGAGACTCTGAGTTCTAATATTTCAATAGGCTTCAAAGGATTTCAAAGAATAGATGAAAGTGTGGTTGATTACTTTGTTGTCCTTTGTTTTGTTTTCCTTAGATTTTTAAATTTTATTTCTGGTTCAGTATTATACACTGGGTTTTTATTTATTTATTTTTTATTGTGTTTTGTTTATGTTCAGAAATCTATACTTATACTTCATTTGGTCATACTATGTTGATGGTCCCCTGTATGTAAATACCCAAAAACAGCTTTGGGGTTAGTGTTAAGATCAGGCCCACACAAAAACATGGCTGAGCACCTCCACCTGTATCCACGAGGCACGAGCTTGAGATCTAGGCACCCCCAACTCTCAGTTTTTGAATGTTGAGTATCTGTTGATACTGACTTAGATTTGATATTTGTATTTTTTGTAGATGATGCAGTCACACATTACGTACTTCTAGCATTAAAATTAATATATATACACTCACAAAAAAATAGGGCCAAGCCCAAAATATAATGTTTTTTACTGATGGTTTGGTCTCACATTAAACACAAACTAGCCTGGCAATGTTTTCCAACTGTCTGAAGTCATCAATGCTGAGTGGAACGATATCAAGTCTTCTTTCTCTAAAAGGTTGCCTGCAGGTTTACCCACAAGATTTCAAAGCAATCAAAGGGAAAAGCTCTCCCATCCTAACTTACTTCATCTATGTGTTTACGTCCTGCTAATTTACTGACTAAAGGTTTGTTGTTAAGACAATTAAAAGCTTGGGCTTGGCTCATTTTGCATGGACAATGCAATACTATACTGCACTGTCATGGTTTCAGAACACAACGTTCAACCGGAGAACAAGTAAATATCAATGGCGCTCTTTATTAGATTACAAAGCTTTTATTGTAGCGTGGCTATGGACACAATGGGTAGTCACTCATTCACAAGCTTTCAGTGTTTATGTGCTCTCTATGTTTAACCTTTGGACCCTATCTAGTGACAAGGCCCCTGAAAGCTTTCCCCTTTTTCACCCCTATGGGTGGCCCTGGTTAGGATTAGGGTTAAGGATAGGATTAGGACCAGTGTAGGGTTGGAATGAGTTTTAAGTTGTATACCCCAAACAAAAATAACATCTCAAAGCAAAACAATGTTTTTCTGGCCATAATAAAATAGTGATTTGTATGGGACAGTGTGCACGGCTTGCTGAACAGAACTCCTAGACCCAATTTCATTTCACTCCTTGCCCCATCACTTAGCCTTACCCCTTATGCCCAGGGGTAGGATGTCCAGATTTTAGTTGAGATAGAGGGGTAGCGTGAAGTGTTAGGGCTACATCCCCCTCCAAATGGAGGTTTTTAGGGACACACTCCAAAGTGAGTGTTATGAGAAAAAAAGAAAAGCTGGCAAGATGGCTGCACAAGTGACCAAAGAAACCCACAAATGTGAGAATTTTCTGTTAAAACATCATGATAACCATTGTATTATCTAAGTTTAATATCGTTTCAATGTGTTATGGTCTTTTTCTTCAAAACAAACATAAGAAATCACAAGTAGTATGCTGACATCTCAGGAGCAAGCTAGGTAAATTTCCTGTTCCACATTAAATGATGCAGCAGTTGCATTATGATGCAATAGCTGACTTCAGCTTCATATCACTAAAGAATCAGCGGTGGGTGATAATAAATAATTGTCTTATACCCCTCTTTGAAGGCATATGATGCCCTAAATTTAACTAAAGCCAGCAGTGAGGAGCTGAACTTTACCCTCCTCTGCTATCACTGCAGACTGGCAGGGTCACCTCCCATTTCATAGAGGAAGATTTCAACCACTACCCTTTGTAACTCAGTTCCAAGGGGTGAGATGAAACTGGAAAACAAAGGGAAGAAGCAAAAATAAGAAATGGGATTGGGCCCTAAGCAACAATGTAACGTCACATCAGGCTTGTACATTTAACAGAAATATTTAACTCATGAGGTTTGTTTCTAGATCCACTCAGATAACCTGATTTTAGTTTTGTATACCTCAAGCACCAGACTACGCAGCTTGGTTGGAACATTCAAAAACATTCTTCTATAGCCCTGTAACCTGTTAGGATATTTTTAAAAAATGTCCACCATAAAAGGCATCCAGGTCGTAGCCCTTCAAATAATTGTGCCTAAAAACCTGATGATCTGGGCCTGAGTATGATACTGTGATGAAAATGTAGCTGTTAAAAAAATCTAAGTGAGTATAAACCAGACACTGCGATCATGCGATCAAGAAGCTGGCGAATAGCTGACTTCAGCCTCATGACTTTTTAGGACAGTTTCTCTTTGCAGATTAAACGTATAAGGGAACCAGCTGAAGTGCTTATAAATACAAATAAGTCCATTCGTCTCCAAATTATCGATGTTCGTTATGTCAAATCTTTCTTTTTACCATTACACTACACTAGCTAGGTGAGACTGTTGTCTGAGTTGCTATGGTGACCAACCGTCTGTGCGCTGATCCTCAGGGTTAAAGGGTGAATTAGCAGTTCTACATTAACTCCAGCGTTTAAGACCATCTACTGTTAAAACTGTGTTGGAACGACAAGCAGAGCTTTATTTTACTGCAAAGGAGGATCATTTTATTTTGACCTAAAAATCTAATTCTGCTCTGGAGCCACATGTTGCGACCCCTGCTATAGACGCATGCATGATACAAATACCTTGCAGCTGGACGTGTCTAGCAAAACAAGGTTTGCCTAGACTTGCTTGTTTTGAAAATACTACATTAGCCTTATGAATGTGTGATATCCTATTGTGTCTACATGGTGACCCTTCGAAGTCCTACACACACCACTGTAACACATCTAAAATACCCCTTTTGAATGGCAACAAGAAATATTTCATGATTCAATAAAAATATGACACTGGGAGCAGATAGCATTTCTTCATTTAGATCATTTGTTTAGTCATGTGTACATACAGTCTTATGCAAAACACTCTCAGTCAAATGATGTGTTTTGTTGATTTTCTAAGTGAAAATAAGTGAACACCTCCTCTACAGAGAACACACTTCAATACGGAATATTCTGCACATTGTAGGGCACAATTTCAAGTTATCTGCTGTGTAAAACAGTGGAAAAAATAAAACAGACCATGTAAAATGTGCCTTAACTTCCAGGCAGGCCACATTTATTTATTAAATTATTTTTCAATTTGTTAAATTCAGCAAATAAACAGTAACAGTGCATTATAGTGTGCAGAGGTGTGTTCTCCGTAGAGGATGTGTTCACTTATGTTCATTTAGAAAATCAACAAAATATGTCATTTGACCAGGGGCAACCAAACTTTTGCATATGACTGTATTCAAGGGCTCTTTGTTCATCTAATGTTTACAGCTGCAGGGGTTTGTCTCATTTAACTGAATGACACAAGGCCATCAGAGGCTTCTGGGAAGTGGACCCACTGGCCTGGTCAGTAAATCATCCCTGCCTACATTTTTTGATTTGCATTGTTTCATTCAAAGCGTTTATGTGAGTTAAACAAAACAGTTGAATGAACCCCTGAATGAACATTCCAGGCTTATTACATGCTAAGCCTTATCGATCATTAACTACAGGGACTTCAGTGCAAACTAATGGAGCTTTTCTTAGGTTATAGAAGCGTGTAATAAAACTTTGGGACTGCCGACGGGGCCATGGCTTGGTAAGGGGTTAACCACATATTAACCACATATTATTTTCAGATTGATCTGACATTTTTCACAGCGTAGTTTAACTGCATTGACAACCAATATACTCAATTACACGGACTAAAAATGTAGTATGCATTACACATGCGGGTTGATGGTTTAATTAAGTTCTCAGTCAGATCTGGCAGCTGCCCTCCACCTACACACCTGCATGCGCACACATAATATTTGATTTCAGGCTTCACTGTTTTTATGCATGCAGTATTTCAAACTTCAGAGGTTCAAATATCATTCTATAGCATAGTGGAGACACCTGATCCACTGTACACCAAGCAGAAAAATAAAAGCCTTATTAAACCCTGAAACCGAGCGAACAGTGTTCTCGCAGGAACAGGTTTTCCAAGACTCGACCTAGACATATGCAACATCACACCACACTATATTTAGACAACTTTTATGCAGCAGACGTCACAGGCGTGTTCTCAATAGCTCTGTGAATCAGCAGAATGTTCTGATGGTGGGGATTTTTCTTTCTTGGTGTGAAAGTCACAAACCTGCAATTTAGGTCACGTGTAATGTGTACATTTCTAAAAATAATCCGCAGCGTACATGAGAAAGGACAGCATCTCTTTAAATGTCTAGGAATATGAGGAGTGTCTAGGAAAACTATACCATACACTACCATTAATCCCAGCATAATTAATCTTAGGACAAAGAACACTAGAATTACTGGCTCGCTGCACACACTGAGAAGATGATGTATTGAATTTACTGTATTATGTCAACACAGTTTTGTCTTTCACTGCACATAATTTAGTCAGTTGATATAATGTGTTATTTATGAGGCACACATTTGCATCAACTCAGAATTAAAAACAACAGCGATACCAGTGAGATTTTTTTGTTGTATGTTTTTTTTAAAAAAATATACATAGAATGTATAATATATTTTGATATATTACTCTGGTGTGGTGTGTGCAAAAGAAGGTGCTTTTTGTATAGTGAATAGAAAATAACAAAAAATGAATTAGAAAAAAAAGTAAAATGTAAAAAGCTTTTATTGCATCATTCACCATAGCTTTTTGGTTACGGACATGAAACAATAAATGTCTTTTAACTTCTACAAGAGTGTCATTAAAGTCCTTTTCACTTTTTGTTTATTTTTATTTTTTAGGCAAATTATTTATTTTTTTTGGAAATGGATATATCCTCAGGCCAGATGTGTGTATATATATATATATATATATATATATATATATACACACGCACACACAAATATATATTTATCTGTAAATATATCTGTATATATCTGTAAATTTCTTGATGAATGTTAATGGATAACATTCATCAATGTTATCCATTATCCATTACCCTGTTATGGATCTTTTAATGTCAATTTTTCAAAAGTATATTAAACAACATTTTGGTGAAAGTTGAAAAAATATTCACAATACACTGTTTTTTCTGTCTATTTAGTCTGGCGGGGTGGATGTTATGCCTCATTGATCTGGTTAAAGGTGGCAGAAAACAGAAAATGATAAATGTTGAATAAAAACAAAAGTCACCAGCTTTTGAATTGGGCTACTCTGAAGGCTAAAATGATGTCACTCTTTATCATGTCTGCTAATGTGGCGTTATTTTCATGACTAAATAAGTTGGTGTGACAGTGGAAAGAAGAGCTCAAAGACAGAAATATTACTAGGCTTTTCTTAAAATCAGTCTAAAATCTCAAAAAGGTTTTAGTTAAATACAACTTCTATTTAGTCATATTAAAGATAATCCTAAAATACGTGCATATAAAACAAACCTTTTTCACTTTCATTATTCATAAACTCTATTGATTATAAATACAACAGTACAGTACAGTATGCATTTATAGCATTTGAATACTGTTGTTTTTTATTGGCGTAGAGATAACAGCTCCAGCTTTCTTGTATGTTTTACACACCAATAGAAGATTTCATTAGATGTCTAAACCTGCAACATCATCTTCGGGTTTGCACAGTATTTTGCAAGCAAGCTTACTTCATATTCCATCGCGCTACACCGGTCCATGCAGTCACGCCATGGTGAGTCACATGTTCTAAAAAAATTCCCAGAACAAAATAAAAATTATCTGTCAAAGCATCCATCAGCAGTGCGCCTGTGGGACGTTTGCTAAAAATAGAGGGATCAATTGCGTTACTCAAACATAGCAAAGAACCAGCCAAACAACCACAAGACGAAAAGTTGTTTACTGACTAACTATCGTAGATTTTCACGAATCATTTTCATGAACACAGTTTTGCATTTCAGTTTACTTGCTTTTGCCAATAATTTTGGAGATGTATTTTGTTCCTGTAAAACTTTAGAATTAAAGAATTATGAACATCAAATTAAATTAGAAATTAAAAGGCCCTTTATAGAATTTTGGCTAACAAAAGAGCTTTTCAACCTTTTGCCAACAGCCATGTTACAATAAAAGCTTTTGCATTTCTAAAAGAGCCCGATGGAAATCCTTTTTTGTGCACATTGACTAATTTTTCAGTCAATATTGCACAGTAGCAATACGTGATTTCACATTTCAGCATGTGCTTTTAGTCATTATACATCTTATACTGTTGTTGTTTGATAAACACTTTTACATCTGGTCAACATTCACGCCTTAAAATCCCAGCCTATTACATACTAAGCTTATTTTTTCAGTAAATACAGAGACTTCAGTGTAAACTGGTGGAACTATTCTTAGGTTATAGAAGTGTGTAACAAAACTTTGGGCTCACTGGTGTGGCCTGGCCATTTCAGGGGTTAAGCATAATTATATAATACACACAGAACAACATACAGTATGGACTTATATCAATGTTGTTGTGAATATTGACTCTTGGGTATAGATTATGTTCTGAGGTTCAGCCCACAGAGATTTACTGTATCCTAACAGTGCATTCTGAATTTGAAGGCCAAACTCAGGTCAAACTCTGAACGTTTGTCATGTTCCTCTATCCATTGCCAAACAATATGAGCAGTGTGGCAGGGCGCATTATCTGGCTGAAATAGGCCACTGCCATCAGGAAATACCATCACTATGAATGATGTTAGGTAGATAGCATGTGTCAAATTGACATCCACATGAATGCCTGGACCCAGGGTTTCCCAGCAGAACATTGATCAGAGTACCACACTCCCTCCACTGGCTTGTCTTCTTCCCACAGTGCATCCTAGTGCAGTCGGTTGATTGTACATATGTACTTAGACATCCACATGATGTAAAAAAAAAAAAATACAGGACTCATTGAACCAGTTGACCTCCTTTCATTGGTCCAGTTCTGATGCTTGCACCCCCTTGTAGATGCTTTCAACAGTGGACAGGGGTTAGCATGGGCACTCTGAATGATCTCCTGATAAACAGCCTCATATGCAGCAGGGTGTGTAACCATCATTAATATTTTTGGTGACTTGCAACACAGTAGCCCTTCTGTTGGTTGTTCTGTTGGTTCGGAACAACAGGATAGCCTTCATTACCCTCACACATCAATGACACTCCGTAACCAGTTCATGGTTTGCCCTTCTCAGGCCACTGTCGGTAAGAACTCACCACTGCTGACCGGGAGCACTCCACAAGCCTTGCCATTGTCTGGTCATAACAATATACTATTAAGAAAAATAACCCTATGTATTAGTTAACACATGTACATGAGTGAATTGCAGTAATGTGCTGGTCATTGTACATTTGTGGATTTCTGCATTTAATATAAATGAATGAAAATGAATATAAACTTCTCTGATAGCTCTTTTTACAATTGCAACATGTCTTTCCTTCCCTGTTTGCCACGTGCTCCTGGTTCCTCCTTTGTATCTTCCCTCTTGTCTCTTTCCAGTTCAGCTTCCCTACTACGTGCCTTTGTTTTGGTTCCCTTGCTCCTCCCGGCTCCACCCTCATGTAACACCCCTCACCTGATATGAATCTGTCTTGTTCCTTGTGTGCTTTGTAGACCTCCTGTTTTCAGCCTTGATCTTGTCATGAATTGTGTGTTTGCTACCGTTGTCTTTCATGGTTTCTAGCTGTTTTCACTTGCTCCTGGATTCCCCATCAGTTCCTGTTCCTGGTCTGCACTTTCCTGGTTTGTTTCATCATGTTTGTTTTGTAGTTATCAGTCTTAGACACTTTTGTTTTCCTTGGTTTGTTCTCTTGCAGTTTTTCAACATGGACGTTAATACATTGCCTCTGCCATTCAGTTTGTTACTACCGTCAACCTGGACCTGAATAAAACTTACTTGCTACATCTCGGCCCCACACAGCAGTCTGCATTATTTTATTTCTGAAATCTGTATATTTGACAGTCTTAATTGGCATCAAGTCTTTGGTTTCCCCTAGATTTTTTTGTAATTATTATTAGTAGAGGGTAGATCTTTGGTACACAAGAGAGCGCACTGAGTGTGAAAGTATAGCACTGCACCCTTTACCGCAAGCTGTGAAGCAGTGAGACCAGAGCTGCTCTGCATATCTTTCAGCACATGTCTAGCTGGTTGCTAACAGCGGCTGGCTATTCCCTGTATATTTGTTATAATCATTTAGATGCATTATTGTACAGAAAAGTCACTGGTATAGTGTAGTGGGTAACATCTCTGCCCTCCACGCTGCAGACTGACACCCCACCTGAGCAAGTACCCTACGCTATACCAATAGGAGTCCTTGGGCTAGACTCCTAACACTACCTTCACCTACCTCTGTAAAATGACCAAAATGTTAGCCGCTCTGGATAAGAGCGCCTGCCAAATGCCATGAATGTTAAAGAAGTGGCAATGATATAATTAACTTTATTTAAATCATGGTTTATCAGCTTGTTCTGCTGTGTTTTCATGGTATCAGAGATCATACATCATGTGATACATTCCAACTAAAACACTTGAATAACATGGAAGTTGTATTTACATGTTTAGGTTTAGGTTTTGGGCTGTGGTTAAGATTAGGGTTAGGATCAGGGCCAGGGTTAGGATTAGATTTTGGGTTGAGGTTAAGATTAGGGTTAGAAATAAGGCCAGGGTTAGGATTAGGTTTTGGGCTGTGGTTAAGATTAGGGTTAGGATCAGGGCCAGGGTTAGGATTAGGTTTTGGTTAAGGTTAGGTTTTGCCTAATGGAAGTACCATATTAGGTCTACTTCATGGCCCATATCAACAATACATCTACTTAATGTAAGTAATTTATCAACAGAACATCTTCAAGATATTTACTGCTTGCTGCTAATTCACTGATGTGTTGTTGATACTCTGATAAGAGTTTATTAATCATCTACAAAGGACCACTTAATATAAAATGTTGCCAGAAAAAAAACATAGAGCTAATTGGTTGGCATTACTGCTGAGTGACTGTCATTGGTGGGCTGACTGGCTCATTGGCTGAGTAAAGTGATTTGCACCTAATGGCATCACGAATGTACATAAAGTGCTATAACTGTAGTTAAAAGCATTTTCTGCCATGCTGGGTTGGGAAATAGGATTCTGCTCACTTGAAATTCTCTGGCTGAGCGACAAAACGAGACAACGGCCAGACATGTGACTTTCCAGACTTGCGTGGGATTAACAGCAGAATTCAGACTTTCCTGTATGATTCTTCTGTAATGGTACACCAACAGATGACTTTGCCAAATGACTAGACATGAGACCTTTAACGTAAAGCTTCAGGTTCACACAATATTGGAAACAATCTAACTTCAGGTACAGCATGAGTCTGTGCAGTCACGCCACTGTGATGTCATCGGTGACATGACTTGAACTCAAATTAATCAGAAGACTCATGGACTGGACGTCTGCCGTCTTGGATGCCAAACGTTCTGAAAAATCCAAAAATTTAAAATTTATCTGCCAAAGCATCAGACAACGGTTGGAAAATTGTTAAAAATAGAAGGATCGGTTACATCATTCAAACATAGCAAAGAACCAGCCAATCAACTGTAAGAGGAAATGTTATGTAACTTTGGAATGACAATTGAAGAATGTTCTGAATGTGATTATCTAAACAAACATTTCAACATAAAGCAAACAAAAAGTGCACGACTTCTACACGCCCCACTAATATACTGATTAACTGTAAATAAAACAACACACAGTATTTTTCACATTTTCACATTTTGTGTTATTTTTACTCACTGTTATCTCACTTTAACACAGTGTGTTCAGATTATTAAACGTATCAGTTTAATTAATTAGTTTCAAATGACTGCTGGCTGATCTATGATTCTAAATTATTTGTGTATATATATACACATGCACATACACTACACTGACCGGCCACTTCATTAAAACCCTCTCCTTGTTTCTGCGCTCATTGTCCATTTTAGCAGCTCCACTTACTATATAGGTGCACTTTGTAGTTCTACAGTTATAGACTGTAGTCCATCTGTTTCTCTGCATACTTTGTTAGCCCCCTTTTACCCTGTTCTTCAGTGGTCAGGACCCCCACAGGACCACCACAGAGCAGGTGTTATTTGGGTGGTGCATCATTATCAGCACTGATGTGGTGGTGGTGTATTATTGTGTGTCACTGCTGGTCTGAGTGGATCAGACACAGCAGTGCTGCTGGAGTTTTTAAGTCAAGTCAAGTCAAAGTTTATTTCTATAGCGCATTTTACAACAGGTGTTGTCACAAAGCAGCTTTGCAGATAAATCCGGGTCCAAGCCTCGATTTTTTACAGTGGTGCTTGGAATGACCATGTGGCCATCTAAACTTAGCTCAAATTTGGAGAGTTGAGATCTCTCTGCTTTGGGTCCAAGTAGTAGGACCTCAGTTTTGTTAGGATTAAGAAGAAGGAAATTGTTGGTCGTCCAGCGTTTGATATTTTAACACATGCTTCAAGTTTATCTAGATCCAGAGCCTCATTTGGTTTACCAGATATGTAGAACTACGCGTCGTCCGCATAGCAATGAAAGCTAATGCCGAACCTGCAAATTATGTTACCAAGAGGTTGCCTGTACAGGGAGAAAAGCAGCGGTCTGAGCATTGATCCTTGGGGGACACCATACTGTACTAGTGTACGATCAGAGTGTTTACTGTTCACACTGACAAATTGATAACGGTCAGTTAGATAGGATCGGAACCAGGACAAAGCCTGTCCTTTAATACCAACCAGATTTTCCAGCCTATCAAGGAGGATATTGTGGTCGATAGTATTAAATGCTGTGCTGAGATCTAGAAGGACTAGTATGCAAACATGGCCACCATCGAGAGACACAAGGAGATCATTTACTACTCTAGTTAATGCTGTTTCAGTACTGTGAAAGGGTCTAAAGCCAGACTGAAACATCTCATGGAGAGAGTTTTCTTGTAGTTTAAGCATGTCAGTGGCACTGCTGGACTGAGAATAGTCCACCAACCAAAAATATCCAGCCAACAGCGTCCTGTGGGCAGCGTCCTATGACCACTGCTGAAGGACTAGAGGATGACCAACACAAACTAAACAGCAGCAGATGAGCTATTGTTTTTGACTATACATTTACAAGGTGGACTGACAAGGTAGGAGTGTCTAATAGAGTGGACAGTGAGTGGACACGGTGTTTAAAAACTCCAGCAGCTCTGCTGTGTCTGATCCACTCAGACCAGCACAACACACACTAACACACCACCACCATAGCTGCAAATGGTGGCTTTTAGTTTTGAATTCTGTAAGCCCATCATAGTGTCTTATCTGAATTTTGTGGACTTGCCCACAGTCACACAAAGATGAGGCTCAAAGATGGACTGAGAGATGTGTGAGCTATTTGCATCTGTCCCAGCTATTTTGCATCACCGCATTTCCCTAAAACTATGCTCCAGTTGTCATGTGCTGCATGTTGACTGAGTATACACTGCACTACTTTCTGCAGATTTGCACACTGTGCAAATATTTGCATCTATCTCACAACACAGATGCTGTCTTTTGTGACCTTTTCTGTGCGTTCAGTGTGTATTTATGTTTAGCAGTGTTCGGTATTTTTGACTTTTGAAAAGGTGCCAATAAGAGTTCTTTCGCAGCAATTCTGAAGAGGAACCAATTTTCATTCCCTGAACAACTTGTCAGTGAATAGTTCTATTAATAAATACTTTTGTAAATGAGATGTGCAAGTGTGAAGAACCTTTGTAAACCCCTTAAATTTCCAGGAGATGCCAGTGGGTCCAAACGTCTACTACACACCATTACAACTGAAGAATAGCTCAGTCAGTTTGCACTGTAGTTCATGTAGTTACAGAATAATAAGCTTTAGGATGTAACAAACTTGTGATTTTAAAGTGTAAAAATGTAAAGAACATCCGCATAATATAAAGATTCTATACCAAATTGTGTTTTTCGTAGTACTGCACATCCAAGATAAGAATCACAATGGAAAATATGGAAAATATGTTAATTACACATAACCTTAACAACTAAACATAATATCATATTTTCAGTATTTGTTGTGTTCACTCCTTTTGCCTTCATTACACATTCTATTCTTTTCAGGAGACTCACTTGCAGTTTTTCTGCGAAATCTGCAGGGATATTTTTCACACCTCCAAAGTTCAGTCTTAGAAGTTGGTTGTATCTCATGACCCATTCAGAGATGTCTGGACTCTGGGGTGGTCAGTCCATTGTTCGGAGAAACACCAGAAACTCTTTCTTTGATTTCTTCTTTTCTGTCTGTCTCCTTTTCTCAGTAAAAGCTTCTTAACAGCTACACATCCTTTCAGACTCATAGTGCTGAGTGTCTCACGGTGGAAGGATGGACAGAAACTCCTGTGGATGTTTTCAGATCTGAATCCAGAGTGGAGCTTGATTTTCTCCTCTCTCTCAAAGATGAAAGATTTAAGTGCTGTTTATCTGATGGGGACAGTTTTGGTGGTCTGGCAGGCCTTGCAGATGGTTGGTTGGAGTTCCACTTTTTAATGTTTTTAATCATTGTTAACCTCATTTTAACTCCTGTTTATGTTTCAGTTATTTCCTTTTGACTTTTCTCTTCCTGATGCATCAGAAATATCTCCTGAAAAATTAACAACTCCTACTTAATGATTGTTTTGGCTGGAAATGAAATCATCAAGGCATAGTTCTCAATATCTGTAATCTAGTAACCTACTCAGTTTCATTTTAGTCATCAAACACTTAGTTACTAATCAATTTTTTGTGTTTAATTGCATTCTGTTGCTCTGGTGACAGCTCTGAACTGTTTTGTGATTGGTCACATTTCTCACTTTGGAGCTTTATCATTTTATTTTAGACCAAACAGACTGAAAAAGAGAAGGATAGAGCCTAACAAACTTCAGTTCCTAAGCTAAGAGATGCTGCATGACTTAGAATGTTTCCCTTATCATGCTGTATAAGCAGCCTTAACTACTATTTATTAGTATTTTAAGTATATAACTGTATGTATTATCAGTGTTTTGAACTGTTCCAGGTGAGGACACACTAGTACAAGACCAATAAGTGCACCAGAATGTAACCTAAAATAATATTTTGATGTGTCAATTGCTATTTTTAGAATTATCACTTAAAAGTTAAATTAGACAGGGTGTCCCAAAAAATTGACATCATTTCGTAGTCTAATAACAGCCAATTCTCCCTCAAATGAACTCAAATTTTAACAAAATTTGTAAAAACTAACCAAGTTTAATTTTTAATGTTTTTTTTTTTTCAGGTTGAAGTGAAGTGAAAAGGCATTTTGTGTGTTAGAATATGCTCAAACACAGTCAAAACAAGAGTGTGCAGCGTGCATTTTAGAGAAAATTCAATAAAAAATGCACCAACTGGAAAGCAGATTTGGACACGGCACAAAAAATTCAAAGAGGAAGGCTGTCTGTGCAGCGCAAAGGGGTCTGGACGACCACCAGTATCAGAAGATATTACATTTGTGAAGCTGTGAAATCGGTTATAAAATCTACATCCCTCTGAATTCCTTGTTCAAATTTTGGTAAATAAATCTTGTATTGTTCAACATGAAGCCTATTTAATTTCGTTTGCCCAGAACATGTAGTTACTTAGATATTCACCTCATCTCATATGATGTCAAATTTTTTTTGGACACCCTGTATAACTTCATACACAGCATATTTGCTAAAACACTCCAATAGCACTAACATTACATTGGCAAATAAACATACCTTTACATTTATTCACCAGTATAGCAGCTAGAGAACAAGATTTTTTTGCTGTTATTTTTACAGAAAATGTCCATTTTGCTTGACTCTACAGATGATTCTAAATAACTGTTTTTAGCTCATATTTTTACGCTCTCACATTTGTGTGAAGTTGTGTTTTAGTAGAAATCATGTTAGTGTCTGATAGATTTGTTCTTATGCTAATAACAGTCAGTTATTATACTGTAGACCCAGCTGGAGAGCTAGCTAAATATGTAGACACACATTGTCCAAATTATAAATGAAATGATCAAAAAAGGCACTTCTATAATGATAAACAGCCCTGCATAACTATCCTGTTTAAATAAGGCAACCTGATTTACTTAAGCAATTATTGAATCTGTTACGGTTCAGATATATGCTTTATCCCTATGTGCTGCGAGTTGGGACAGAACAAAAGTGGACTGTCTGTGAGCCTTGAGGACCAGTTTGAGAACCAGCACTCTACAGAACCCTTTTTGGCACCTTTATTATTAAAAATGTAAGCCATCTCTACACTAATGTGGTGCTGGGCACCCATAATTACAACTTACAGTGGCGTATAGTATTACTGTTAGCAGCCTTTTGCTTTTTAGTTATGTGCAGCTTGGAACACTCTACCTATAATCACAGAACAGGTTCCAGTTTGCTGTCCCATAAACTCTCACATCTTGTTCGTGAAAGTAGTCTAAAAATAGTTCAGGGATCTTTTGTAATGAATGGAAAACATCTACTCTCTTCTCTGAAAAAAAGCAGCAATAAAGACCTTTTAAAACGTCTTTTCTTCTTTACTTTTTTCAGTCTAGGTTTATTGTAGCTTTCAAACACTCTTTATTTTTAGAATGGCATCCTATAACCCATCTATTGGCTGCACTGAAAAGCAGCGAGAGAACAGAAAAAGCAATAATCTTGACACCAAGCCAAGTTTTTTAAAACATGATGCAGAACCGCTTTTACAAGACACTAGTCTGGCAGGTGAAAAATAACACAAGCCCAATCTATAGATCTTTTGCATTCTATACATACTACAAGCCTGATTTCCTTGATCCTAGTGACTCAGCAGAAGCAGAAGTGGTAGTGCAGGTAGGAATGTAGGAGGGCTGAAAGGTGTGGAGAAACATGAGAGGGCGGGATGCTAGAGCTTTATATTCCAGGTAACTCACACAGTACCTGCAGAATTTACAGAGGAGATACAATCGTACACAGCATGCAGGTTCGTGTTGGAGTGGAAATGTTGGCGGTGTTGGTGGTGGTGTTACTGGCTCCCAGTCTGACTGAGGGGCTGGTCCTGAACAAATGTGATCTGCAGCAACGACTGAACCTGACCCTGAATGCAACCGTGCCGGACCGCATCAGCGAGGTGGCCAAGAGTGAGTTACTGCTACGCCCTTAAAAAGGCGTTCTTCAAAGATTCTTTAGTTAAGGCAATGGTTATATATAGAACTGTGACAACTCAAAGAACCATTTCAATCCTGGTTAAATGTTTTTTCTTCACGAATGTCTTCTATATGGTGGTTTATGATCTTTCTAAAAATTGTTCTATATGGCACCAAAAAGTGTTCCATTATACTACTGCTACTACTTCTTTGCGTGGTTAAATGTTCCTTCTCAATGTTAGAAAACCTGTTGTATATGGTTCTTTAAAGGGCCTTTTATATTGGTCCTATACAGCACCAAACAGGTTGTTACAAGAAACCAAAGAACCGTTTTCTTGGTACAATACAGAACCCTTTTTGCTAAAAGTACAGTGTGTACCTTTAAAAAGTACTCAGCAAAGCATGCATTGTTGGGGTGGACAGAATAGAAATGGTTCTTCCTGACGTTGTCCTTGTTCATTCCTTATAACTATCTCATATCAAACAAATAAATATTAGATTTAAAATAAAAAATGTGTACTGAAATGCATGACAAACATAACAAGATGTTAGCACTAAAACCTAAAAAACTGAAAATAAGTTGCAATAGGTGGTGCTCAAAAAGGCTAGGGGGAAAGCATAAGCACAATTACAGGACAATAACACTGTAGTACAACAATGTAAAAAAATCCTATCAAAGGCTAAATCGACATCTGCCTTGGCTGATTCACTATTCATTATTCACTGGTTGCCTGTCTATATCTACATGTACAGCACTGCAAGAAACAAAAGCCTTCATTACTTTATGAACAGTGCTGGATAAATGATGAAAATGGATGGCAACAAAGTAAGGATTAACATTTTTTTTTCTTCTTTTAAAGTTGTGTGCCATGCAGAGTTGACTTCTGGCCTCAACACCAGCGCAGTCAACCAAATCCCTGCTCCATCTTTGCCACCCCCTGTGTCTAACTCTTCTCCAAGTGCTGGTGGTCGCCCTGATGCTGGTGGTCATCCTGGTGATGGTGGTCGTCCTGGTGCCAGTGGCCGTCCTGGTGCTGGTGGCCGTCCTGGTGATGGTGGTCGTCCTGGTGCTGGTGGCCGTCCTGGTGATGGTGGCCGTAAGCCCAGGCATGCACAAGGACCCTTCAAACCATCTTTGGCACCCCCTGTGTCTAAATCTGCTCCTGGCGCTAGTGGTTCTCCTGGTGCTGGTGGTCGTCCTGGTGATGGTGGTCGTCCTGGTGCTGGTGGCCGCCCTGGTGAGGGTGGCCGCAAGCCCAGGCATGCACAAGGATCCTTCAAGCCATCTTTGGCACCCCCTGTGTCTAACTCTTCTCCTGGTGCTGGTGGTCGTCCTGGTGATCGTCCTGTTGCTGGTGGTTCTCCTGGTGCTGGTGGCCGCAAGCCCAGGCATGCACAAGGACCCCTCAAGCCTTTTCGCCCTCGTCCACACCATGATGACTCTCAAGAAGATGACTCAGTAGGCAACCACACTGACATCTCTCGTCCTGGTTCATCTATGGCTCCCTCTATGTCCAACTCCACTCCTGGTGCTGGCGTTACTCCTGGTGCCGGTGTTACTCCTGGTGCTGGTGGTCGTCCGGGTGCTGGTGGTCATTCTGGTGAAGGTGGTCATCCTGGTGCTGGTGGTCGTCCTGGTGCTGGTGGCCGTAAGCCCAGGCATGCACAAGGACCCCTCAAACCTTTTCACCCTCGTCCACACCATGATGACTCTCAAGAAGATGACTCCATAGGCAACCACACTGACATCTCTCGTCCTGATTCATCTTTGGCCCCCTCTGTGTCCAACTCCACTCCTGGTGCTGGTGTTACCCCTGGTGCTGGTGGTCGTCCTGGTGATGGTGGTCGTCCTGGTGCTGGTGGTCGTCCTGGTGCTGGTGGCCGCAAGCCCAGGCATGCACAAGGATCCTTCAAGCCATCTTTGGCACCCCCTGTGTCTAACTCTTCTCCTGGTGCTGGTGGTCATCCTGGTGATCGTCCTGTTGCTGGTGGTTCTCCTGGTGCTGGTGGCCGCAAGCCCAGGCATGCACAAGGACCCCTCAAGCCTTTTCACCCTCGTCCACACCATGATGACTCTCAAGAAGATGACTCCGTAGGCAACCACACTGACATCTCTCGTCCTGGTTCATCTATGGCCCCCTCTATGTCCAACTCCACTCCTGGTGCTGGCGTTACTCCTGGTGCCGGTGTTACTCCTGGTGCTGGTGGTCGTCCTGGTGCTGGTGGTCGTCCTGGTGATGGTGGTCATCCTGGTGCTGGTGGTCGGCCTGGTGATGGTGGTCGGCCTGGTGCCGGTGGTCGCAAGCCAAGGTCCCTCAAGGAAAGAGAAAGATCCCCCAAGCCTTTTCCCTCTTTCCAGCCTCCTGCATCTAATTCTTCTCTACCAGGTCCCAGTTCCAACAATTCCAAAGTGAACCAAGAACAACATGACCATGACCATGACCGCAATCATGAACATGGTGATCGCAAGCCCAGGTCAAACAAGCCCAGAGGTGAAACAAGCCACGAAGAACTCGAGCAGCACAGTGATGGGGTGTGGACGCTCTACGGGTTGTTCCAGTTGGCAGACCGCGTCGCTTGCGTGTCAGGCAGCAAGCCTTCACTCAATCTTTGCGGACTGAGCTGCGATAGTGAGTACATTTGTTTATGGTGCCTCTAGTTTCTCCTCTTTTTGTAGCAGTCATTTTACTTTAATTTACTTTGCTATACCTTTAGGATTGCAATTGTTTCTTTGAGAAAGGGCTGTGAACGAATGAAGTAAGGGCATCTTTACCTTATTTAAAATGTAATCTCTCTTTAAAGGGCTGATTGATGACGACATCACTGATGACATTGCCTGTGTCGGGACCATCATTAACAATGTGTAAGTAAACAACAGTGAATTTCACAAAAAACTCAACATTGCATTAAAACTATGTGTGTATATATGCAAAGGATGTGTGACAAAATATGATTTGTCTTGATGCCACAGGCCTACTTACTTCTATCATACGTTTCTTTAAGGAGAATTCCGCTGATTGTTTTACATTTCTGCATGATTCAATGTCTGAGATGTACGTTTTTTGGTTTAACGTGAAATGGTGCACTGTAGACTTAGTGACTTCTAGTGACTTTAAAGATTTCTTTAGACTGGTTTTGGTGGAAACCAGGGGTCACGATGTCCACAACACATATAGCAATATAGCCATTTTATTTACTATCAAAAACCACCAGTGAATCTACACATCTTCTGTGTTTTATATGTAAAGTTGATGATGGTAAAATAGTGGTTAATCTGGAAAAATACGTTTTCTTCGGGTATTATTTACTTACATTATCCTGTATGTACCCCTCCACCATTGATGGGCACCTTTTAGGCTGCAACCTTATCTCGTGAAACAGTGTCAGCAGCAGGCAATGCTATCATAACCATTCCACGATTCATGTAAGGTAGCTTTTAGAGGAATTAGACACTTCAGACTTCTGGTTCTTATCTCCTCCACTGCGAACAATTTCGAATGACTTTGCTTTGAAATCTTAATGACTGAAACATGCAGAATTTGTGAAAAATCTGCGGAGATCCATAATAATTGCTTATTTTAATCAAATCAAATAATAACTTGCTTTATATCTCTACAGGATGGCAAATGGCAATGTTCGTACAGAGGCTAATAAGCTCATCAAGAAGATGTAAGTAAAAAAACGATATCTGAACCTGATATTCATTCATAACAGTCTAATGTATAAAATGAACTATGCCAAAGAACCAAAAATATTGTTCCAAGACTACAAAATTTGAACATAATATATTCAACCCTTCACTGTATAGATTATGAAATGCACTTGGAAAACTGTTTTATGGTTTTCCAATTAAAAATGGCATAATTAACAGAGAGATATTTTATGGCGTTCTTTGCATTTTGTTGCCATATGGCAACAGTGTATGACTGTAGAACTGTAATCTACAACACATACAGTGGGAGTAAACTAATATACTGCCAATGAACACAGCCAGATTTATCATACAGGTATGAAAACAACACATGCATAACAGCCAAATATGCATAAATGTTTTAAGAACACAGAAAGGAGTATGAAAATAATTATACTAATAAAACCATCAAGTCCACTTCATTTCTTCCTTCACTCCTATTGTATGCATTGCAGGTTGTAGTTCCACTGTTACATGATGTTGCCACGTGGCAACAATAATATTTTATTGGTTTAATATAAATTAATAAAATCTACGATGGTTTTATTAATGAAAAAGAAATTGTAACCTCCCTCAAAAAGCATGCCATAAGGAAAAGAAAAAATCTTTTACATGGTAGACAGACAAAAAATGTAAGATGTCACTGTTGCCATATGGCAACACCATGCTTACAGAGCTAACGTGTGTGTACATTTTGAATGCATTAGATATAGTAATAAAGTGTGATAATAATAATGAAGTACATTAGTCCTTTTAAGGTCTATATATATATAAAGTGGAATAAAGACCAGCTGGTCTCAGTGACCTTTTGCCTGAAAGGCTTATGAACTTTATATTTATTATCTTTGTGATCTCACCACTGATTATCTTTTTTGCAGGTATGATCTGATCCAGCAGAGGGAATGTGCCAACGTCCAGTTCCTCCCTGGTTGTTAGTCATGATCACAACGTGACAGATACATTCTGATCATCATAGTCAAAACATGACAGATTCATTCTGAAAATCAGCTTCCTTCTGAAATTCTATCTAGGCCAAATCTATGTTCCTTAGAACTCCTTCCAACTTCTTATAACATTAAAACCTGTCGCAATGCAAGTTAAACTGGTCAAAGTCTTGTTTACATAAGGCCAGCAAGGTCTGGCTGATTGAAATGATCTAGTAGGTCCCTGGCAAGTCAATGTTGTTACTGTGTCTCTGATGTTGCACAAAGAAGTTTAAAATAAGTGTCAGTCAAGAAGATGGTTTTATTTTCTATTCCTAAACTAACTGTAATGCTGATTTTGTTTTTCCACTTTAAAATAAATATATACATTATTTATGTTTCAGTACATTCTCTGCATGAAAACTTTCATGTTGTGACATTTTTCAAAAATATCTCTTTCCTACACGAATACAATGGAAATACACACCTGCTATTTTAATCCTTTGACCACATAAACATGATTGATATCTTGAAGTTAATGTCTGAAGTTGATGTAAGTAATACCAATTAAAAAGAAGGTTATGTAGGAAGAATACGTAAGTGAGGCTATAATAAGAATGTAATTAAATAATTATTTTTCTTGTATTTTTGTCCTATAGTCGTATTTTTGTTACATATCTCATGTAATGTCAGGATGCAGACCGCAATCTTGAACTGCAAGTTCTAGATTAAGTCTGAATCAGATTCATTTTAAAGGTCAAGTACACTGGCATGCACTATGCTGTAAATCAGAATTGTAGCCTATACTTTACAACAGTTTTTAGCAAGTTCACTTGTTTTAAAAAAATAAACTGATATTTTACTCAAAGAATTCAAGTTTCCAGAAAATAAATGTAATTGAAGTTCAGTGAGTGGACAAATGAAAATCCCCATGTTACTCGATATATTCCTGTCGACAGTGTAAACTTGTCTTGGCAGAACTAGTACTTACCTAGAAGAACAACAAAGAATATTAATGTTAAATTCAAATTCAATATAAATATCCACAGTGCACAGTACTCACTCCACAAAGAAAGCTCACGGGAACACAGGCTGACTCTGCACTGAACACAGGTTGTAGAGATATAGACAGAAATCTCACTCAACACAGATTCACTCTACACAAATAACTCACAGAACACAGGTTCACTCTACACAGAAAACTCACAGAACACAGGTTCACTCTACAGAGAAAACTCACAGAACACAGGTTCACTCTACACAGAAAACTCACAGAACACAGGTTCTCTCTACACAGAAAACTCACAGAACACAGGTTCACTCTACACAGAGAAAACTCACAGAACACAGGTTCACTCTACACAGAGAAAACTCACAGAACACAGGTTTCACTCTACACAGAAAAACTCACAGAACACAGGTTTACTCTACAGAGAAAACTCACAGAACACAGGTTTACTCTATACTCTACACAAAAAACTTTTTAAACACTGTGTCCACTCACTGGTCACCATGTTAATGTGGAAAGCATGTGAGCAGAGCTTTGGAAACAACCTGCAGGTTTCTCCAGCAGGGAGCACTATTACGACACAATTTGCCGAAAATCTGCAGCAGAAGCTCATGAATGCATGTGTTTTCTGCAACGTTTATTATAATGGCAGGTGATGAAGATATCAAAAGATGTTGGGATAGTCAGTATCATATTATTTAATACATGAGATTTATTACAGATTTTAAAAGTATATAAAAGAGTTAATGTTAAAAAAAGCATATAAACTAAAATAGAACAGAAAGTAGAACAAAGCTGCCATGAACAGCATGTATTTGTTTTGGGGTCAGTGGGGCAATATTATCAATAATCATGATTTTTTAACTAGTAAATATTGTGCCAATTGTTTCTAGACATCGTCCAGGCCTAGACCGGACTATTAAAGAACAAGGTGAAAGGGGGCTAACAAAGTATGCAGAGAAACAGATGAACTACAGTCTGTAACTGTAGAACTACAACGTGAACCTATATAGTAAGTGGAGCTGATAAAATGGACAAAGAGTGGGGAAACAAGGAGGTGTTCCTAATAAAGTGCTGAGTGAGTGTATGTCTGTTTTTAAGGTTCAGTTTGCATGCCCATGGCCATAAGACCAGTTACTACAGACAAAATGCTATGAAGGACACTCTGCTATAAAGAGACGATATACTGCTTCGATTATCTCTGTGAATAAAGTTTCGATTTAGACAGCTGGAAAATCAAATGATGTTTCAGAAGAGGTTGAAGAATCATTTTCAGTGCTTTGCAAAAATGTTAAATGTCTAGTAGGGGCAGCAAGAGACAACCAAGACATCACAACAAGCACAGGTCATTTGGTATCATAGAGAAAGTTGAAGTTACACCACACAGAGATGTCATGTATGTGTAAGCATGTATAATATTGGATCTAATCAACCGTGTTTGGAAAACTACTTTGTACACCTTGGTAGATTCTACTGCACTGAATATATTACTAAACCATATTCACAATTGTAATAAGTCAGATGTTATATGCAATATTACACAGACTATATTCATACTAAGGCTATATGAGAAAGAAAAACAAATCTATAGGCTCAGTGTAAGTTTCAAAGCAGTGGAAATTTGCTATTCAAAATGGAATCACTCATTAAACTGCACTGCCTTTTTCTGAATCATGCATTGAGGTCATTTTAACTGTGGTTCACAACAATTATGATCATTATCTAATAAACAAATGCAACTCCAGTTTACAGTGGCAAGAAAAAGTGTGCAAACCCTTCAGAATCTCCTAGTTTTCTGCATTAATTGGTCATAAAATGTGAGCTGTTCTTCATCCAAGTCACAAGTATAGACAAACACACATAATTACAATCTTTCATGTTTTCATTGTGCACATCAATTGAACACTCAGGGCTGGGGGAAAAAGTAACTGAACCCTTTGATTTAATGACTTGTTGAACCCCCTTTGGCAGCAATAACTTCAAGCAAGTGCTTCCAGTAGCTGTGGATCAAACCCGCACAACATTCAAGGAGTATTGGACCTTACAGCACTGCTTCAGCTCAGCCATACTCTTCAGCTGTCTGGTGTGAGCAGCTCTTAGCCACAGCATCTCTGTTGACAAGTCTTTAACTGTTACTCTAGGGTTCCTTTTTACCTTATTAAGGTTTCTGTGTTGTGCTTTCAGAGAGGTCTTGGCTGGGCACCCACTTCTAGGGACAGCAGACAGTATTAAATCATCTGTGGACTGATGAATACCTAAACTCTTTGAGATGACTTTGTAACCCTTTTTAGCTTTGTGGTAATCAACAATTATTGATTGTAGGTCCTCTGAGATCTCTTTTGCGAGGCATGGTTCATATCAGCAGATGCTTCTTGTGAACAGCAAATCCAAATATTTAAGAGGTTTTTGTAAGTCAAAGTAGCTCTAAGCCACACTTCCAATCTCATTTCACTGACTGGAGGCTGGGTTTGGGGCCAGCACGGTGGCGCAGTGGGTAGCGCAGTCGCCTCACAGCAAGAAGGGCCTGGGTTCGATTCCCGGCCAGGTGACCAGGGGCCTCTCTGTGTGGAGTTTGCATGTTCTCCCCGTGTCTGTGTTGGTTTCCTCCCCCAGTCCAAAGACATGTAGTCAGGCTAATTGGACATGCTACATTGCCCCTAGGTGTGAATGTGTATGTCTGTCTGTCTGCCCTGTGATGGACTGGCGACCTGTCCAGGGTGTATCTTGCCTTCTGCCCCATGACAGCAGGGATAGGCTCCAGTGACCCAGAAGGATAAGCGATTTAGATTGTGTGTGTGGGTGTCCAGGTTTGCTAGCTCTTGACTCCAGTTAGCTTTTGTTGAAGTCATTAGCCAAGGGGTTCACATACTTTTTCCAATCTGCGCTGTGTTTGAAAAATGTATTAAATATGGACGATACATTATGTGTTGTTATTAGTTTAAACTGATTGTGTTTATTCTTTATTGTTACTTAGATGATGACCAGACCATATTCTGAGACCTGATTCTGCCACTGCTTGCCAGCCTGTAGATCTGTCCCTGTCTAAATGGCTACATTGGCTTCAATGTATGTTTCCAGGAAAAACCTTTAACTGATACTTGCTCCAGAATAAGTTTTATCAGAATGACTCAAGCTGGTGAAGTCAATGGTTAATCTGCATTTGCTACTGTTTTTTTTGTAGGAGGAACGAACCTGCAAATCGAATTTCGAACTCATTAATGTCTGAAATATCTGAAATTCTAGATATTTTGGTCTATACACAGCTGAAAAATCAAATGTTTTTATTCAAGGCTTAAAAGGCTCAAGGCAGAATTATTTTCAGCTTCAGCAATGAGCTGCAAAGATATAAATCGTCCACTGGGGGAACAACCAACAACAACACAAGTATCTGATGGACCACAGAAAGTTCAAATGACACTAAATGAACACAGTGATGCCATATATGTATCACTCATCACCTATACTTTATAAAAAAGTTGCTAAATGGTTTGGATGTACAGTTCTAGTAAAATCCTTTACTTGGTATAGAAACTTTACCTAATGTGGAGGTTCCTAAACTTTAAAAAGATGAATCACACCTCATGTATAAACATGGTTCATCCGTTTAAAGGTTCTTTAGGGAATCAAAGGTGGTTCTTCTATTGAATGACACAAAGAACCATGCTGGCAACTTCATTTTATGAGTGTATGGAATGTAGAGTAGTTTCATTTTCAAAATGAAGTAAAGTTTCACAACTGGTTCTGTCTGTACAACATCTTTGTATGTCTCTTACCATACTAGAAATGGTGGGATCTTTGTTTTGTTTTTTTTTTTTAATGCTGTTAATGTGCTAACATGTAGAGGTATATCTGGACCCCTTTATCAGCACTGAGCTCTTTACACATGAATATGATGTGAACACGTGTGGAGGTTTTTCACCTTGTTGTTTAGGAGAACTGCTTGTTTTGTCAGGTTGTTCCAGACAGACTCAGAAAAAAAGGCATTCTTTCTTGCACTGAATAGGCTTTGAACTTCTCTGAAACCCTTTAAACTCTCCTGAACTCTTCACCAGGATGTAGGTTACAGTATCATCTTTTTAGCACAACTTGTTAAACTGCCTCAGCCTACACAAGAATTCATAGTAGATAGAATAGCATAATGTGGGGAAAAAGGGTTTATAACAATAATTTACTGTACTACCAAAACTATGTGTACAACACTGTTCAAATACTACTTCTGCAGTTGTTCTGTTAGCATTATTTCTCAGCCCGTAATGTTTCCTGTGTAACCACTGAGCAGTCAACAAACATTTTTACAGCCTCAGATTATTGACCAGGGTATATTTTGGTTTGTCCATCTGAATTTACATGACCAAATCGTAAGGCAAATTATTTAGTAACTGCATGAAATAACTGTAAATTTTTTATTTATTTATTTATTTATTTATTTTTAAAGCTCCTCTCAAATTAACAGAACGTGTTTTATGATCATACATATTGCTATATGCTTACAATTTACTGCTGAAAGCCAAAAATCTTAGATGCTCTTAGACGTATTTTTCTCTAAAAATAATTTTTACAGAGCAGATCACTGAAGAGACGCCATCTGTTTATAGTTTATAGCCCAGATTTGTGGAAAAATGGGTCGACTTTCAGTAGACAAAAAAATTGTGAGTTCAGCTTCTATAAGGGTTTAAGAGCCTTTATTTTTGATATCATAGGCTAAATTTATTGTCAGACATGATAAACACTAAAGGATTGCTTGTTTATTGTAGATTGTCAATTATAACCCTCAGCTGAGTAAAGCTAAAGACATTGGGTCTCATTAACCAACTATTCTTAAGAAGAACTTTCTTCGTAAAACTCACAGTTTTCACGAAGATTCTGACATTTACCAATGTTTTCTTATTTGGGATTTGTTCTTAGGTAAGAACAGAATCTACACACACTCAAGAGCACAAAGGTGTGAACAGTTCTGCGGTTTAAGAACATCTGATGTGGACCTTTCTTAAAAACAAATTTGAGAAAAAACTTAGGAAGATACTGGTGAATGAGGCCCATTGTCAACATATATGTGTCCACTTTTTCTGCTGTCTAATTTTGTGTGGAGTTTAATGAAATTTCAGTTCTGAAAACACTTTTTTATGTAAATGTAGCATATATAAAATACATTATTAAACAGAATGGCGTGTCTTTGCTACATAGGAACAAATAAAGTGATGTGCCAGATGTTTTCTATTGGTGGAAAGTCTGGACTGCAGGTTTAGTGTTGTCTTGCTGAAATATGCAAGACCTTCCCTGAATTAGACGCTGTCTGAATGGGAGCATATGTTGTTCTAAAACCTTTATATAGTGTTCAGCATTGATAGTGCCTTTCCAGATGTGTAAGCTGCCCACACCATAGGCACTAATGTAACCCCATACCATCACAGATGCAGGCTTTTGAACTGTGTGCTGATAACAAGCTGGATGGTCCCTCTCCTCTTGAGTCTGCAGGACACGGCGTCCACGGTTTCCACAAGGAATTTCAAATTTTGATTAATCTGACCACAGAACAGTTTTCCATTTTGCCTCTGTCCAAAAGGCACTATCAATTTCCTTCGGGATCAATAAAGTATCTATCTATCTATTTTGGCCCAGAGAAGACGGCGGTGTTTCTGAATCCTGTTGACATATGGCTTCTTCTTTGCATGATACAGCTTTAACTTGCATTTGTGGATCGCACGGTGTTTACCAACAACAATTTCAGGAAGTGTTCCTGAGCCCATGCAGTGATTTCCAGTACAGAATCATGCCTGTTTTTAATGCAGTGCCACCTGAGGGCCCGAAGATCACAAGCACTCAATATTGACCGTCGGCCTTGTCCCTTGCGTACAGGCTTTTCTCCAGATTCTCTGAATCTTTTGATGATATTATGTACCGTAGATGGTGGGATATCCAGTCTTCGCAATTTTACACTGAGGAACATTTTTCTGAAATTGTTCTACAATTTTTAGATGCAGTTTTTCGCAGTTTGGTGAACCTCTGCCCATCTTTGCTTCTGAGAGACTCGGCCTCTCTAAAATGCTCTTTTCATACCCAGTCATGTGAGTTTGTTGCAAATTGGTTCTTCCAGCTGTTTTTTTTATTAGTACCACTTACTTTTCCAGCCTTTTGTTGCCCTTGTCCCAACTTTTTTGAGATGCGTTGCTGCCATCAAGTTTTTCATGAAATGGTAAAATGTCTCACTTTCAACATCTGATATGTGTTCTATGTGCTATTGTGAATTAAATGTGGGTCTATGAAATTTGCAAATCATTGCATTCGGTTTTTATTTACATTTAATTACATTTTACACAGCGTCCCAACTTTTCTGGAATTGGGATTTTACATTAAATATAGTATATGTGATCCAGCAAACTAATATTCAGGTTGTTTTCATGTTGGTTTTTAAAATAAAGTATAAAAGTTTTGCAAAAGTTTAATGACAGCATTTGTAGTCTGAGCTCTAAAAAACTGTTTTGCCAAAGATTTATGAGATGTGCATGAATGACTGAATGCATATTTTACTCAAGCAAAATTTTGTTCATGATTTGGTCCATTTTTATATGCTGTAATCACATCTTAGTTTATCTAGTTTATGCCTAGTATTTGTTTCATTATTTTTATTGTTAATTTAGCCTTTTTTTTCGTTCTGTTTGACTTTTGTTACAGTTACTAACTGTTATGAAATGATGTTAATGGTGTTATAATGTTACAACAATGTTAATGTTTTTATGTATCTACATGTCTTTTGTTATATATGTTCTGTGAGCTTGCCTGAGCACAAATCTGAAGAAATCATTCAAATCAAATGACTAAAAAGTGAGTTTTATCTCTTCATTTATCTTATTAAATTCTGTCTTTTGGACACACAGGACTACTATAAAAGTTGATTTCTTCTCTTTTAAAATCTACTGTTTAAACATGTTTTAATTCCCATTCTCCTTTACTTTTTACATTTCAATTTGAATTATCTCTGTATTTTTTCATTTGTGAAGCACTTTGAATGACTGCAGTGTATGAAAGGTGTTATATAAATAAACTTGCCTTGCCTTGCTTAACTGCTTTTAAACAAAACAATCGAAATTTCTATTGAAATTTGACTGTGAAATAAAGTATGAAAAACATACATCATTAAAAAAGTTGAGTACTGTTAGATGTTTATCTGATATGTATAACTAAACAAAATTTTAGAACATGTTCTTTGTCATTTTTCCTCATCATAATAATAAATTAGGCTGCTGGTCACGAATGGGCTGATTTGATACTTAGTCATGTATGAATTGCACAGCTCTTCTTGTCCTGTGTGTCTCTTTGTGCGTTTTTACTGGTCTCGACGCAATTCACTCACGTCCCTGCTTTGTTCTCTGCGCTTCTCATTCAAGTCTTCATTGCTCTATTATATTTCAGACAGCAGATATAATCTACGTCTCATATAACCCATTGAAAATGTCCAGTACTTGATGTCGCCGAGCTAAGTTTTGACCTTTTTCCAAAGTCTCATGTTCATACAGTTTACACACACACATTCAGTGCTATGAACAGAGCAGTATTGTATACCTCTTCTAAAAATGAATGTCACGCACAAGTAGAAAAACCTGTTTTTTTTTAAATAACAATAATAATAACACCTGAAAACAATCCAGCGCCAGTCCACCCTGAAACCAATCCAGTGACCTTTTTAGATTTTGCACATCTCTGTGACTCAGCTAAAAACAGACCACTCTCTGGAGAGTTGGGGGACTATATATAACAGCAAACAGTCCGGGTACCTGCACAGTTTACAGAGGAGACACAAACGCAGCAGGATGCAGGCCCGTGCTGGAGTGGAGATGTTGGCCGTGCTGGTGGTGGTGTCACTGGCTGCCCGTGGAGGTGAAGGACTGACCAAGTGTGAGCTGAGACAGGAACTGAACATGACTCTGCCTGCAACCGTGCTGGACCGCATCAAAAATGAGATGGCCAAGAGTGAGTAAACTGTACATTTCGTCATACACGTATCTGTTTATGGTGAAGGTGACTGTCATTAGCATTAAACAGGCATTAGAGCCAGAATCAGTTTGACCAAAAAGACTGAGTTTATCTGTTTTAGGTCTTATTATATTTTGTAGGCAGAGAGTTTTGAACTTGAATTAAATTAAAAAATTGTGAACTGAAATTTGAAATTTTCAAAATCCAACTCAAATTTTGAATTAAGTACTGTAAACCTTTCTCCTGAGCACCATGAAAGCCAGTATGAACCAGTATCAATATATATATATATATATATATATATATATATATATATATATATATATATATATATATATATATATATGTACACACACATACACCTTCACATTGTGGGTAAATTTCATGATGAATGAACCAAAAGCCAAAAGTCTAACCTTAACAAATCCCACAAATCTTAAATCGCTTTATCTACATGTCAACCAAATGCATTAACCAGGGACATCACTAAGGCTTTACTGGGGGGATCTGGGTGCAAGCCTCCCCAAGGAGATTTTTTTTAAACAGCCCCAAATGCTTTTTCATCATAAACTTTTAGAGACGCAATAGGCATAAAGACTATAGATTAGTACCTGATCTGACCTGCTCCTTCAGCTCTGTCAGCCTCCTTCACCTTACTTCTCTGCCTCTCCTCGCCTGTGTTTAGTTACACATTATTTTTTATTAAACTTAGATTTACAAAAACTCAAGACTTAATTAGAGATGAATCTGTTTAATTTAATGTATGTTGGTGTACAGGTAGGTTTTCTTTGCTTTTTTTAATAAAATACAAGCTTCTACTTTCTAAAATTAAAGGAAAGTTCTAGGTGATTAGAAACTATTTTAACTTTTTTAACCATTGAGCTCCATTCACCCCCATTCATTGGGGACTCACTCACGGGCGCCCGCTGCTGTTCTGCAGCCCTGTTTTTGATATAACGGGGGAAACAGGAAGAGGCCAGGCTCCTCATAAACCGGCTCTGTTACAACTTACTATCTCTGATATAAATGGGTGAGCAGGGGGTTACTCTTTTACCCGATGCAAAGTAGCAGAGGGTTGCCCCCTGCTGCGTTGTGAATAACCGTTGAAAAATGAAGCATGAATGAGAAAAACTACTGGCGATTTGAATTAATAATGTACATTTATTTAATGGGGCTAAATAACGTTAGAGGGGGACTGAAGTACCCCTAAAACTGGTCTAATGATGTCCCTGATTGGCATCCTTGGTAAAAATTACCAACCCTGAATGCTGGAATGTTGGAAAAGTGGATAATAAAGAAAAAAAATTAAAAAGTTTAAAAAGTAATTCACATAAAGGCAGAACTGCGCAGAAGTAAGGTTACTCATGAAAAAAATTATGCACATTTGAGTCCAGTGAATTCACTGCATCATTATTTTCAATGTGGCAAGACGCTGCAGTGTTTGTTCCACCCTAACATTCAACATTTCTTTTTCTTGCCTTTCAACATCTCTTCTCCTGTTTCTGCAGTTGTGTGCAATGTGGAGCTGATTACTGCCTTCAATACCAGTGTAGTCACCAACATCACCTTTCACGAGAAAAAGCACGGTTCCCGCCATGCTAGGTCTGCATCAAGGATGGCCAGTGAGGAATCCAGTGAGGAATCCAGTGAGGATGCCCCCAGTAAGCCTAAATCTGGTTTTGGTTCTTCTACGATCAGACCAACCACCTCCTCAGAGGGCAATGTATCTTCAACTGGAAGTACTCGTGGTGCACGCCGTGTCAGGTCTGCACGTGGCTCAAACGGTAAGGAATCACATGCGAATGAGCACAGTAAGCCTCAACCAGGTTTTAATACTAGTACAGCCCACCCCCAAAGTAATTGCACTGGAAGAGGTCATGATAGACGTCATGCTAGGTCTGCCCACGGGTCAAGCAGTGTGGAATCCAGTGAGGAATCCAGTGAGGAGTCCAGTGAAGAAAGCATGGTCCCCAACTCTGCCAGCATCACTCCACCAACTGCCAGCATCACCTCACCAACTGATCCCCATGGTAATGATTCTTTCCCCAGAGGAGATCATGGTAGACGTCACGCTAGGTCTGCCCACGGGTCAAGCAGTGTGGAATCCAGTGAGGAATCCAGTGAGGAGTCGAGTGAGGAAAGCATGGTCCCCAACTCTGCCAGCATCACTCCACCAACTGCCAGCATCACCTCACCAACTGATCCCCATGGTAATGATTCTTTCCCCAGAGGAGATCATGGTAGACGTCACGCTAGGTCTGCCCACGGGTCAAGCAGTGTGGAATCCAGTGAGGAGTCCAGTGAGGAGTCCAGTGAGGATGACATCATCCCCAACTCTGCCAACATCACCTCACCAACTGATCCCCACGGTAATGATTCTTTCCCCAGAGGAGGTCATGGTAGACGTCATGCTCGGTCTACATATGAGTCAAGTAGTGTAGAATCCAGTGAGGAGTCCAGTGAGGAGTCCAGTGAAGATGACATCATGCACTACTTTGCTCACATGACCCCACCGACTGGTCCCCAGGGTAATGATTCTCTCCCAAGAAGAGGTCAGGGTGAACGCCATGCTAGATCTGCACACAGGTCAAGCAGTGAGGAATCAAATGACCCTGAAGTGTGGACCCTCTACGGCCTGTTCCAGCTGCCAGGCCCAGTCGCCTGCACCTCGGGATCTGGATTCTCTCTCAACCTCTGCAACATGACCTGCAACAGTGAGTACATTTGGAACATTCCACCTCAGTCGGCACAAACACAAAATTACTTAAGTTTAACAATTACATTTGCAAATTCAATGTACAAATTTTCATTTATTTCTCTTACACAGATTTTTTCACTAAAATGAGAGCAAATTAAATGTGCAGCTCACTGACTAAATTTCCTCCTTAAAGGTCTGTTGGACAGTAACATCACAGATGACATATCCTGTCTGGGGACCATCATAAACAACTTGTGAGTAAAAATCAGTCAAGCTAACAGTTTTTACAAAAATACTTAAATTCCTACCATGGTTATTATTGCTATTTGTTTTTTAATGTTCAGTTTCAATGTGTTTTAAGCCACATTGGCTGTGACTGCTAATGTATTTTAGTTTTACGCTTAATAGTGTTTAGATTTAGTATCCAATTAAGTATGATGAAGCAGTTTTTGTTGGCTTTAACAATTTAAATTACACTTTTATGTTACTGTACTTATGTTTAGGAAAATTAGTTTTTAATGCATTTTAATTTTTTTCTCTGTTGGTTTTCACTTTTTGTCTTAGTTAAAATAACACATAATATAAGCCTATAGCAGCCTAAATAAAAAGTGGTTAAAATAGTTGTATTGTGTTATAAACCATCATGACAATAACTGACTTCTGGTCTATTTGCCTTAATTTTCAATATCAAACATTTAAAACATTTCAATGTTTTGTGTCATGAATCACAACAGGCTGCCAGCAGGCAAAAAACCCAGACGCGCTGAAAACGCCTTCCTGAAACTGTGAGTAGAAAATATATCAAGCAAGCAAACAGTCAGTTAGTTTGGCCCTCTTTTCTGTTTTGTCTTCAGCATCCAAACAGATTTTCCTCAGTTTATCTGCTGCAGTCAATAACCCTTTAATGTAATTCACAGAAAACTGAATTTTTTTATAAAAAGTCTTAGCAACATGCAATATTGTATATTGAACAACCCCATCAAATGACGTTTTGTTGATTTTGAAAAGTGAAAATAAGTGAAAAGAACACATCCTCTACAGAGAACACACTTACATACGACATGTTTCTGCTAATTTTAGTGCACAATTTCTGTTTATTTAAGTTAACAAATTGAAAAAGATAAACCTTATGGTAAATATAGAATGTGCCATAACTTTTGCACAGGCCATGTTTTATGTTCTATTTATTTATTTTATTAATTAATTTTTATTTATTTATTTATTTGCTGTGTTTAACATATTGGAAAAAAGCATAACATATAAAACGTACCCTATGTTTTGCACAATCTATGATTCAATGTAATTTTTAATGTTAAATTCAGTAAATAAACAGTAATCGTCTATTAAAATGTGCAGAAGTGTGTTCTCTGTAGAGGATATGTTCACTTTTTTCCACTTAGAAAATCAACAAAACACGTCATTTGATGGGGGTGTTCAAACATTTGCATACGACTGTAGTAGTATGTTGTACTTTTAAGGACACACTGCACAGTTATAACCACAACAAAGACATTTTCTTGCCAAAGAACCTGAAGAAGCTCTGATTGAGCACTGAGCCTTTACTCTGGTAAAATGAACATCATGTGGAGAGAATGGAAGAGAAACATTCACATAGTGATTCATAGCAGAGTACAGTATTTGATCTAAGCTCTAGAGACATCAAAAGACTGTAAAGAAACAGCTTGAAATACCATAGAATGGCTTTAACATACAAAATCTCTTCGTTTGTTTTCTCTGTTGCAGTTTCGGTGCTCTCCACAAGAAGGAGTGCAACACCGCGGAGAACTCCCAGTATTTCTCCAGCTGTTGATTCTGTACCTGATCCTGATTGGCTCCTGCTCTTTACTGGAGGCCTGGAAATGTCCCATAGCTCCTAGCTACTCCCAGCTGAAACTACTGAAATGAAATGAATGATGAAATTAAAATAAATTAAACTGCATATATTCTTCGGTCAGTGTCTTCCTCTGAATTTCACATGCTGTTACTGGGGCCACTTATTGCTTTATTAATATTTATTGACAATAATCATGAAATCTTTAGGTGCAACAGTGCAGGGCAGCTCATTTTCTTAACAAAAACAAAGACGATTAGTCACGCTGAAAATGTTTAACTACTTGTCTTTTCATTAAACATTTAGTCGTCATTACTGTTACTTTTTTGCCCCCTCATGAGTAAAAGTTTAGGCACCCCTGGTCAAATTACATATTTTTGTCGGTTTTCTAAGTGAAAGTAAGATAACACATCCTCTACAGAGAACACACATCTGCACACTGTTTCTGATTTAACATTAAAAGTTACATTAAATCATAAAATGTGGCCCGTGAAAAACATAGAGTACATTTTATATTTAATGCCTTTTCCAATATGTTAAACACAGCAAATAGAAATTTTCCACTAAAAGTAACTTAGTGTGTCTCTGTAGAGGCTGTGTTAACTTATTTTCAGCATAATGTGATTTGATCAGGGGTGTTCAAATGTTTGCATACAGCTGGACTGTAAAATACTTTGGGTATTAAGTAATAAACACTTGTTTTTTTCCTTTTAAACAATAAGAATAGCTATATTTATTTGTTTGGGCCACCATTTCTAGCTGTATTACTAAATTTTGTGGTCCCCAGTCCCTTGTGTAGTCTACAGGGATGAATTACCAACTGGGCTTACGTGTCCTGGGACCCCAACCACTGGGGGTTCTTGACCTGCAGAGATTTCTAATAAGACGCCCTGGACGTCATAGTGGAGAGATTTATCAACTCAGATTTTCTGTACAGTGGTGATGACTGGAACCAGGTGTCATAATGTCTACAAGACAAATACAGTGGTGAGCCATAACTAATAGAGCTAGGCCTTCAATTTGGGCCATGAAGGGAAAAAACTGCTACAACAATGCATTGGGGTCAGGGGGGAGCTGGAGGGTCTGTCAACACAAGCCCCATACTGCTGCTCCATGATGACCAACCCACATAAACTAACCCCACAGCCCAGTACACCAAAACACACTCAACACACATTTGAACTAAAGGGCAACAAGAACAATAGCAACAATAACAACTTTTACAGTCCCTTTGGCAGAGGGGGCAGGACGCATGGCGTAGCTCTACATACCACGCCTCTAGAGCCCCCTCTGCAAACTGGAGCAAGTGGCAGCCGCCACAATACTTTAATCTTGCAATAGTTTCACAGTGACTCTTTGAGTAGTGAGCTCTGGTATAGAGCTGCCGCCACTGTTATCCATTTCCAACAACTCATTGATTGGACTGCAGCTCGTCTTCACAGTCAGTGATGTATGTAGAACCTCCAGATGCTTTTTCAGTGATTCCACTGATAAAAAATGAACTAAAAATTACAGACGTGTATGTTTTTGCTTCCAGAAATCATATAGGCCTTCTGGGAGGTGGCAGGGGTGGTCAGTGCCACCCTCACACTGAGCATGGCCAGTCTTTCGGTGACCCTAGTTAAAGTGAGACAGTCGGCCATCATCAAGTGAAGCAGTCACTTCAGGAAAGTTCCTCTGCTTTGTGTGAATGGTTTTATGGCAAAAATCTGCCATGAGAGAAGTTACCAATCAGTTATGAAATGATGCTGCATTCAGTGATCAGTGTATCTCACAGACGAGTGAGCGCTGCTCAGAACCTTAACGTTATTCCTGTTCGTTTTGCTTAAAAAAGTGGCGAGCATCAGCGCTCTACACAACTAAAGCAACTAAATAAATAAATAAATAATCAGTGTATTACAGTATTTCCCGTTACCTGCAGTGCTCTATATGGATTACTGTAACATTACTGTAACTGAAGATTTTAAACAGAGTATAAATACAGGGAATACAATGTACTACATTATTCACATCACATAATTGAAAACAGGATAAAATCACTTCTGGTCTTTCCAGAGTGAAACTGTATTTAAAATGTGGTTAACTGGTCAATAGTGCTATTATTTTAATATTCATAGAATTATGACCACACTAATAATTTGCCCAGTGTGCTTCAGCAATTGCATTGCTAGTCTTCGGAGAACTGGAGACATGGACACCAGAATCCCACAAATTTGTATTCAACTTAGCCGCACCCTAGGTGGGCTTGCCGAGATGCTCGGCCACATCAGAGGTCTGAGCCAGAGGAATTTAGAGTGCTGTAACTCGGCGAAAATACAAGTAACCAACTTCAAACTCTACAGAATCGTTGGGCCTTATGTCCCCCTTTTCAACGACACATGACTTTTTATTGTAGTCTTCGGGAAAACAGAGTTAACAACGTTCGATATCTGATCTTTGAAGCACTATAGATCAGCCGTTAAACGTTAGAATGAAGCCAAACTCCACATGTCAGTAGAAGGTCATGTGTCTTTTCCAGTGAGCCAGGGATCAAATTGCTAGCCTTCAGGAAACCAGATGGACCCAGAGATGGACCCCAAAATCACCAGGCTCTTTGAATTTATGTGTGTACAGTTGTTCAAAGCTGTGTTTGCTAGTCACGTATTGGCTAGCGTTTTGAGTTCTGCCTGAAATTTGTTGAGTTTAAATGGTCACTACTGAAACGATCACTACTGAAACATTTGGTAAAGTTTGGGTAGTGTTATGATTGTTTTGGTAGGGACAAAATCAAATGTTCTATCATTTATTTTAATAAAATAATGGTAATCAAGGTTTAGGTTCAGTCAAAGGGATTTAGTCTAAAGTCAGTTAAAAGTCTGAAATGAGTTTTCAACTCTATACACACATATAACTGAATATAAACATGTAGGGGATGAACAGTGTGAAGTCATTGAAAATGTGTTATTTTATATGTTCTTCAGAGAAAATGAGCGAAGGCCACGGAATCTGGGTCCCACAGACCTGAATACCACACAAGGGTTATTAGAGTAGCTACAATGAAAGAAACACTGTCCCATCAGGTCACAGACTTTCAACACAAAACACAATGTAATGCCTTAAGAACAGAAGTATAGAAGCTTTATTTAAACTGTTTGGATACGTATTTAACTACAACCACACAAAACCATAGAGTCAGTACAGCACACAATGTTCCGGTGATAAGATCAAATCAAACTTAAAGTAACGTCAGTGTTTATTTTGCACTGTGCTGCAACATGAAAGCCAAGTTCTGCCGGCACCCACTGCATTAGAAGTGCTGGAATTGCAGCATTACTGCAAAACCAGTCAGGTTTTATACCATGTCATCTGATTTCTGCTGAGATATCAAGGCTGAGTGTTATAGAACCAGAGCTCAGTCATCACAACAAACCATAAACATGTTTTGGGTCATAGATATTTTTTGCTTAATGCATCTAAAAAGCTGGAATTTGGAGTATCAGGAGTATCAGGATGACTTCAGAATACAGTCATAGAAAGCAGTTGTATTAGTCACACGTTTCAAAGTAGCCTGAGAGCTCCTCAAAGTGACACTCCTCTGCGACCGTTATTTCCTCCCTGTGAAATACAGCAAAGTGTCAATCATGAGCACCGTACATCATTTATTTAATGTTTTAAACATTTTTAATTTTCTTTGAACTTCTAATAGTAAACTATTAGAATAATAATCTAGACTCCAAATTTGAAGGTAAACAAGTTACTTGAAACAATTGTGTTTATATTTTCTGACACAGAATGAAGCATCAAAGTTAAATATGCTACTAAATATTTCAACATTCTAAATATGCATATTAAAAATACTTTGACTAAAGAAGAAACTTAGGCTGGTAGTGATAGGAACCAGGAGTTGTGATGTCTGCATAGCAAATATAGCCATTTCCCTTACTAACCAAAGCCATCAGTTGAACCTACATGTGTCTTCTGAGTTTTTATATGTGATGTTGATGATTGTTGATGAGTTCATTTTTCTTTGGGTTCTATTTTGCCTTAAATCACCTTGTGTGAATGGATTTGGAAAAATATTTTTTGCAGCGATGCCACAGCCTTCCATAAGCATAGAATATAGAGTGTAATGCCCTCTCTGGGTGGGTATGATGGTCCTCCCTCTCATTCCATCAGTAGCATAATGCTAGCTGTCTGTTAGCTGATGCAACAGAAATGGCAGTTAGTGCTCTCCGAGCTTGCTGAGCCCAATTTGCTTTTAAGCAAAAGTAACAGTGCTACCTTGCATTAGCTTTGTTGTAAATGCGTTTTTGAAGCTAGCTCAAGTGTATGTGTGTGTGTGTGTGTGTGTGTGTGTGTGTGTGTGTGTGTGTGTACATACAGTTGTTTCAAAGTCATCAGGCACTTAATGTCATCACTGATGTCATCATTAATCAGAACTTGAAGAAGAAAAGTAGAATAATAAGAAACTTGGCACATACGATAGAGCAAAAAAAATGAGCAAAAACAATTATGACTAAACATTTTCTAAAAATGTACTAAAATTCTGTAAATACAGTTGTGTGCAAAGGCTTGGGTGCCCCAGTCAAATTCCATGTTTTGTTGATTTTGTAAGTGGACATAAATTAAGGTGTCCTCTGCAGAGAACACACTTCTGCACATTTGATACACAATTACTGTTTCATTTAACATACTGGAAACATACTGGCCTGTACATATTTTATATTTCTTGATTTTTTTGTAATGTGCTAATAGAAACAATGCCATATTTAAGTGCGTTCCCCACAGAGAATGTGTTAAATTTCAATCAACAAAACATACAACTCTATATGTCAACGTTATATAGAGAACCTAAAACTGCTTTTGGTAAAATTTGACTAAACTTCAGTGTTTTTCTAAAATAGTATATAAAAAAGGTGTAGGTACAGTAAATGAAGTAAAACATGAGAATATATACTGAGCTGTGCTCACCATTACAGTCCAGCTCACAAAGATTCCGACTGGGTTTTGACTCTGATTGGCATGCCACATCATCACTCAGCTGGAATATTCCATACAGGACCTTGTGGTTTTGACTAGGATCATAAGTCGTGTATGGTCCATCGCCAAGATCAAGATCTTGTTCTTGGGGGTTCAGACAGAAGTTCTCGGGAGTCCACTGGACTTTTTGTGAGCTTGAATGAGGACACTATTTTCCTCTTGAACAGTAGATTCCAGTACTGTTTGTATGAGAAATGTGGTCTTATACCTGATCCTTCACCTGAGCCTTCTCCAGAATCGTAACCAGGATAAAAAGTCTCATCAATAGGATACTCTGGTGAGGATGTGGATGGCACTACTGGTTGCTCAGTATGATCACCTGATCCATGTCCAAGATCACTATCAGGATAAACAGTGTCATCAATAGGATACTCTGGTGTGGAGAAGGGTGGCTCTACTGGTTCCTCAGTGTAATCACCTGATACATGTCCATAACCACTATCAGGATGAACAGTGTCATCGATGGGATACTGTGGTGTGGAGAAGGGTGGCTCTAGTGGTTCCTCAGTGAGATCACCTGATCCCTCAGGCGCTTCTCCAGATGCCTCTTCTTTGGAACCCTGACCAGAATAATCTCCAGAAAAATCTATTATTTCACCTGATGCCTCTCTAGTTTTGATTTCATGTACCTTCTCCTTCCTGTGATCCCGACCCTGTCTATCTACAGAGTGAATTGGATTTCGCTCAGATGGTTTGTTATCCTGTGTGGAAGCTTCAGCAAGTCTTTCTTTTGGTTGGCGACTGGAGCTTGCAGGAATGAAATCCTCAATCACCGCTTCCGGAGGGATTGATAGCTCTTCAGCCACTTGTGTTGAAATCATTCCCTCAGGAATCAAGGAAGTTCCATCAGGATTTTCAGTGACCAGTGTTTCTTTTGAGAACATGTCTTCAAAATAATCTGCAATCACCTCTTGTGTTGGCCCATTATCTATGGGAAAACTACGTCTGATCAGACGTCTAGGTCTGGAGGGGTCAATTATGGTCACAAGACTAGTATTAAACCTTGAGGTTGCCTCCACTGTGCAGACCCCTGCAGAAAAAAAAGACAGAGAGAGATGGTAAACTCAAACTATAGGATATCTCTGACTGAGCATATAAAACATTGCAGGTACACTCTCAGAAATAAAGGTTCTAAACTGTCATTGAGGCAGTGCCCCGTCTTGTCACTGGGGTGGTCCCCTCAAGGGCACATCTCAGTACCTTTAGTCAGGGAACATAACTGTACCATTATCCACTAAAATTATATTTTCTAAGTTGTATTGACTCCACACACCCCGTCTCGTCTCCAGGCTTTTTATTTTATTGTTCTGTTAGGTTATGAAAATAGATACAAATATGTACTTTTCCACTGGATAAAACATATTTATGGGACACAATTGGATCCCCTTAAAACCCCTGTTGTACCTTTGAGCGTACATCTACATTGTTTGTACCTTGGTGAACAAGAACTTTACCTGAACAGAACCTTTATTTCTAACAGTGCATGATAAATATAACCAGAATTTCAAATAAAACTAGAGAGTAAGGCAAAAAAGAAAGTTAGAACTTATTCAGAATATCATATTCAGATTATTACCACTATACTTAAAGTGGCATAATGTAATATTTGGAGATTTGGAGACCTCTCTGGTGGAAAAGTGTAATTGCATGCAACATGAGGAACAATATTTGTAACGTGGGGCTGTGCTTTGGGCCTCTTCCTCCTTCCTTCCATACCTTGTGCAGCTTTAAACTGCCTGTAATGTTAATACAGTATATGAAAGAAGTACCATTAATGAGTCAAGATGGGAAAAAACATGCTAAAACATGGCATGTGTGCTGCTGCGAGTCGGCCTTTAAAGCCTGAAATAATCGTTTTAAGTGTTAAGTCGGGAGTATTTTGGATCACATCATATTTTGGGCACGTCTTTACGTATTAATATCCTACGCAGTGGGCTCAAAAAGAAGATCTGGCTCGATGTTTAGATGTCAAATACAAAACCTAAATTACACTGATGAAGATATTTCAGAAGTTCTTCACCAAGTTTTGACTGAGTTCTCTATGAATACTCTTTCAACACACTTTCAATCATCAGATTCATCCGCTCAGGGAAGGGGTCTCGAAGCACAACCCAGTTTACAACATGTTTTTCGACACATTGTGTGCAATTACACATTTCCACCAGAGAGGTCTCCAAATCCCCAAATTTTACATAGTGCAGCTTTAACTGAGCTTTTTTGACACATTCATGTTCTAGAAGATCAGTATGCATAACAGTAAGGACATGACACTCTGTAGAGGATGTGTTAATTATTTTCAATTAGAAAATCAACAAAAGGTCATTTGACTGGGGGCATTCAAACTTTTTTGTTTAAAGGAAAATGAACTTACATTTAGCAAGGTTGTTGTCAGCAGTGACACTCTGCAGCGCCTCAAAGGCTGCCTCCAGTTGAGACTTCACCTCACACTTACTCAACATGCTTCCTTCAGTCCAACCCGAGACCAACATCGCCACCATCAACACTGCCAACATCCCTGATGACGGAGATGCGTTTCCCATTACTCTCCACTGTCTGCACACAAGTACACAGTGGAACAAAATGCATTATTATTATTAACATTAACGGTTTTTGTGTTTATGTAAAAGGCAAGTGTGTACAAAGCAGACTGGATTGTTTGCGGCTTTAACTGCAGCGCAGTTATTGTACTGCACTTATGTATTGTATTGTATTGCACTGCTCTGTGTTTAACTCTGTTCCTTTTTCTCTAGGTGTCAATAATGACTTTCTGATTCTAGCAGTATCTGAGCTCAGGACTGACTTTCTCTCTAACCTATTGGTAACCAGCAAAGATACTTTCTCTGGATAGTCAAAGCACTTTTTGTAAGTCACTCTGGATAAGAGTGTCTGCTAAATGCTGTAAATGTAATGTAAACTGCAAATAATCAAACAGGGTGAGACGACAGAAGAAAGCATTCACTCTGAAGAATAAGATGGGAGAGGCCGAGACAAACCCCTGTGACGCATCATCATATTTGCAATACTTGAACAAAGACTGTTGATAGTGAGGTGCCCCTTAAACCAGGGGTCTTCAATCCTGCTCCTGGAGAGCTACCTTCCTGCAGAAGCTAGTACCTACCAGAGTTTGCCACACCTGCTCCAGTGAACCAGCCGCTTTCCAAGCCCCCTATTGGCTGGGTCAGA